>NC_072827.1:18584533-18902033 GCF_027744805.1 Dunckerocampus dactyliophorus
CATTAGCATTTGTGAACAAGGACGAGGTGAAAGGAAGATCAGAAAACACACATCTGTCTAACGGCGTCTGAGAAAGTCATACACGTACATCTCAACTGCATCACGCATGGTGTGTTCAAGGACCACAGAACAAAGTGGCTGCAACGCCCGAAGAAGACACATTATTCTTGAAAGCATACATTTACTTCCGCGTGCAAAACTGGGGGCTTTGTAAAATAGTCAGTGCAGCCGGTCAACAAACAAATGACAGGCTTATACAGCTCAGAAGGCGCGCTAATTAGTCACAGCACCACGTAAGAAGACTAGCTCTCCTTTAGCACACAATATAAATGATCTTGAAAAATCTTCCAGATTAAACACTTTCACTCCACAACATCATCATCACACTTATTTATTTGTTCATCTAACGCACACACAACAATGAACGACTTCATGCTGTCACCTTTCTTCCACACTGTACTACCGGCTGTAGCTGTTCACATGAGGCATTGGAGCACATTACGTTTTTTTTTTCACATTTTTTATTTGTTTTTTAATTCATTTTTATTCACGTACCCCCTACAGAAATCTGCGTACCCCTAGGGGTACTCCACTTTGGTAACCTCGGGCTTAGACACAGGGGGACATCATGTGCACTTGGGTGTCCTTAAGTGTTCATACGTGGTATGTAAACATCTCCGGCTACATCGAAACACGTGCCAAAGAATGCAGGTTGTGCTTTAACCTGTGACTGTCCCAACACGTTAGCCAATCACAAGCCTGAAGAAAGTCATTTGTGGAAGAGACACTCTGCAACAACTTTCAAAATCTTTGAAGAAAAATCCCAACATGTTCCACTCCAGTCCTTTAGGTGGCGGTAACGCACATTACAACCGCCAAAAGTCCAAATTAATTCCTCAATCTGCCCTTTTATCCAGATGTGCACCACATGCTTCTTCCTCTGCCCTTGTGACTCCACCTGACAACGTTTTATCGCTTTTGTCTGATCCTGCTAGCTAACTGGCTAACGTGCAACGATTACAACAGACATCTTCTGGCGTTTGTGCTTGGTGGAGGTAATACACGGTGTACATCATGTCATGTGTAAACAAAACAAATGATGTGTTACTGAAAAGAAGACACTTGTCATGTGACATGATGCCGGTCCAATAGCGTGAGACGTTAATAGCTTTATGTGGGGTCATGTGACCGGTTTGCGTTTTGACTCCTACCTGTGTGTACACTGGAGGGGAAGGTCTTTTATTTTGGCGGGCCCACATTACACATACATGTTTAAAAACAGACAACTTAATGTTACGGTCATGAATGTGTTGGTGACAGCTGTTTGATTGTTGCCACCTTGTTGACCACTTGTCACCCTTACGATGACTTGTTACACACACACACACACACACACGCTAAGGTTGTGTCAGGACAACTAATGTTAGGACATGACATGGTGTCATGTTCCTGCCGCTTGCTCGAATATGTCTAAATGTTACTTACGCTGTAGTACAGTACAGTCAGTATATGTGTCTGTTTGTTCAAATACACAATAGAGTGTTCATCCTAATGAACAACGAATGTCTGAAATAAAGACAAAACCTGAGCAGTTTATTAGTACCTTTTTGCAAAAGGGTCAGCCTGCATGGCGGTCTGCAGGTATCTGTAGTCAGGCTTCCTGACTACAACTCTTCGTACTCCATTGCATGCAAATGAATTACATTGTAAAAGAAATGAGCCATCCTTGGTGTCAGTTCGTCTGCTGAGAAAGATGACATCAAAGGGTGATACTAATCAACAGGTGTTTTCAGGAGCCCCCCCGCTAGTACTCAATGGGGAGGCAGCATCTGAGACAGAGGCTGATTATACAATGGTATCGTGGTTGATCTTTCACCTGACCTGACATAATTGAATACACATCCTGTATTGAAATGTAATACTCAAAGTTCCCAGACAGTATACAGACACAAATAACATGTGGCTGAAGTTATATCTGTAAACTATAAATGTTCCAGTTAGTGTACTAATCATACTTTTTCAATTCTTGCAGGAAGTGTGTGTGCGACGCTGGCTGGTGCCCTGCCTGGCCTGATAGGTGGCGCTGGAGGTCCATCTGTCCTGATGAAACCCTTTTTGTCTTTTCCCATGGACACCACTGCGCCAGTGGCACTTTTCCCAAACTTCAACACGGTCTGTGTCTACGTGTGTGTGTGTGTGTGTGTGTGTGTGTGTGTGTGTGTGTGTGTGTGTGTGTGTGTACTAATACATTGCAACCTCTAAAGCAGTGGTCTCAAACTCGCGACCCCGTTTTAAGGCGCGCGACTAGACATGGAGGAGTAGTAGTGTAAATGCTATAAAAAATATTTGTTTTTGATATGATTCTACTTTATAGCATTGATCTACTTGAGAGACATGAGATGTTGTGTTTTCTGAATGAGTTTAAAATAGCTTTACTGTTTTTCAGACACCGAAACTAAAATCCTGTTTACACTTATGTTGCTAAAACATCCTCATTCTTTTTGTACCATTGCTGCTTGTAGTCTGGTTAAAATATGCTGCAAAAATTCCACCCCTTTTGTTTCGCTTGTCTTCATTTGGGTCACGAGTAAGCTGGAGCCTATCCCAACAAAATACAAACTATGAAATGTATTTATTTTTGTTTCACCCTATCACTGTATCGAGATATTATTATCGGGAGTCGTGCATCACGTATCATACCGTATTGTGGGGTACCCTGAGATTCCCAGCGCTATTCCCAATACTTCATGCGGCCCAGCCACAACCAGACCCTATCTCCAGCGGCCCCCAGGTAAATTGAGTTTGAGACCCCTGCTCTAAAGTCAAACAACCAGAAACAGTGCTTCACTTCTCTTTACACTCAGATGACAGTTAAGAAAGTTAAAATGTGACTTAAAAGGTCATCTGTACAGCTTTTGTGATGTGTTGAAAGGCTGGTTAATGTCCGTCCCTCAGATGGACCCCGTGCAGAAGGCCGTCATCAATCACACCTTTGGAGTTGCGGCTGCGGCCAAGAAGAAACAGGTGATCACGTGCGGCGTCTGCCGGCTGAGGTTCAACTCTGACGTGAGTGACAGGCTTTAGCCCCGCCCCATCGCCCCCGCAGTAGCTTTGATTGACAGCTGGTGTGGTGCAGTCACAGGCGGAGGCTCACTACCGAGGAAGTCGTCACGCCAAGAAAATGAAGTCTCAGGAGAACAAGAGCCAGCTGTCAATCACTGCACAGACCAACGGCAGCAGCTCCATGGAGGCAGGCCCCGCCCCTCCACAAAGCACCAATCAGCACACAGGTAGATTGAAAGTGAAGGATGCCTCAGTGCAGCTAAACTTGTTACTTCATCTCTTCTTTTTTTCTTGTTCCTCACGTTTTTCGTCTTTTTCTTCTTCCTCTTTGTCTTCATCCCATGATTCTACTTCTCTGTCGTATTTTTCTTCTCCCTTTCTTGTTCTTTTTCATTGTCTTTTTCTTCTGTCTTCTTCTTCCTTTTCTTTTCCTTCTTCTTATGTGTCCTCTTCTTCTTCCTCTTGTCCTTCTTCTTTTTCTTCTCTTTCTTTGTCTTCTTCATGCTCTTCCTCTTCTTCCACAGATGTCACCTCCCTAGCCCCCTTCCCCCTCCCCTCCTCTTCCACACCCATCTCATCACCCTCCTCCAGCAGAGGAGGAAGTGAGACTCCTCCCACCAGCCCCGCCTCCACCCTACCTGTATCCTCTTCCTCACCTCCTGCCCACCCCATCCCTCCTCCTCCTCCCCCTCCTCGTCTTCCTCCATTATCACAGGAAGCCCCACCTATTGTGGACTCCGAGGAGGAAAAGGCCAAGAAGCTTCTTTATTGTTCTCTTTGCAAAGTGGCTGTCAACTCTCTGTCTCAGCTGCAGGCTCACAATGCAGGTGAGGGGGGCGGGGCCAGTGTGGGTATCATTAGCTTACCTAACACCAGACGCTAACGTTAGCGTCATTTGTCTCCTCGCAGGGTCCAAACATAAGACCATGCTGGATGCTCGGAGCGGCGCCGGTCCAATCAAGTCCTACCCTCGACCCGGCGCCAAGCTGAAGACCTGCGGCAGCCCGGCAGTGAAGGGGTCCGGTTTGCAGAACAAAACCTTCCACTGCCAAATCTGTGATGTCCACGTCAACTCCGAGATACAACTCAAACAGGTGGTGATGTGATGGAAATAGAAGGAGTTTGTTCTGGGGTCAAGCTGTGGCCGACATTAAAGCTTTATTATGTGTACAGGAAAGTCTTCTTCTCCTCTTCTTCCTCATCTCATTGTGTCTTCTTTTCTTCCTTTCGTCAACCTCATCTTGTCTTTTTCTTCTTTATAATCTCCTTCTCTTTCTTCTTTTTCTTTTTCTTCTTCTTTGTTTGTCTTTAATAGTGTTGTGGTGTCATGTGACTCGTTGTTGTTGCAGCACATCACCAGCAGGAGGCACAAGGACCGCGTGGCGGGAAAGCCCAGCAAGGCTAAATACACTCCTTACAGCAATAACAACATGAGAACTCAGCGCAGCTCGTTCACAGTGAGTCTTGTTGTCATAGCTACATGTCACCTAGCAACACTCCTCACCTCCTTTCTTTTCCTCCTCGTTTCTTTCCAGGAGCTGGCCAAGTCTTTCCTTCCTCCGCATCCCTTCAGTACGCCACCCGCCTCCCTCTCCACCTCCTCCCCCCTCTCCATCGCCCTTCACCCTCGCCCACCCTCCTCCTCGCCCCTCATCGCTGCGTCCTTACTGCGTTCGGCACCAGGCCCAATAAGAGCAGGCCACACCTCCGTCCTCTTCACGCCCTACTGATGCTGACCTGTGACCTCTCTGGACCACTCCGCACAACTGGACTCATCTCGGAGCAGAACCTGAGCAGAACCAAAGAAACTTGGATCTCTGGAAACTTCCAGAGCCAATAACTTGCTTGGTGTCTCAACAGTACCAAAGGAAGAAGAGGAACGTTTGAAGGTGAAAACTGGACCTTCATTGAGAGAATCAGAATATGAAAAGGAATCTGAACTTGGATCAAAGGGCAACTGCAGGTCTGGATGGGTGGGTTCAAGTTCTGGAGTAGCTGTGAGGTCATCAAACAATAGTCCAATGATCTGCCAGAGCCTCTAGACTTTTGAACAAGAGTAGAATGGGTCAGAACCTCCTGGTGTTGAATGTTCCCAGGATGTGTTTGCATTTCTTTTTATTTCTTCTTTTAAGTTCTTTTCCAGGATGGTCGGGTCGGCCATTAGAAGTTTGAAGACGTTCTCTCGACTCCCGAGCCACTAGAGGGCAATGTGTCATCACATGAGCTCGGCTCCATCAGGCTGGACCAGTGAGGTACTTCATGTCGTCTTTACCATCCGTGTCTCACAAAAAGCAGAAAACATGATGAAGATGAGACTCCGCCTCATCCCTCTGGTGATGTTTGTGCGTCTTCTCATGCTCGTTTGCTTCCTCCTGAACAACTTGAAATGTTTCTTGAAGTCTTCCACACACGCGACGATGACGATTGTGACGATGATGATAGTGAGGAAGTGGATGATAATGATGATTATGGCGATGCCGATTGTAACGATGACGATGATAATGGTAATTGTGATGATGAGGAGGATGACAATGACAATCATGACCATGATGATAATGGTGAGAATGTCGATAAGCAGCACGATAATTATGACAGCGGTCATGATTTTGAGGATGATGATGCCTGAGAAAGGATGATGCTGATAATTGTGTCAATGATGAAGACGCTGACGATGACACTAATGATAATAATAAAGTGGCGGAGGTGATGTTGACAAGGAAGAGAATGATGATGAAAATTAGAATTGTGACGATGACGATAACGATGAGGATGACGACGGTGACAACGAAGAAGATAATAATGAGATGGTGTTCTAACTGTGACGTTGATGAGAAACGTGATGAAGATAAGTATGGTGGTGATGATGAAGGTTGAGGATGATGAAATGATAATACAAGGATAATGATGATAGGCGATGATAAAGATGATCCGAGGACAAGGATGATTATGAGGAGGAACTACAATGATGACGCTGAGAAGGCTGATGAGTCTCATGATGGTCATTGTGATGTGAGGATGATGATGAAATGATAATGACGAGGAGGATGGTGACAACGATGGTAATTAGGGTTGGGCATCGAGTCTCGAATATCGATGGGAACCGGGACAAACGTTCCGATTCTGCCGTGATAGTTTAAATGTATTCGCCGACCGGAAGAAATAGCTGTGGACACCAACGAAGAAGAAGCCGGCGAGCACCAGTCAAGACGATACGGCTGAACAGTTTGGCTTAATTTAATTAAAAAAAAAAAAAAAAAAGAGCAGCCGGCTCATTGCCACCGTTGATATCATGCAAAGGAGGGTGCAACATGATTCACGTTCACACATTCATAGTGTAGAAATAAGAGTACCTTGTCTTTGATGAGCTACGGCGGACTTCCTCGGAGCAGTGAGAATCCGGGAAGTCAAAGAATAAATGACGTGTGTCTCATGCTAACGCAAGCCAGGGTTTCAGGATGCTAGCTGATGTGGAAGTTCAGTGTAAATAAAGAACAGGAGCTACGGCTCCGGCTCGGCAAGTTTATTCATTTGCACAGTACGTCTCTGTGAGCAACTGTCAAGGGGCCTTCTCAACTCACACAACACACTTCCGGCCTTCAAAATAAGAGCACTGTCAGCTATATCCTGTTAACTTGTGGGTAAAATAAAGGTGTCGTAAAAAATAGCTTACACCAACATTGAGGCAACTAACAATTATACTACTTTTGTGAACGTGTACTCCTGTAAAAAGAAACTTTTCTATTCAAATTGAATAGTTTGACACTGGTTGAAAATAGCCCTGTAACAAATTCATAGTAAAGTGGATAAAAAGTTCACATCTTTAAACAATTCATGGAGAAGTTCAGACATTCCATCCAAAAAGAACTCAGAAGGGCCCTCATTTAAACCACGCAAACTTTTATGACCCTGCCTCTAAAAAGCATCGTAATCGAGAATCGTTTGGAATTGGAATCGAAGCAAGGAATCGGAACCAGAATCGTTATAATTCAAATGACGCCCAACCCTAATGGTAATGATGATGATGAATGAGAATGATGATGGCGAGGAATATGGTTACGATGGTAATAATGATGAGGATGATAAATATGACGGGGATGAGGATAATGATAAGGATGAACCAGCAAAAAAAAAAAAATCCCCCTCTGACTGATGATGTCATCATGATGCAATGTACAAATAATCTCAAACGTAGCAATATTGAATAAAATAAACTTTGAATGGTCAACATGTACTCATTTTTCTTACCCGACACACATTTTGACACTTGAATAGGTACACGTTTTCCATCTGCGTGGCCATCTTCTATGCCGCTTAGCCTCACTAGGGTCGCGGGGGTATGCCGGAGCCTATCCCAGCTGACTTTGGGCAAGAGGCAAGGTACACCCTGGACTGGTGGCCAACCAATTGCTCACACTCACATTCATACAGTTCAGAGTAATCAGTTGACCATGTTTTTGGAATGTGGGAGGAAACCGGAGTCCCCGGAGAAACCCCGCGCACGCACGGGGAGAACATGCAAACTATACACACGGATGCCCAAACGGAGATTCTAAACCCAGATCTTCCCGATCTTCTGACCATGTGGCCAACATGCTAACCACTAGGCCACAGTGCGGCCTATTCAAATGTTACCTGTCGGAAAAACATTATTTCTTGTGTGTTTACGACTCCTTACGTGAACACATTCTCCCCAGATTTTGGATCATTTGCAATAAAAATGACTGTTGTAATTCATCCATTAATTCCAGCTGCTATAGCACTACTTCTCTCTTTAATTACCATTGTTCGCTTGCGACGAAGGAAGCTGACACGCCGAAGAAACGATGAAAGTTGCGGTTGCTCACCAAGTTGGCATCACGTCACACCCTTAAACCTGACGAAGAGCTATAAAAGCGTCCAAAGGGCGGAAATAAAATGAAACAAAGTAATATGAAAAATGGGGAAAATAGAGCAAAAAGGCATAATGTCATGAGAAAAAGATGAAATGCTGTTACTAATAACAAAAAATAACACTTTTATATCCCATCCCGGATAATGCTCCTGTGTCGAAGCGCCTCACACCGCAGCTAGCCGTAACATTTAACACGTGAAAAATGAAAATCACATTTAGTAGAAAGGTTATGGATATGTTTTGTTGCCGACGAGACATGATGTGTGTTCTTCCTGTTAGTGTCTTTCAACACTTTCATACACTAGTGTTTGTACGTCACAGGCACGCATGCTCAATATCTGCTAGATAACTGGACACGAAGATGCTAACGTGTTTCCAAGAGGTGAGTTTGTTGATGATGAACTTTCTGTTCACATCACTCAGACAGGACACATGAATCATTGATGGATGAGCTGTTGTATATGCTAATATATGACTAGCCTGGTAAAGGTGTGCCAAGAGTCCAGCGGGTCACCGTGATGACACCGCTATAAGGAATGATCACGTTTTGGACTCTGGGCCAATGAAAGTGGGTCAGCACTCATTCACGTGTGAATGTAACACCCATAAAAATATATTTATAAATGATATTGTGTGCTAGCAGCTTGTTTACGAGGACCAGACTGAAAACAATACTGTGTTATTCCCACGTTAGCACTGTTATGAACGCTACTTAATCGTCTCTCATTCAGTGAATCGGATCCTACTCCTGAATGTTGAGGAAACAAGTCAGCTTCGTAACTTAACATTACAATAAAACAACATACACAACATTATAAACACAACATAACATCACGTTAATCACCACCACTAACGTCACGTACACACAACAAACCATAACAGAACATTAGAAGAAAACATACCATCACAACACAACACCCTGTTTTCATTTCACTTGGTTGTTGGGTGTTTTTAGTTAGTCACAATGATATTTTGTCAGATTATTTGCTTGACGAGAACGTGTTTTTTATACATGGAGGTCCATTTTGCATTGAGCTGTTTAAAAAAACAAAACAAACATAGTATCCACATTCATGTTGATTGGTGTATAAAAACTTTAAAATTACCTTTCAAGGGTACACCTATTATAGATAAAAACGTCTTTTTATCTGCAATAACTTGTGATTAATTATGAGTTAACTACGGGCAAAATGTGATTAATCGCAATTAAATACTTTAATCCAGGGGTCGGAACCTTTTTGGCAAAGAGAGTCATGAAAGTCACATATTTTAAAATGTATTTCCGTGAGAGCCATATCATATTTTTTAACACCGAATACAACCAAATGTGTGTATATTGAAGAAAGACCAACAATTTTAGAAGATAATAAGTCTCTGAATTTATTCTTTTTAATAATGTTGTTATATTGAAGCTAACCAATAATAAATTAATTACTTTTTACCATTAATGCGACTTCTGGTGCTGCATGGTTTTGCGCCCTACTCCGTATCTTTGTTTCTTTTCCTTTTTTGTCAAAATGGTTGTCTCTGCACAATTAGCTAGCTGACTATTTGATTAAAGGAGGAAAACATGGGAAGGACAGCTGGCATTGCGCTAGAAAATCAAATGGATGGATTAAAATGCATTACAATGCATATTTTTAATGTATTTTTAACACTGTGATTTCTGTTTCACTTTAAAATGTCAGGAAAATAAATGAAAATAAACACATTTTATGATGTTGAGAAATGTCTGAGAGCCAGATGCAGTCATCAAAAGAGCCACATATGGCTCCCGAGCCATGGGTTCCCTACCCCTGCTTTAATCGATTGACAGCCCTAATTTGTATGTATAAACAGCTCCAGAGTAACTGAAAATTTAAACCAAGCTAAGAGAGAGCACGCATGTCTAAAAATCTATTTCCCTAACGCTTTAATAGTAGCAGAGCATTTGAAACACACTTTAACCGCATTATTATAAGCAATGAGGGGCTGCCTTCAAAGACACCACATCATTTAAGTTGGATTTGTGATTTGGACTGGAGTCAGACTGACAGTGACAGTTATGTCAAATTTACCCACAAAATCTACATCTTTAATGTACTGTATCTATTAGCATCCATCAGGTTTAAGAACAAACAGAGGTGCAAACCAAAAACGAATTGCTGTGTGCAAAACCTGCAGTACGAGAGCAACAGACGGAGAAGTGACAACTTCAAACTTTGCTGGGCAGCTACAGTTGCACAAAGAACCGTAAGTTGGACTAATACCTGTTGTGGCACACAAAGAAAGTTAGCTGAAGTGGATAAGTAGAGTAAATAACGTCATGTGAGCGTGTTTCAAGTGTGTTTTTTCGGGTATCTAAACAAACTAATGTAAGTGATCCCTTGTTTATCGCGGTCAATTGGTTCTTGACCTGAGCGTGATAAGTGAATTTCAGCGAAGTGGGATTCCTGATTTATGAATGGAATATTTAGAGCAGAGGTGTCCATTACGTTGATCGCCAGCTATCGGTAGATCGCCAAGGTAGTTTGGGTCGATCGCATAAACGTCACTTTGCAGTTGTCATATGACATCAGTCAGCTGATATTAAGCTCACCTCCTGATTCGCGCTTGCTTCCCCCGCAGCGTTTCAAGCTACACACGAAGATGCAACTTTCATCTTTATTATTGTGATTATGGATGAACTAACTCTGCGGTAACATGTCTATATCTATAACTAAAGTTATCTGTTCACTTGTAGCGGCTAGTTACGAAGAAATAAGTGTATTGTTTACTGGCTTTGCTTCATGTCATGAACTCTACTACAGAAATCAGTGTTTTCTACACGTTCGCTTCTTAAACTATTATTTCATGATGAAAATAAAAATGGGCCCACTGGTAAAACCTTTTCACTCTGTTGTCTTGACTTCGGCTGCATTGTCTTTTGCATCATCATTTTAAATTCTTGTATGTCGCTAATGTTTGATAGCAAACGCTAACTGGATGTAACGCATGAACTGTGTGCCCTAATGAACGTTACGTAGCTAATTTGACTGGCATATTACCAGTACTCAGGTTATGTACACAACTATTTAGGAGTTATCTTTATCTTTATTTCCATATTGAAGTGAATTATAATAGCAACTACTTTGATTACCTGTAAACTTTGAAAATGTGAATGTGAAATACTAATCATTCATATTTACAATAGAATTTCAGAGTTTATTGGTTACATTTTGTATATGTTATATGTTTTATAGAAAGAGGTAGATCATTTTGACTTGTACTTGCATGCTGAGAAAGTGTGTGCACTTCTGATATACATGTATAACATACATAAATACCTACTCATATTTTATTACAATAAATATAGTAAATATATATATACTTTCTAGTAGTAGGTAGATCTTTGGGACTTGGTCATTTTCAAAGTAGCTCGAAGGCTAAAAAAGTGTGAGCACCCCCGCTTTAAATGATTAAAGGTAGCTAATTTATCGATGCTCTGATGTCATAGTAAATGTCATACTTTGATAGGTTGAAAAATATCTACATTTCCTTATGTCAAGTGCTACTTCACGTTGTTGAAGATCGCGATTCTTGACATATGTTCACATGACCAGCACCATATATGGTAAATGTCATCGTTTAATTAGATGTAGTGTAAAGCATGTATATTAAATGACAATATTGGATTATTTTGATCAAGTCTCTTGGGTGTTTCACCAAACATTACAGTAACATTACTGGTGACACCGAGCGACCACTTTAGAATACTACATTTCAACCACGTCATTGAATGCATCTTGATATGCCTTATCGTTGTATTTTAGTTCCTTTAGTCATTTTTATGCTTGAAAATGCTTTATTTAGGCAAAAAATGTGTATTATGCTTAAATATGCATGTGTTTTAACTAATAATAGGCCATATTCAACCTCAAAACAGCAAGATTTATTAATTATTTTTTAAATAACATGAGCAAAAATGCAAAATTAACAATGGTATATTATTTGGTAAACAATAAACTGTACTTATGACTCGTAAGGACTTGAAAATTACACGCCAATGACTTCGGACATGACTTGACACGTCTTTGTCTTGAGACTTGACCGGAGACTTGGATTTAAAAACTTAATCCTTGCAAAAACACAGACTTTCTCCCACAGCTGTCATGAACATTAATGTAGCATAGCATAACATAACATAACACAACATAACATTAGCATTAACATTGAAAGACCTGACAGCCACGCTACCAATGCGCTACGCCAGGTCACCAACGTGGTGCCCGCGGCCAGGCAACCACGCACGACCACATGAGGCCCCCGCAAGGCTGCTTTTCATTCTTGTTTTCAGGTAATAATGTGAGAACGCTAGAAGGAAATGCACTGTGAAATATGAAATGTGAGTTGTGGATACCGGCATTTTGTTAATGTTCTGGTAAAACAAGCATATTTGCTTTGTTTAGGTTGACATAAGCTATGAACATCTATGGTACACAAATGAGTAGCTCTTGGCCATTTTCATTTTGCAAAAGTAGCTCTGACAAGAATTTAAATGTGTCGTTTCAATTTAAACGGCAGGAAAAGAAAGCAACATATGGGAGGTCCCTGGGAAAAACGGGAGGGTTGACAGATATGAGCATAACATAACATTTATAAAGATGTCAGTGTGCCCCAATGTCCTTATAGGAGTGGTGTCAGGTGATGAAGAGGAGGTGGAGTAAGGTGGGAGGAGTTTGTGAGGTCCACTTAAAAGGCCGAATGTGAACTCTCACTCATGTTTTTCAGGCACTTTGAAGAGAAGACATATTAACCATGTATATTTATGTATGTATACTTTACACATAGAGGTACCTTTTTACAGGTAAAGTAATATTAAACATAAAAAGAAGCAAGGGGGTCCATGATGCAGGACTACGAGGACCTGGTGTCCTTCCTGAAGACCTGGGGTCCCTACCAGAGACGTGTCTTGTCCCTGCTGTGTCTTGCTGTCATTCCCACGGGATACAACGTCATGTCACCCTTCTTCCTGCTGGCAACGCCCGTGCACACCTGCAGCATCCCCGCCCACGCCAACCTGAGCCAGGACTGGATCCAAACCAGCATCCCAGTCCAGGTCAGAAGCAGTTTGTCGTGCATAACAAGTTTATTTTCATAGAATGTGTGTATATAATTGATATTTCATAACTTGTATTGCTCATCTTGTAGTGAGCAGTCATATGCTTTAATATGTTTCATTTCCTGTTCTATGGTTATGATCACTTTTTCCTCTTAGCCCTTTTCCTCGCTGAACTGACGGTTTATACCACTGAGGCAGTTTTTTTCCTGAACGTTTTGGTGCTCCGGCGTGTTTAATTCTAAGTTCTTAACACTAGTTCTGTTATGTTACAAAAATTACTTAATTATTTACGTTTTAGCTCCTTCCTGGACTCTGAGTTTGGTTAGAACCGGTCCAGTTTGGCGTGATGCTGATCAGACATTAACCTGATGTTCTTGCTCAGCTGGTCGAAGGCCACATGCGGCGCAGCAGTTGTCACCGCTTTGAGCTGGCCTTCATCCAGAACCAGAGTGCACTGGGACTAGAACCAGGTCCCGGACCAGGATTAGACGTCCTGCTGTCGGGCCTGAAGCAGGAAGTTTGTAAGGACGGTTGGACCTTTAGCAAGGAGCACTACGAGTCCACTGTTGTCACTGAGGTACTGCTGCTGCTCTTCTTCCTTATCTTGGTCACATGATCACATCATCCCTTCCTCAGTTTAGTCTGGTGTGTGAGGACGAGTGGAAAGCACCTTTGACCTCTTTTGCCTACTTCTTGGGTGGACTGTGTGGATGCTTCATCTCGGGTCAGATCTCTGACAGGTACCTCCTCTTCCTCCTTGTTGTTTAGCTTTAATGCTAACAATGCCAACAATGTTTCGTTGAAGCTGAGATGTTAGCCTAGTACCTCCACCCGTGCCTTGAGTCACATGACAAAAATGTGTTTTCCTTCTTCAGGGTGGGCAGGAAGCCGGTTCTACTGGGTTCCATCGCCATGCTCAGCATCTTCAGCAGTGCTTTGGCCCTGGCGCCGTCCTGGGAGGTCTTCACCATCCTCTTCTTCATGCTGGGCTTGGGACAAATTAGCTGCTATGTCATCATCTTCGTGCTTGGTCTGTCTTTTTGCTTCTTGTTCCGACAAGGCTCTAGAATGGACACGTTCTGATTGTTTGTGCACAGGCTCAGAGATCCTGATGGGTCCAACCAGAGTTCTGTTCTCCAGCCTGGTTTTGCCCTTCTCTTACGTGTTGGGCATGTTACTGCTGCCTGGCACCGCCTACCTGACCCAAACCTGGCGTCTTCTGGCGCTGATCCTGGCCGTGCCTGGTCTGGCCTGTGTGCCACTGTGGTGGTGAGGAGCTCTCCTTGGAACGTCCACTTCATGTCCAATAAATCCACATGTACGTCCACACGTTGGACCTGATCCACTGAGAAAATCTTGTGTAGGCTTCTGCCTGAGTCTCCTCGCTGGCTGGCGTCTCATGGACGTCAGAGAGAGGCTGAAATTCTGCTGAGGTCGGCGGCCTTGGAGAACCGTGTGGAAGCTCCACAAATCATCTTCAACCCTGCCAAGGTGAGGATGCCTTGTGGTCCAGGTCCAAACGACTATCTTGGGTGGTCACTGTGGGGAGTCTCTGCAGGTGGAAAACCCAGCAAGGCACAAGTCCCGGTCTGTGGGTTTTTTGGACATGCTGAGGACACGGAAAGTTCGCCACGTCACGCTCATCCTGTGGCTGGTCTGGTGTGTTCTGATAGTGTCCACCTATCCTCTGACCCCCACAGGTAACGTTCTTGTCTTTTGTCAGGTTCTCCCTCAACGTCAGCTATTTCGGCACGTCTTTCAACATGTCCGGTCTGAATGGCAACCCCTTCCTCACCTACTTTTCGGTGTCGCTGGTGGAGCTGCCATCGTATGCCGCTAGCTGGCTGGCGGTGCGTTATCTTCATCGCCGCCTGTCCTTCGCTGGCTTCTCCCTGCTGGGGGCGCTAGCGCTGCTGCTCATTCAGATCACCATGAACAGTGAGTGTGTGTGTAGCCGGTGTCTCAGTTTGCACATTTACATACTTACACTTCTTTTGAGTGCATAACTGCTGTGCACTTAAAAATGGTGAGTGCGCAGTGATGCACACTTACCACACTAAATAGTCACAATCTTGGCTATGTACCAGAAGGGAACAAAGTGCGTAGTGTGCACAGTGTACCTATTTCCTAGTGCACTTTGGTCAGTGTGTATTGTCATCATCCTGCAGGTCATCCACAGGTAACCTTGTTCCTGGTTATGGTGGGTAAATTTGGTGTCCTGGCGGGCATCAGCGTCTTGTACACTTACAGTGGTGAGCTATACCCCACGGTGATCCGGAATACAGCCATGTCGTCCTGTGCCACCTTCTCCAGAATGGCTTCCTCTGTGTCGCCTTACCTGCTGCAGCTGGGTAAATCACACTCAGGTGATCTTCCACCAGACCTTCTCACACGATACTGAATATTTGTCTTGCAGCCGTGTTCAGTCAGTACCTGCCGTGGATCATCGTTGGTTCTCTGTCAGTCCTCGGCGTTGTTCTGTGCGTCTTCCTGCCCGAGACCTTCAGCAGGCCGCTTCCTGACACCATCCAACAGATGGCACCCACGCAGAGGTGAGTGGCACTGCACATGCTAGCCTAAAATCTGCTATGTTAGCAGCTATCAGTAGCTAAATTAGCTGTGTGACATGTAAGCATACAGCTCTCGTCCTCTCAGGTGTCCATGCACGCCTTGTGGTGCAAATGATGAAGTGAAACCCGCTGAGGATCAAACATCAATGCCTGAGATCGTCCTCACAAGTCACTTTTAACACGTCTGCTGAATGGCGCTGTTTTCACATGTTGTCCACCAGATGGGACTAGGAGCCGCTGACACGCTAAAGCTTAGAGAATTTTTAAATGAACGGAAAAATTCCATTGTAACACAAAGATGGTGTAACTTCCTGAAAAGTGTAAATGTAGCTTACGTTTCATCTGTTACATGGAAATGAACTGAAATGCTAAGGAGCATCCATCCATTTTCTGTACCGCTTGTCTGCTTGTTCACTGGTGTGCTGGAGCCTATGAGAATGTCATGTAAATGGATCATTAGTAAATGTTCCATTTTTGTTTCAGTAAAATCTCTCTCTCTCTCTCTCTCTCTATATATATATATATATACAGTAGCTAGTTAGTAGTAGTATATAGTAGTTAGCAAAAATAAAATACCCATACTATTAAAAAAGAAAAATGTTACTTTTTTCGTGTAGTCTTTCAACTTCTCAGGGATATGAACTGAAAAGGGGTGGTCTTTCTTTCTGTGGCCCCGCCTTGGATATACGTCAGTACAGTATATATTTTATGCAGACACCTTAAAAATAAAATAATTGTAAGTCTACGTGTGCTCGTTTGACTTGTACTGTATGCATAAGTGATGTAAGCTCATAAAAAATATATGAGAATGTTTTTACAAAATATCCAAAAGTTGAAGACAGTGAAGGAGAGGAGGACTGTTTCAGAATCTGGTAAAAAAAAAAAAATAAAATAAAATAAAAAAATTGTGAAACGAGTCTAACGAGTGAGTAAAATGTAGTTTTGGGGCAATATATTTAACTGTATACGACGTTGTATTTTTATATATACACCTAATGTATATTGTATAGGGATAAATAAATGGTCACCTAATAGAAAATGGATTTGAAATCGTAGATTAGCCTTTAATTTTGAAGAGCACCAAAACGGAAGACGCAGTCCTTCATGGCACGTCATTGCGCATGCACCAAGCAGCCAGCTGCAACACCGCCTGTTTCTGCTTCTCAGCTAGCAGAGCAGAGCCGCTAATCTTCACCCTGCGGGGTGCGAAAAAACCTTCAACATCTGGAGGGAAACCGTTGGATCAAGAGGAAACTTCTGGGAGACAGACCGAATCCCGCAGAATGCCAAAGATCTGACTGAAAGGTACGTAAAGACAATAGTTAGCTCGATAGTCGTTACTGATTGATCGCCGAGTTATCGATACGGAGACGGATGATTCGGCTGCTGGTGAATGTAGGTCATTGTCTCTGGGCCGAGCCGAGCTCAGCCGGAACAAACCGAGTCCGACCGAAGACACATGGTTTATGAAGATGATCTGACAGCTACTCCTTAAACTACAGTGATTGTGTCACTAGTGAACAACACTCTGAGGCTGTGTTGGACGCGTGGACCTTCTACAGTCAACTTCTGGTCCACTAACGTGTCTGGACAGATGTCTCAGCAGGTTAGAATGGAAGCCAGCAGCATCCTGCCGGTCCTCAAAAAGAAGCTTGCCTTCTTGTCAGGTACACGCACCCACTTTTTGGACAGCAAGTGCACATTTTGAGACTATTTAACAAAAAATGTCTTTCAGGTGGCAAAGACCGGCGCAGTGGTCTGATTCTGACCATCCCTCTTGGCTCTGATCAGACCAGCATGGAGGAGCTGAGCGACACGCTGGACTATCTGCTTAGCATCCCAAGGTAGACACACACGAACTGTACATCAGGCTTAAAGGATCACTGTGACTTGGACATGTTTATTTCATATTGACTGATGATGGGACGTTTCCCAGACAGTCTGAGCTGATCAAGTCTCAGGCTGTGTCTCAACTGGCGCTCTTCTATACTAACACTTCATCATAATAACTGTAATTTATTAAAGAAATAAATGACAATTTATTAAAAATATATATAGCTTTTTCCCTTACAGTGTTACTAAGGCTTAACAAGCAACATTATTATTATTATATATCATTCAGTATGTATATAAGAAAACAATCATTAATTCAACTAATCACCCAGAGAAACAAATTAGCTTAAAGATATATTGTGTGGGAGTCCCACACAATATACACTTAAGTCTTGTTCCATGTTGTGTTTATTTACAACCAGTGTAATACATCTACAGCACACATACCTGCCTTTGTTTTTGGGGAACTTGAAATATGACAAATCTGGTCTTTTGGACCGTCTATTTGAGCAATTAATGGCTGAGGAGTGTGCCGAGGACATGTTTTCAATGCAATTTTTCTGGATTCTGCCCCTTATAATGGCAGCCAAACCCGCCCAGGGCATAATATGGAAGTGGATGCCGAGTCGGCTCTCCTGTTGTATAATCTTCTTGCTTACCACTGGAGCAGGAGTGATATGGGATTTTGGGGCTCGATGCCAATATTGGGGCTGGAAAAAAGCCGATATCTGATATCAGCCAGTATCCAATATATTGGCCTATTAACCGATATATCGGTTATATACTGTATGAAATAAAATGTATACACACAGGATACTGTATATACTGTACATGAATATAAATTCTTAGAACACCCTAAATACGATTCAACACAAAGAAGCGGAACACTACTAAATGAAAATAAGGAAGTTTAATTAGTAACTCTGTCAACATAAGGACATGCCACTTTGTGATTTACTTTTAGGTGTTGCCTCAAATTTGTAGTGTTCTTTGCTTTGCTGGTGCTGGAGCCCTGGCTAACTTGCACAGTGCAGATGTTGTATCTAACATAATACCTGCTGAGTGTTTTGTTCGTTTTGTGAACTGAGTGTCCCATGACACCCCTAATACTTACTGAAGTGTACTATCAGAAGTATTCTATTTGAGACACATTATCAGACTTTCAGAAACAGAAATACAGTGGTACCTTGGTTTACGTTATTATTTTGTTTCAAAACGTCCGACAAAAAAAATACTTTTATGAAAACAGAAGCAATTTTTCTAAAATGATGTAATCCAATTAACCCATTACAGATACCCAAAGGTATTAACAAAAACATTTTCATAGACTATAATTATAGTTTCACATGCAGAAAACAACGACACCATTGAATGAAATGGATAAATTAACATTTAAGATAATTTGTACCTTTTTATTGAAGACTTGTTGGCCAGGAGCGGAGAGGAGGAGACACCATCTTCGTACTTTGCGATGTGTTCTTTTTTTTTTTTAATTCAATAGTGTTTCTCACTTTCTTTATGAAATTGTTGGCACTCGCAACTCGCAAGCCAGAGGATCCCAGAGGGAGGCTGACGCCATTGCACCACCCCAATGAATGCATTAATCAGATGCAATGCATTGTGGGAAAATTTGTTTTTTTTTTATATGAAAGTCATATTGGTACCTGTTTTTATATTTGTAAGTTATACTTTTTGAGTGTTAAGTTGCTGTGTGATGAGTTTAGTGTTAATGGTAAGATGACAAGACCTCCTGCGCTTCCCAATGTGTTGACAAGCTTGTTGTGAGTGCACTGATACAGTAGCTCGTGATTGGCTTCTGCTAAAGAGCTACAGTTTGCTCACTGACTCGTGAGGGCACAGTATTTAAACAATTATTAGTTCTGAAGTAAAGGAAATGCCACGAGATTGGCATTCAGCCAAAAATTAGCCGCACCGCTGTATAAGCTGCAGGGTTCAAAGTTTATGAAAAAAGTAGCGCCTTATACACCGTAATTTGCGGTAGTTTGTTACACGCAATGTTGTACAATAACCGAGACATTGTGTGAAAACCGGGGCAAAATTATGGAGACATTTTTTCTCAAACACTGAGGTTTGACTGTAACAATGTAATTAGGGGTGTCCCGATCCGTTATCGGATATCGACCTGATATCAGCCCAAAAAAAACAATATAGGATTATATCGGCCCAATCTAAAATCTCAGACATTGGCACTGCGATACGAGCAGTCCATCCTAGACTCCGCGCCATCACTTCTATTCATCATGCAGAACCCACGTGATCACAACAACAGAGTGTGCTAGCGTGTACTAGATCGAATCGGATCGGAAGTAAAAAAGTTGTATTGGGACACCCCTAAATGTGTATGTCTCGTCAGTGACAAGTGTAAGGCGCGTGGTTTCACCGTCATCGTGGACGGCCGCAGGTCGCAGTGGAACACGGTCAAGACAGTGGTGCTCATGCTGCAGGTACGCACCAACACACACACACACACACACTATCTTGCGAACACGCTAACAATGCATGGCCACCATCGTAGAATGTCATCCCAGCTGAGGTGTCGCTGGTGTGTGTGGTGAAGCCTGATGAATTCTGGGACAAGAAAGTGACGCACTTTTGCTTCTGGAAGGAGAAAGACCGTCTGGGCTTTGAGGTAAGCAGACTAGCGGTGTTATGTCAGGTGTTGCTATGTTTTTGTGGATGGGGAGGAGCTGAACGATACTCTGCTCATACGAAAGTCACAGGCTGTGTCTCAATTGGCTTGCGTTCGTCGCTACACTTGGTCTTTTGAGTGTGTCAGTGTGCAACTGCACACTACACTTATCGAAGTGTCCTGATGGAAGTAGTCAATTTGGGACAGAGCCCGACATGTCCATTATTAGGATTAAATGATGTGTGTGTGATTGTGGGTCATCCTCCTTCACGACGACACCAACACACACCAGTCATCATGGCGACCCACTTCTCTTCGTGTGTTGGCTCCTCTGCCGTTTCCATGGTAACCAGAGCGGGATGGATCATCTTGGAATGTTCCACAGTCAAGGTGTCTCTTCCTGTCCTGCTTCCTACCAGGTGATCCTGGTCTCGGCCAATAAGCTGACTCGCTACATTGAACCCTCTCAGCTGACGGACGACTTCGGAGGAGGTTTGGACTACGACCACAGCGACTGGCTCAGCAAGAGACTGGTCACTAAATGTTCTTGTTAAAAAAAAAAACAACAAAGTATTCAATAATATGTGCATGTTGCCATGGAGACTGAACTTCCTCTGCGTGTGTGTGTGTGTGTGTGTGTGTGTGTGTCAGGTGTTTGAGAAGTTCACCAAGGAATCGACATCACTGCTGGACGAGCTGTCAATCATTAATGACAGTGACAAGAGTGCCGACAAGGACAAGTATGTGCTTTACTGTCTTCTGTGTCGTTGTCCAACGTATGTTTATGATGACGGTACATGACATACTGCATATTTTACTTTGTGCTAGTTCAGGAACCAACCTCATACTAGGACCTTTCTTCTAGTATCTTGTAGTTTAACTGTTTTGTGTGTGTGTGTGTGTGTGTGTGTGTGTGTGTAGGTCAGCTGATAGTATCCTCCTTCCGTCCTTTGACCCAGAGACTGTCCTCCAGACAGGTAAATGTGATCGTAACTTAATTTGAGGATACAAAGATGGAGGAAGTGTGGGTTTCTGTGTGACACAAACCTTGACATCTCACCTTTTTGTTGTGACATTTGTCTTTGTAAGAACATTTTAGCTGGTCCACATAATTAAAACATCTGCTCCTTTCACCCTATTAGATGTGTGTGTGTGTGTGTGTGTGTGCGCGCGCGTGTGTGTGCGTGTGTGTTAAAGGAATCTTTGTTTATGGTACCATCCTCCTCCTTGCTCTCAGTCAAACACACTTTCTTCTCTCCTTTTGTCCATCTGTTTCTGTGTGTGCGTGTGCGTGTGTGTAGGTCATGAGCTGTTGTCAGAGCTGCAGCAGAGACGTTTTAACGGTTCAGAGGGAGGAGGAGGAGGCGCAGGAGGACAAGGACAAGGAGGTGAGGAAGATGAGTTTCTGCCAGCCTGGTACTAACATAACACAACCTGGTACTGTCATGCTAGCCATGTTTGTGTGATGTGGTTTAGCGAAGGTGCTGATTGCTAGTATGTATTTTCAGCATGTAAACAGGAAGGATGGGTGTTTAAGGATTGATTGGTTGCGTGAAACCGATTCCGAAGTAGGCCCTAAGTGTAAGGATTGTTTCCAAAGTAGGCTGCTGTGGAATGGGATCAAATCCCTGCAGCATTTTTCCAACATACGCCGATCAGCTTGACTGAGCCATGCTGGTCCAGGTCCAGATGGGCTGTCAAGTGTCTCTGCCAGCTGTTGGCCTGCGTCCACATGAGACGCTCCAAAGCTTCACGTGTCCTCAATGGTTCCACGCATCCCCGAATCTGACCGCGTTGTCTGACCTCCAGGTCCAACATGGCGACCCATGGAGGAGGAGCTTCTGGCCCAGCCTCAGGTCATGAAGCTGTTGGACTCGCTCAGGGAGCAGTATACCCGCTACCAGGAGGTGTGTCGCCAACGCAGCAAGCGCTCTCAGCTGGACGACATCCACGCCAAAGTCATGCAGGTGACACGCACACTTCCTGTCTGCAGTCTTGGACGCTCACACGCACAGACACAAATTGTTAGTGCAGAGAGAATCTTGGAGATGAGCCTGGGGTTGCCATGGTATCATCAGCATGTCGGTCGCTAGCCTGGAGGATTTGGGGCAGGGGGCTGCTGGTGGCCTAGTTCTAGATAACACATTGTGTGTGTGGGTGTGCGTGCGTGTGTGTGTAAGACACTGCTGACCTGCCAAATACAATCACACACACGACATCCGGAAGTGAAATCTTCGCTCTCCCCAAGTTGCCACCTCCATCCTGGTTAAATAGCGTGCTCTGTGTCCCACTAGGTGGTCACATGGTTGCAGGGTCCGGGCTCCGAGCTGCTGAAGACCCACCAGGCCATTGGAGACTCCATACGAGCAGCGCAGGCCCTGCAACAGAAACACGAAGAGATCGAGAGCCAGCACAGCGTACGTCCGAGCACGCACACACAAACACACTGACAGGACTGTGCCATCACCTCACATACTCACATGCGCACACAGGAGTGGTTTGCCGTCTACGTGGAGCTGAACCAGCAGATCGCTGCCTTGCTAAGCGGCGGTGAAGAAGAGGAAGTGGCAGAGCTGAAGGCGCTGCAGACGCAGCTGAGCGACGTCTGCTACCAGCAGGCGGCGCAACTGGAGAGCCGACAGAACGTCCTGCAGGCGGCGCATAGCTTTCACAGCGCCGCACAGGAGGTGACCTAGCTTAGCTTGATTGTCCATCCATCCATCTTCTATGCCGCTTATCCTCACTAGGGTCACAGGTATACTGGAGCCTATCCCAGCTGACTTCGGGCGAGAGGCGGGATACACCCTGGACTGGTCTAGCTTGAATGTAAACCTTCTAAACTAGGCCTTGATTTATTGGCTGTATCTCAAATGGAATACTTCCTCTGTATCTTCATCTTAGCTTAGCATATTTTACCTTAGCTTAGCACCAACATGGTCCATTGACACGACAGTTAAAATTAGTATGCATGTCTGTTTGTGATATCCCAGCTGTCCCAGCAGCTGGACGGTCTACTGGGCATGCTCTGTGCAGACGTGGCACCGGCGGACGGCTCTGCCATTCAGCAGAACCTCAAACTGCTGGAGGAGAAGCTGCAGAGCGTGGGTTAGTATTTTTTTCTAAAGACACAAATCTGTGATTGGGCTTTTTGCTGTGACCCCTGCTTTCCCTGCAGAGTCGGGGCTTGCATCCTTGCGTCAAAAGGGGACACTCTTGTTGGAGCAGATGTGCAGCCAAGCCTCATGGCCGCTGGACGAGGGCGAGAGTCCAGCCGGAGAACAACAGGAGAATATTCAGCAGATTCACGCTGTCATGGAGGAGATGCAACTACGTAAACAGAGGTAACACTCGCCTCCGACCTCTACTTTGCCCTGGTACCTAATAATGTGGCCCAAGAGTGTCATTTTTCTGTGTGTGTGTGTGTGTGTGTGTCAGGTGTGAGGACATGGTGGACGTGAGGAGGCTGAAGATGCTTCAGATGGTCCAGTTGTTCAAATGTGAAGAAGATGCTCTGCAGGTGGAAGGAAGACATCACATGACATCACTGTGCTTCCTTCACACGTGCACATCTTCATATATATATCTATTTGTGTGTGTGAGAGCAGGCAGTGGAGTGGCTTGGTGAGCTGCTGGACGCTCTGTTAAAGACGCATGTGAGACTTGGTGATGACTCCCAAGAGACAAAGTCCATGTTGGACAAACACAGGAAGTTTGTGGATGTAGCTCAGGTGAGACAGGAAGCGACATACAACAGTGTCACATGGTCTGCTCACATGCCCTTTACTTTTTGCCGTTTGCTTTCTTAGTCCTTGCTCCTTGTAATGTGGTCCTCTGGCCTAGGTCTTTTGATCTTTGGTCCTCAAACCTCACTCAATCTTAGCGCCTTAATCCTTAGCTCCTTGGCCCTTACTCCTCAAGCTTTGCTCCGCCTCCACCTTTCATCCTAGCTCCTCATTTCTCAGTCCTTACTCACGCCTTGTTCTTTGGTGCTCTGTCCAAGATCTTTTGGTCCTTGGTCCTCAAGGCTTACACACGCCTATCACCTTGGTCCCAGTGCTATCTTGTTGCTCCTCTGTCCTTAATCCTAGCTCATGCTTCCTCACTCCTCTATTTCTCAGTACTCACTCCTCACTCTTAGGTCCTTGACCGTTGCTCCTCTGAGTGCATGTAAAACCTTTGAGATCCTTGATTGACTTCCAGGTTAAAAGATGAAGGCAGGAAAACCTAATAAGCGGTGATGCTGACATCCTTTACTTTTCCCCCTCGTTTCCACTAGAGCACATACGACTACGGCCGCCAGCTGCTTCAGGCGACGGTGGTGTTGTGTCAGTCGCTGCGCTGCACCACACGCTCGTCCGGCGACACCCTACCCAGACTCAACCGCGTGTGGAAGCAGTTCAGTGTCAGTGCCGATGAGCGCCAGCATCGCTTGGAGCTTGCGCTTGATTTCCACAACGCAGCTGAGAGGGTGAGAGCTTTTAAAAGTGTGAACTGATTCCATAGCAAGCACATACAGATGCTGCTGCTGATTGCTAACTTGTCTGCGTGTGTGTGGTTCAGGTGTTACAGGAGCAGCATGTGGCGGTGGAGTCTCTGGATGATGTCGACACTTCAGGGAAAACTCTGTTGGACAGACTGAGCATGTCCGTCATCTTCCCGGATGGGTACGTGCATGGTTGTCACTTACACACATAAACGCCCGCACACTAAGTGTAGTTCTGTGTGCGACGTCAGGAGCGAGCAGTGTTTTGGGAGTCCGGGTGACACGGCGGCAGCAGCTGAGGGCATCAGAGAGCGCCTCTTGCTGGTGGAGGAGCGGCGGCTGCAGCTGCAAGGGGCGGAGGTTGGCGAGCGTGGAGATGGGCTTCATGGGCTGGACGTCATCGGGGAAGAACTCAGCGAGAAGGAGGAGCCAGATGATGATGATGACGAGGACGAAGAGGAAGCGAGGCCAAGGGATGAGGTGTCTGAGCAGGAGTGCTGACTGGTTGTAGCTGGTTAGCCAAGGCAGCTAATTGATGCTAACAGATTCTTTTCTTTGCTTCCATTAAACGAGACCTGTTTCCTAGCATGCTCCTTGTATTGATGAGGGGGCGGGGCTTGACCTGTCTCCTGCCTGTGTGCCTCTCCCCCCATGTTACTGTCAGCTTTTATTCATGAATGAAGCAGTGGGCTTGGAAGGGGTCGAGGTGACCTCATTTCATGAGCCATTCGGTGAGATGTCAAAGTGAAGGATGCATTCAGGTGATCATTCGAGCGGCTTGCCTTCTTTGTGGGACTCAAACCTACTCTCTCTGCCACCTCCCCCACAGGACTGAGTTGAACTTTGACCTCTGCTGGGCTGGTGCCTTCTATAAATGCTTTTGTTTTTTAATTTATTTGACTTTTTTTAAAGCAGACATTCTCAAATGTTGAATGTGTTGACTTTGCCTGCTTGATCTTCTCCCCCAACATTAATATTCATGACATTATTGTGACATCATAAAAATAAAGAAGCTTTTTTTATTACAGACTTGAGAATCCTAGGAAATGCGTATACATCTCGTGTCTTTATTAGCTAACTTTGTTCATGTTTTGTAAGAACGTGCTCAACATTTCCGACCACCAACAAAAAACAGTGCCGCCTGCCGGCTAGAAACTCTTAACCGCCGCACATTAGCCTGATCCAGATCTGCACGACGCCAAACATTACACATGGAAGGTATGTATAACATATAATTAGGTGTGTCCACACTTTCCCCACCGAGGGCTACAGACTGAAAAATAAAGTGATGCATTTTGATATTTTTGTAAAAAGGGAGCAAACGTTCTATATAGTTTTTACAGCCAAAACTTTGTGTTAGTTATTAGTATTGACACTTAAGCCATTTACCTTTACATTGTGCCTTCTTGCACTATTTTACGTTACCCCATGTTGCCGTCTTTATTTTTGTAATTTTATTTCTACAATTTGCCGCGGCCGCGCTTTGTACACCCCTGCTGTGAATCGAGTATAGGTGGTAAAACCATTTGGTTGCACATTTTTAATCAGAAGTGGTAAAAACACTTGTCTGTGTGGATTTTAAAGAAACATTAGCGGTTACTGACTTGTCTGACTTTTGTTGCTGCTGATGTTGCTTGGGCGACTAAAAGCTAACAAGACTTAAGTCTTGTCTCGTCGTCGTCACACTTTTTGCGAACATTAAAGAACTTTAGAACTTCGTAGTTGGAAATTGTGACGTTAAGGTCGTGCTGTATTGGAGTGCTGAGGTGAAAAATGCAAATAATGCGCGAGTGTGTCAGTTGTCAGGATGGCCGAGCGGTCTAAGGCGCCAGACTCAAGGTGACAAACCTTCCTCTGTTGGGACTTCTGGTCTCCGAATGGAGGCGTGGGTTCGAATCCCACTTCTGACAATTCTTTTTTTTTCACTTTTCAAGTGCAATAAACACGAAATACAATCGTCTCTTTTACTAACTAACTTGCTAAATCGTGGTAACCACGCTACACGGCCATCTTTGTAGTACTTTTTTGTTTGGATCAGCTTTCTACAGTGGCCGATATTGTCTTTTTAATCATCCTATGTCACAGGTGGATTTAGCACGATTAATTTCATAAACTGCATTAGTCACGATTCAGGGGCTCCGTAAATTACATAATCATCTTGAATCAACTATTATTTTCCACCCACATAAACAGAGTGGCATAAACTGTATGTACATAATATCAGGACAGCAAATGGAGTCACATTTTAAAGTAACATAAAATAATAAAAATAAACATAACGTCTAAATCTATAACGTATATATTTTTTAAAATAACTTTTAAAATCTATTGTATGTGGATATACACTAGGTGCCATGTTTTGTTGTCTATCCACTAGATGGCAGTCTAGGACAACCGCCACTCACAGGACACATCATTAGGTACACCAAAATGCAAGCTAGACAAGGTGATCCACATATTATAATTCAAAAATTAATAGCACACCTCCCAGGTAATCCAAAGTGTAATTGAAAAATATTTTTTGTAAGTGACCCTCTGTGTAGCTAAACGTTAGAAACAGCTGTCGATAAAATACAGTAGAAGAATACAAAACTGTGCACCGAATTCTTCTTACGTAGGAGACAGCTCGGCGTTCCGCAACATTTAGCAGCAGGTGTACCTAATGAAGTGTCCAGTGAGTGTGGTTTATGTTAAAACTGATGACATAAAAACACTTGAGATTTAAATTTTAAATTTTGTAACATTTTTGTAAAATTAGATTAGCATCATGGTGCTAACAATAAGGACAGTAAAAATGATGACCTGCGGAGGTTACAGGGTGGTCACGGACCCATAAAAAGGTCACATGACTGACTGTTTTGCACGTTAGAGTCCTTGTCCATCCACAGGTTGTGTTCCCATGAGTGGGGGGGGGGACTGAGAGGTCCATGTTGGGGGGTCCAGTCACTTTGTCAGGACAAATGTGAGGATTTGGGGGCCGCGCTAAGCTACGAGTGCTAATTGTTTGTGTGCCAAGAGACTCCCCTCAATCAGCCGGGTCTGGACCCTCAAGTGACCCCTCCCTTTTGTCTGCACGAGACTTGAACCTGACACGTCGGACCTTGGAGTGGACTCGGGGGGGGTCTTTATCCTGACGTGGAATTAAATGTTTTTTTTTTCTTTGCTCAAATCTTGTAACATTCCAACACCACTGCAGGCAAGGGTGGTATTTTCATTGGGGGGGGTCAAGTCCATGCCTACCTGGTCAACAACGAATGGACCAGGACCACCACAGCTTCAAGTGTCCCATCTGATAGAGTGGCAACCCCCCCCCATTGAGGACCCCCACACTCCTTGCATGTTGTTCTGATGGCATGCTGATGAGAGGATTAAGACTTTTTTTGAGGTGGGGGTGTGGGTACTGCATCAAGTCAAGAGCTGTGTGGAGGAAGAAAAGATGTGTGGAGGTGCGAAGCAGAACTGGACTACAATCATGGACTATGATGATGTCGTCAGGACTTCAAGATGTCTGCTGGACTACGATCATGTCACCAAGGACGAGGACTAGAGGGCGTGTCGCATGTGGTGGCATCATCATGTGATAACATGATGATGATCAACAATGGACTATAATGATGTCTCACTGGAGAGGAAGTGGTTTAAATATGCAACACCTTCGTTTTTGGGCAAAATAAATACATAAAATAAATGTGCTCAAGGAGAAGTAACATAACTGTACTTCTCAGGTGGCCGAAAGCAGAGCCAAAATACCTGGTCCGAGACGCCAATCGGGGCTTTTGGCAGATAAAACTTGAGCTTGAAGCTCAGCCCATTAAATACCCCCGTTGCAAGGTTCAGGTTCCTGCGTTTGGGGTTTCGTCAGTGTTCCAGAGGGCTATTGCTCAGATGTGTGAAGTTCTGGAAGGTGTTGTAAACGTCACAGACGACTTGCTGGTGTGGGAAAACCGTGTAAGAGCACGATCAAGGACTCAAGTTATTGTTGGAGAGAGCAAAGGACAACAATTTGAAATGTAACAAAAACAAATGCATCATCAGGACAGTCGTCAATCGCCACATTGCGGTCCGAATTACTCTATCGTGGTTTTTAAAAAACATATTAATAAACCATATTGTTTTGTGGTTGAAGACAGCCCATAAGTAAATAAACATGCATATTTACACATATTTTGTATATCTGATGCCTAAATGAGGCATTTTCAAGCATAAAAATGGCTAAATGAATAAATACATTGAGAAGATGCATTCAAAAATGTGATGCTATGTAGTATTATTCTACACTGGTCTCTAGGTGTCAGTAATGTGGCAGGCTTGATACCCGGAACAACAAGCTTTTATTGCAGGTTTGAATGATCTCACAACAGGCACAATAATATTAACATAATCATCATCATAATAATTAGAATAATAACACTGGCTATGATTGGCTGGCAACCAGTCCAGGGTGTACCCCGCCTCTCGCCCCGAGTCAGCTGGGATAGGCTTCAGCATGCCCCCTCCCTCGTGAGAATAATCAAATTAATCAGTTTTCAAATGAATTAATCACGATTAATCACCATTTGCTACTATGTGTGAAATACGCCCATTTTTGCTTTTTTATGAACAGAAAGATGAATGCCAGAACACAATAATAGTATGTACAGTTGTCTGTATTAATTCAATGTTATTAAATGATAAAACATTTATTACATTTAAATCACGCTAAAAGATAGCACTTGTCTGAAAATGTAGCCTGAAGCTAGTCTCTTTAATCACATTTTAACGGCATTATTATGAGCCATTGAGGGGTTGCGTTCAAATGTAACAATGTAACTTATGTTAAATTCACATGTTTTGAGTGTAGATGGATATCCGGGCATACTTTAATGCAGCACGAGTTACGAAGTGAGAGAGAAGAATATCCACTTCCTGTTTTTCTTTGTATTTCTGTTTAATTAGACCACACATACACATAATAAAGACGATATTGTGATTTTCGGAGTGTCAGTGAATGCAACTCGCTGTGGTCGAGTGAAAATGATGAAGTGTGGTTCCCAGTACGAGTAGGACGAGAGGGACGTTTGTGAGATGGAGGTACGTATACGATGTTGGAATTGCAATGCTGTTGATGTGTTCAGGTAGGAACGACGTTATAAAAGAGCGTCAGACGCTGTGTGACTGTGGGGAGCTCCATGGAGCCGCCGTCTGTCGTCATAACAGAGAGGCGTGGCTTGCCATGATGCGCATGCGTTAATTCCACGAAAAAAGTGTAACGTCATGAATTAAATTAGTTGCCGCCGTTAATGCTTTTTGACAGCTGGCGGATTTTTTGACGGATGTCATTTATCCATTAAATGAAATATCCTATATTGTACGTGCTCGTCAACAACATGTGAGTGGTGACTGTAATCACCACTGTAAACAAAATGTAATCACCATTTTTCACCATTTGGGTTTTCTCCGGGGACTCCGGTTCCAAAAAGTGGTTAATTGTCCACAGGTATGAATGCAAGCGGGATTGATTGTTTGTCTCTATGTGCGCTTGGCCGTTACCCCGCCTCTCCCCCGGAGTCAGCTGGGATAGGCCCCAGCATAACCTAATTAGAAACGTAGCTAAAATCATTCAGTAGTTCACAATTCCACCCAATGTTGCAGTAAAGATAATTACACATAATTCCTCAATAGTGACGACCTCATCACAGACATGGCACGTCGGGGCAGAAGCCTGAAGACAGTCACGAGTGGAAACGACAGCACATTCATTCTAAATGCATTGTAACTTTGAACACGCTAACACAGCCGCGCTAGCTCTTTTATCAGAACGGCGGCGAACGACGTCTTTGCGTCCTCGTCCTCCTGTCAGACACACTGACTCTCCTTGTTTCCACTTACAACCCCCTCGTCACAGACGCCCGCACCCCTCCACCCGCCCTGCCTGTCAGGCCAATACAATGGTGCGGCATTAGCATGCTAATGAGGCCGCCAGGTGGCCCGCTAGACAGCTCAATTAAAGAGCTCGTTAAAGAGGCCTTGAGTGACAGGACACAGGAAGTCACATGGATGCGGCTAACAATGCTAACAGGGCTAACGAGGCTAACCGCCCTTCAAACGTGGCCTTTTGGGGAGACGCCATCATTAAGTGGACAACGAGCGTAATGAAGACAACAGCACTTCTAAACGAACTGACCTGGTTGCCGCGGCAACGGTGTCCTCAACCCGTCACTTCTCGCCGTCCATCAGCAACTTCACGCGTCGCTCATTAAATGTGCTTTTATGGACGCACTGTCCCCACAGGACAATAACCTACAACATATACTGTCCCTGTCCCTGTCCAGTAAACAAACTGTCCTTATTTGTCCTAACCAGTGTCGCCTAACTGTCTCAGTGTCCCCCACTCACCCATCTGTCAAAACATTTCCTTCCCACGTGCTGTCCCCCAAAACAAGCGGCACTACCTGTACATGTGACTTGTCCACGTATAATGTCCCCCGACTGTCCCCACAAAGTAGCTGTTTGTATGTCCCAAACAGAGTGTCCCCCATGGCCCGTGTCTTTAGCTAAATGAGGACGTGGGCTGGTGTCCTGAAAGGACGAGAATGGTGTCAGTGTTGTTAATGTTAACGTCTGGTGGCATGGGGGGTGTGTGTGGACATGATGTTTATTGTGTAGGACAATAATAAGGACATTATCAGCGACATGCTAATCACTTTGTAACAGTTTAGTCCTGCTCTCTCAAGTGTGAAAACGGGGGCGTGTGTGTGTGTGTATGTGTGTGTGCGTGGACGTGGACAAACAAGCAAACAGACTGTCCTAAAGATGGCCGCCCTCATGAATATGCTAATCCCCGTTTAGCATAGCTGGTTAATGACGATGGCCCGCTTCTTCTTCTTCTTCTTTCCTGAGCGCTGACACGTTTCTACGTAAACCGCTAGTGTTTCAATGCGGTCGTCTCCTTCCAGCGTTCAGCCCGTCGTGCTTCTGTCTGCCGGGGGAGGGGTGTAACCTACATAGGACAACAAAAGCTGTCCCACCTCCGGGAACAGCATGTCCCCATCATTAGCAACATGTTAGCCTGCTAATATTGATAAGTGTGGAAAAAAAAACTACTTGCTAGCATGCCGGCTGATGTGACTCCTCCACACCAGCAGGGGGCAGGAGAGTCCGTGTATGCTAACAGGCTAAGTTGCTTTGTGTCAATTCCCACGATGTTTTGCAGTCCTCTTGGCGATGTATTTTCCTCCAAAGCGACTAGCGACTAATCTAGCTGCTTTTTCTGGCGTCGTCGCTGGAGAGTTTATGGTATTTGGGAACATAAAAGCGAAAGTAAAGCCCCCGCTGCACACCGCAGTGGAGATCCACGCAGCCTCGAGGCGCGATGTCACCGGCGTGGATCTCGTCTTGTTTCACAGAGCGGAATCTCAAACAAAAATGTTTCTTAATCTTGAGTGTAGCTAAAGGTTTGTTCTAAGGAAGATTGATGATCATATTTACTTTTTCTATATTTATTTCAAAAAGAGAACGGACCGTTTTATTTTAGCGGTTATTTTTCTGTCAGATTTGTTTTTATTTTAACAAAACAACTTCACACAAATTCGGACTTTGACTAAACTCACTTTGCGGGAAAAAAATATTGGATATACTGTATATCGTATATCGATATTCAGCATAAATATATCGGGATAGGAGTTTTGGTCCATTTCGCCCAGCCCTAATTCACGGTTTTGATTTTATTTGACATTATTTAACAATTTAATGCTAATAGCTTAATCAAGACCTTTTGACTAAGAGACCGTCTTTAAGGCTTGGCTTTATTCCTGTTTTTGGTGCTCTCTTCTATGCTAATATTAGTGCGTTTAATGAACTACTGTTTCCTTTACTAGGTGCTTTGTAATGCTATTGCTAGCTTAATGTCTGCCAGACTAAGCTTCTATCGCTGGTGCTGGTAGTATTTGCTTTTAAGTGGTTGCCAGCTTAGCATAACAAACCCTTTTACTAGGTGTTTGGTCAAGATAGTGCGAGCCCAATGTCAGTTGTCAAAGTTGGTCAGTGTTTTAACCAGCTACCAGCCTACCCTAAAAGCCTGAGAATGCTAATGCTCAACCAAATGCTAGCTTGGTCATTTTTAAGCTAATGTTGTTGCCTTGTGGTAGCCACGCGCTGAGCACAGTGTCTTCCACGATGAGGTTGGTATGCTAATGCTAGAAATGCCTTCCAGACTTCCAGACTTCAGTTTAGTCACATGTTGGTGATAGGACTTTTACTGAGGTGCTGAGGCTCATAGAGGTTGGTAATGCTAATGCTAGCTCAATGTCAGCTCACACATCACTGTGGTGTGTTTTAAGTAGATAATCTTCACAAAGGTGCAATGGGACTTTCGTCTGCCAGGTGAGGTTAGCACTCATTTTTGTAATGGCAGCTCGTGGATGAAGATGAGGCCCCCACGAAAAAGAAACAGTGTGGCGGAAAAGAGGGTGTTGCTATTGTGATGCAGGAGGTCAGTTGGGGGTCGTCACGGGGTCACTCAGAGGTTGGTGTTGGGGGTCAAAGTGCAAGCAAAGGTGACAGGCAGCGTTCCAAACTTCAACTACTCATGACGCTAGCTTAGCATTAGCATGCTGCTTGAACATTAGCGTGGTTTAATGTTAGCATTAGCAAAGTGTTGTCTGGTGGTTGTCTTTTTGTTTTAGCAGACGCACGCACACACACACACACACACACACACACACACACACCACTTCCTGGTGTTGTGACTGTGTGGGCGGGGCCAGGCTGGCTACGTGTGATGTTAACCTTTTTAAACACACAGTGATAATTAGGACTTATTACAGCCTGGGGGGGCCATTAGGACCAGCGAACCTGCCCCTCAGGAGCAGGAGCAGCTCATTACGGGAGCTGACACCGGCAGGGTCGCCTTGTTAGCGCCTGCATGCTAAACGCGACGCGCTAACATGTCAACAGTCTGTGTTTGTGTGTTATTGTTGATACTCACAAAGTCGATAAAGTTGAACACAAATCGAAATGTTAATGAGTCATGAAATTACAAACACGAATAAATAAAAAATACCGGGGCTGAATGTGGGGCAACTTTTTATCAATAATTTTAACAATAACACCTTTTAAACTAAATTGAATTATTTAGAATACACTTTTATATTATGAACGTGAAATATGCCTTATTTACATGATTTAAAAGCGTGAAGTCAAATAAAAAGTAGTACAAATTCCTGTATATGTTAAATATTTTATGGATTAGGTTATTATTGAGTATTTAGTTGTCATGTTTTCATGTAATTCTATCATTATTACTAAGCAATAATTTCATAATAACAAATATTACTGTATATGATATTTGCTATGATGTGATGAGGTTTGTGGTATAAATATAGTGTATATTGATACATTGGAACCATATTAGGATGTAACAGGTGTGATTTCCTATCAAATAATGACTGCTGTGATGAGGAAGCGGAACTAATGAAGTGGAGGTCGTGCCCTTATTAATTAGCAAAGAAAGCGCATAAGGCATGTCACGTGACTTCATTGTGTGCATGCATGTGTGTGTCCACTACAGGGTTGTTCAACCTAGGATGACCCCCCCACCCCCACCCCCTTCCCCTCCAGACTCAAGTCCGATAGTCTGCCTAGCAAGAAGAGCGGAGAAATGGCGAGAAAGTAACTTTTTTTTTTTGGTACAGTGGCAAGCGCGGACCCCCTCCTGTGTGGTCAGCACCGACCTGTCCCTCCCCCACTGTCAACCCCCCCCCCTCCCCGCATCCTCTCGCTTTTCTCTGTGGTCTTGTAGGCCAGACCTCCCTGCTAATTAGGCGAGCGGTCCCGCCTCCCAGGAGGCGCTAAAATGTGACTCTCGTGTTGGGGAAGCCATTCAAGCCCCCCCACTCTACATTTCATCCCCGCCCCTGTTTTTGTGCGGCTGTCTGCGTCCATCAATCTTCCCATTAGGCTTCCATATTACGGAAACCGGCGGGAACGCCCCCCTTACACCGTGCCCTCCCCAACCCTGGTCTCATTAACCCCACCTGTTGCTGGGCCCGCCTCCCGTGTCAGCTCTCACTGGAGGTGAAGGCGAGGAGGAGGCTGGGGGTTGCAGGCACTTTGGGTGGTATGTTTCCTGTGTGTGTGTGGGGGGGGGACACAAAGCCCCCTGTGTTCAGGCGGGCCCACAGAAGCTTGTTTTACAACAGGGGAGGGGCCGCCATCAATGGCCGCATGATGTGAACCACCCTGAGTCTATTCATGATGACAAACTAGACCACGCCCCCTCCCTCTGCCCCCCCCCATCCCCACTGATATACAGCATATGACTATACTATATGTGATACTACCGAATGATACTATACATACTGTAACGTCCATGCCAGTAGTATCGTATCGTACCTACTATATAGACAGGATACATCAAAGGACTGCCACATCACCGCATATCATATCACCATGCCAACGTGCCCCCTAGTGGCTGTCAGCAGCATGACTTCATTCCATCTGATTGATTTAGTAAGTGCTATGATCTTCTTCTGGTAATGCGTATCTGACCTTTGACCCTCCCGTAGAGACAATGGAACCTTCAACGGGGAGCATGCAGGTTGACTTCCAAGCTGTTCTGCTTTCAAAGCATGGAATGAATCCGTTCCAGGGTCAACCTGTGGCCATCGTAAAAGCTCTGCTTTGTACATTAGGGAATTAGCCGCTGAAGGACTATTCACCTGGCAAACACGTACAGGTGCACACAAATGCACCTTGTTGGCAAGTTTCTCTTGTCATTTTGATGCTGGTCAGCAGCCATTTTGTTGCTATTTATGGCGTATGCTAACATGCATGTCGTGTTTTGCTCACATTGTACTGAGCAGCCAGACTTCCTCTTTCATTTCCTGTTATGGATATCATCACACTTTTCCTCTTTGCCATCCCTGGTAAAAAAAATAAAAATACACCTTAGATGCTCACTGAGCTGAAGTGCATAATAATCAATCAATGAGCAGTCGACCCCACGCAGCGGATCAACTTTTAACTTACGTAGTCTCTGATCAATGACTTTCTATCAATTGTACCAGAAGCCTGGGCTGTGCCTCCAATGGAAGACTCCCATCAGTGTGCTTCCGTAAGTATACTGTGTGCACTGTGTACTTAGTTCCTGAGTGCACACTTTTTGACAGTGTAGCGCTGTCCCAAATCCCTCCTGTTTTCCCGGGACATGTCCTGACGGGTATTGGGGTACGCCGCTGCATGTGACGTAATCCCTGAGAGGCTGGCGCGTGGGTGTTTTTTTAGTGTTGCCAAAAAGGCATCCGGATAATCGCATTTTGCTGTACTTCTCAGTGTGAACGCGCTTAGGTTGCGTCTCATTGGCGAGAATTATTTTTACATTCACTTAGTCTTTTGAGTGCTTTGAAAGAAGGCACTATCCCGGACGTTGCCCTCAAAACAGTAAAAATGATGAGTATGCAGTGCTGGACACTTACCACTGACGAAGGGGAGAGCACGCGATTTAGCATTAGCAAGGAGAGAAGTAGTAGTAGCGGTGTAAATACATCGTCCCTCGCTACACGTGAACAAGTTTGAACATCGCCCCCCCTCTATCGCGTTTTTTTTCACACATTCATTAATAAATGATCGCTGTTAGTATTAGTCAGAAAATATGCATACTGTATTTAAGTAAATTGTACGTATTTTTTGCCCACATTAAGCATTTTTGAGCATAAAATTAGCTAAATGAACTAAAATAGAGGCTAACACCGAGCCCCGGAACAGCTACCCCTCGCCAAAAGCGCCATCCGCAGCTGGCACTGGGCCTCGGAGTGCGCCTCACACCCGGCCAAGCAGCGGCTAATGCCGGGCTTCGGAGCAGCTACACCTCGCACCAAGAGTGGCTGTGGCTGGCTAGCTCGGGCTTCAGAGAAGCTACGACTCACAGCGGCTAGCACTGTGCTCCGGAGAAGCTACACCTCTCACCAAGCACCATCAGCGGCCGAGGATTGGCTACAATGAAGCCACATTTAACTGACCAACAACATTCGAGATGTCACCGAAAGGTAGACGTAAGGAAACTACAAACCCAGTTCATGTAAATGATGGTGCATCATGGTTTCCTGTGGAAAATTGAGACAATGAGCTGATTGCACCTTTAGTGCTGTGAAAGACATGATTAATCAAGCATTGAACCAACAAAAAGTTGCTGCTGAGATTTAAAAATGTCCTCTTAAACAGGACACATTATGTCATATTTTGTTGTTTTGTGCTTAGCTAAGGATTTGAGCGAAAGGTTTGTTCTAAAGAAGATTGATGATTATATTTGACCTTTTCTATATTTATTTCAAAAAGAGAATGGACTGTTTTATTTTAGTGGCTATTTTTCTATCAGATTTTTAAAATTTTAATGAAACAATTTTTCACGTATATTTGACGTTGATTTTGTCCAAACTCACTTTGTGGATTAAATATTGGGATATATATCGTATATCGGAATTCTACATGGGCCGCACGGTGGTCTAGTGGTTAGCATGTTGGCCACACAGTCACATCAGGAGATCGGGAAGACCTGGGTTTGAATCCCCGTTGGGCATTTCTGTGTGGAGTTTGTATGTTCTCCCCGTGCGTGCGTTGGGTTTTCTCCGGTGGGATAGGCTCCAGCATACCTCCGCGACCCTAATGAGGAGAAGCGGCATAGAAGATGGATGGATGGATATTCAACATAAATATATCGGGATATGAGTTTTGGTCCAGCCTAATGCAAATACAGAATGAGCCATTAAGACCACCAACTTGTGAATGTAGTACTCTACATTGGTCACCGGGGGTCAGTAATTATTCGGTGCGACCACCACCGAAGCACCAGATTTGAGCAAACCGACTTTTATCGCAGGTGTAAATGATCTCACAACAGGCACAATAAAAACAGCTTAATAATAATCATAATAATAACACAGGTTAACCCACAAGAAGCTAAAACTCAACCCTGAATCCCTGACATCACTTTCTGTCTGCCATCAATCTGCTCGCCTACAAGGTAAACTTTCTTAAATGGTTTATTTTCTCTTTTCTTCTAGTATACTGTATCTACTATGTAGGGTAATACAAGTTAAAGATGACTATGTGGGTGGTATTTCATGTCTGTATGCTCTAATAATGTAAAAAAAACGTATTCAAAAGATCGTACACAGGTTTTCAATGCCATAACTACGAACATATTCTATTTATAAAGAAGGAATCCTGCTTCCTATTTGGAAGATTGTAAACAGGGTTTCTGTGCTCTAACAGTGAAAATATATCTGATTCATAAATAAGGAATCCTGCTGAGCGGAAGTTCACTTTTCGCAGAACTGCACTGAACGAGGGATTACTGTATTGTTGTATTGTTGGGCTGGTGACATCATGACGCAATTTTCTAATTTGCATAATTAGACGATTAGACGACACGACGCATTTGCAAAAAGTGAGAAAAATATGAAAAACAAAACAAAATATGTAGGACTGCAAACAAACCTTCTTCTGTGGCGTCTCTTTTTTTTAATGTCAAAACATTTCAACATTTCTAAAAAAGACCGTTCACTTAATTTGTCGCTCGTCACTTTTTTGAAAAGCAGTATCTTGTGCGGTACCCGTATCTTCCCATACATTCATTTATTTGTGGCATTCATTTATTTGTCAACATTCATGCTCAGGCATGAAGCACACGATGTGCACAGCGTAGTTTTTCAAGTGTGCTGACATTTGAGACACGGACCTGGACTTGGCAAAGTGGCGGTCACATGACCAGCGTTTCCATACAGTGATGCAGGTCATGTGACCCCTTGTGGTGAAACGTCAGCAAAGGTTAAGAACACGTGAAAAGATTTTAGTGTGTTGGGGGGGGGGCGTGACAGCTGGTTAGAACGAGGCAAGTAGTCCGCCCCCTTGTTAGGCGTGAGTGTGACGGAAGGGCGAGGGGGCGCTGCGTCCAGCAACAGTAAAGGAATGTAATGCACGGCCATATGACGTTAATTGCAGCGCAAGTGGGCCGGCTGGCGCTGCTTGTGTCGTCCATTGTGATTCCAGCCCATTGTCTCCCGCTTGTGAGCATCTCCATGATAAAAGAGCCCGTTAAGGCCGGCACATCCCCGTCATTAGAGCCGCTCATACCATTGTCATGCGGGGGCCTCCGTACTGTAGCGCCATCAGTCAGTAGGCCGTGTCCCGCCCGACACAGATACGCTTTCTTGTCCTTCTTTTTGTCCACTTCAAGTCAATGTGCTCGTCCTCCACAGAAAGTAGATTTGTTAGGAGGTCCTGCAGGATTCAACTCGGCCTTCTTGTCTCCTATTGTCCTATTTAAATCACTTTTATTTGTCCCGTCTTGTCCACTTCTTCTGGGAAGCTTATCCTCAGCATCTTAAACCTTCATTCTGTTTGCCATCTTACTTTCTAATCATTCTTTTTACTGCTCCCAAGGGGGCTGCTTGTGGGTCAAACTTCCAAACTCACTAAATAACACAAGAAAATATATAATAATAATGTCATAATTCTATAATAATAATAATTGTCTTTACAATGAAAATAATTCAAACACATTTGACATTTTACCACAGACGTATATTTTGAGTTGTGTACTCTACTTTGATTATACTGTCATCATTGACAACCTTTTAAACACAACTAATACGTTTGGACATAAAAGTTGCAGTACCACTGGAAGCCGTGGGGGCAGTGTTGCAGTGAAAGCGAATAACAGCATTGTGGAAAAACAGCAGGTACACCACCACCTCAAATTTGTGAGGGTCTTTCATGATATTGGATCCCAGTGGGGCCACTATAACACGTTTATTCTCATAAATATTCCATAAATCTCAAGTTGTGTTCAGGGTAAATCTGTATTCTTCCCCTCTTGGACGTCATGCTGGGAATTCGCAGCCTCCTCCCCGACCCAGGCTGCTCTGGCGATTGGTTAGGGGTCAAAGGTCGAAATCTCACGAAGCTCTCGTACCCGACCGTTTATGAGATTTAGGAGCGACGTAAAAATTAAACCAGGAATAAGTTCAAAACACACCTGATGATATGCGACTCCCGCATCATGTGGAACAAGAGCAGATTTTAAATGTTGGATAAAGCCCTTTAATGTCTTGTTTTTTTTGCCAAAAATCATACTCTTCCACTCCGCCTCTCGCCCGAAGTCAGCTGGGATAGGCTCCAGCATACCTCCGTGACCCTAACCAGGATAAGCGGCATAGAAAATGGATGGATGGATGTTACTCTTCCTATTGATATCATTGATTCATTGTGAGACTTTCATTGTGTTGAGAGGACACATGGGGGTATGAGGGCAGCCATGTTTTTTTGTACTTAATGTATTCAGACACATGTGTACATGGAGAAACAATGCTGTGTCACAGCACCTAGCTGGAGGTCCATAAAGTACTTTGAATGATGACTAAATCAATAAAAGTGGTCGTGTGCGTAGGAGACATGAAGTGAGTGGATCACTGTTGATCCTCGTGCGACAAAAGGCCTCGTCAGGCCCTGCACTCACTGAAAGTGTGAAACAGGATTAGCGCGTTTACACACGTCTCCATCAATCCGGCTAGCGGGACGCGCCCACGTAGGCCGGCAGCTGGGTCGGGTCGGGCTGCGGTGCACGGAGGTTAAGACCAGCAAGCGGGGCCCCCGGCGGCTGAATACCAGCGTGAATACATTCATCCTCATGCTGCTTTGTTAACGCCCACCCCCTCCCTCGCCCCCTACGGGCGCCCTCCCCTGTGACCCCCGAGGATCAGAGACCAGGTTGTCGAAACATTTGTAACATTTGGCGAAAGCAAATCTCAGGCTGCCTGTTGAATTGAGGCGAGGACCAAAGAGGAACAAAGTCCCCCTCCAAGTCTCTGAACCCCCCCAACCCCTCCTTATCCCTCACGCACACACACACACACACACACACACCTTACAAACTCAAGCAAATCCTCTTTATCTCCTCGCAGCCAGATGGGGCGGCTGGAATAATGGGCCGAGCCCGGCGAGTTCCATTCAATTTGTCACGGCGTCTAAAGAGCTTGTAAGCTTCCCATTTGGACTTGTGTTATAGTAGCCATGGGAGGCTCGCCAGTCTTCCCACTTAATTAGCTCCTAATAGCTGTTGTGGAGATAAAGCCCGGGCCAACTTAACGCCACGCCGTGAAAGACTCTTGTGACCGCCAGTGGTCCTAACGTATCATTTTAACTACGTTGACACCTTCACTGACGCCAAAGACATGATGCTCAATGACAACGCATTTGAACCTCTTTGACGCAGAGGTCCCGCAAAACTGATGCATTAGAGCCAGAACAAAAGATACTGCATGTACCTGCCTGGGCCTGTCAGGCAGAAGTTACACAGCATTCAGCAATCCAAGAATTACATGTCAGCGACAATTGCTTTGAAGCGGGAGTGAGTGAGTGTCAGGTATTAAACGTCTCACTCGTGTTCTGTGTCCAGCCTGTGTTACGGCTCTGCGTCTACCTCAGACATTAAAATAGGTCCCCCTACCCAAGGTGGTGCTGTTCACACAGACCCGTGGTCCAAGTGGGCACGCAAACAATGAGTTATAAAATTCTGGCCAGGCCACAAGCAGATGGATATCCCCATCTTTGCTTTGTATCAAAGCCTCGTCTTCTAGGAGCTGCAGTGACGCAGTCCCTTGTATTACCCTAAAGACGTGTATGATAATGGTAATGCTTTGGTTTATTTAGAACATGCATAACAAGGTTACATTTGCAAGTACAGCACATTTACAGTCACTCTGTACGTATTTATATTGTTTTTACAGTGTAGTGCTGTCCCAAATTCTGACAATGATGATCGCAGCATTTATCTGCTTTCTCTTCTTCTGCCGCTGTCCTTTTTAATGGTGAATTGCTTCCACTCTAGTTAGTCTCTGCCCTGTCGCTTTGGAGTCAAGATGGTGACTATTGAGGGTGGTAAGGGTCCATCGTTGTGCACTCACCATTTTGGCCCAAACCTGTTTCATGACGACAACGGTACGGTGACCAGCTAAACATGGCTCTTTGATGACTGAAACGTGACGAGTCGTGTGTGGGTTTTTGTTGACAAGACTGGAAGAAAATGTTAGCGGGTGGTCTATCAGAAATGTGTGTCACTTGTGCGTGTAATTTGTCAGTCAAAAACTAAAACGTAGCGATGCATCGCAGCTTCACATGCAGCGCACTTTCTGATCAACACAGCGGTGGCCGGTGACAGCAGTCACCCACACGGCAGCGGGAGCACCTTTGGTGGGAAACGACGCACTGATTTGTACTTTCAATATGATCCATCATGCAGATAGCGATAAACGTGGCTGCAATCTCAAGCACACTCATCACATTGATATTCTTTCGAAGGTAAGTTACAACAAGTTGTGTTAACATATCATATATATTACTCACCAATTGGCTTGTGATCAATTTCATCATAAGCCTAAAGCTTTCCACATAAGTCCTGGCGCAAACTAAAGCGCTAACTTCAGGCTAAAGTTAGCTTTGTTGTGCTAATGTCAATGTATTAGCTTACCGGTATGTGTGTGTAACTATCACATGACAGGCCAGACAGCATGTGTAATGTTGAATCATGGAGGTGGAGGGAAATGTAGCATTTCAGACTTGTTGCCAGTACACACTCGTGTGTTGTGGAAAGACCTTATGTGTGTTACAGTGCCAACTAGCGGTCTGGCATGCACATACAGGATGACGTTTTTTTTCAACCAAAAAATAGACAAACACCACCACAGACTAGCATACGTAACCAATAGTGGTTTAAAAGAACAGTTAGTACAATTATTTTTATTTTTTACATTTACGAAATAATTTAAATAAAGATTAGCTTTAATTGTCGTTTGGCCCGAGTAAGGTGACTGTCTGGTACTAATGTAGATTTCCATTGCGCGTCTCATAGACGCAGTCTCATAGACGCAGTCTCATAGAGACAACAATTTGCAGTCATGCTCTTACAGTAGTTTATACTTTCAACGAAAGCTAAACTTTGCCAAAATGCTGCGTGTGCATATTATGTCAGGGGTAGCTTACGTACTCGAAGCAGGAAGAGGACGGGTGTAATGCTTGCAGAACATTCAAATGTTGATGCCATCCAGGCAGCTGGGGAACTCGCTGCACACTGTCTCTTGAAGACTCACCTGTAAAAAAAATACATGTGCTATGTCAGTGTAATCTAACAAATTAGGTAGGCTTTTGGATCAAGGCAGCGTGAACCGGAGGGCTGGAACTTCTGGGATGAGACGTGATTAATACCCGATGATGGTGACAGGAGGCAAATTGTGTTTCTACTGTAATTCATGCTGACTGAAGTCTTTTCATGGGACTTGTTCAAGCAGCCGAGACACTCATCGGGATCTTCCCGCCTTCTGGACAGCGAACTGCGCTGCTCAACAATCTCCGTGTGAATCTTGTGAGGTGACAAACACCAACACGCTAGCAGCAGCAGCAGCAGTGGCTGCGGTCGGGTGGCGCCTGGCCTTCCTTGCTATTGCAACCAACAAAAGCCCGAATTTTGCTTCATTTGCTTCCAAGATTCCCTCCGAATGGGTCGGAGGCGAGAGCCAGGACGTCATTCATGTGTGAAAAGAGAAAGCTTTCTCGTGTTCTTCCACCCTCCTCTTTTCGCCTTTTTGTTCCCTTTCTTTTTACTTGTGCAGGCAGATTAGCAGGATTAAGTATGGCCCACATATGCTCCTCCTCAACCATTGGTATTCAGCACGACGCTGGGCCCGCCGCCACCCAGGCCCGCAGACACAGGCGCTGAGAACCCAAACTTTGTCTAACGCTGGGACTGGATCATTCCACAATGTGACACTGTTACTTTTCTTCTGAAGACTCCGCTTTGGACCTAAAATGACTTGGAAGAAGTTCAACAACTACATTAGTCTTTGCTTCTTAAGAAGAACCCTCAGCAGACTCTGCTGTGTAAAAACGAGACTTAAAAATGTAGCAGCTCGCTTTTGGCGGGTGCATGGTTCCAAAACTGCAACTGACCGTCATCACTAATTAAACCTCTAAGGACAAACACAATCTATTCTACAAAGTGTCTTTAAAGTCTGGACACATCAGAAAAAAATGTATGTATTATACATTGTATACACCCCTAATCAAAATTGTAAGACCAGTTAGAAAAGTGCAAGAATTTACATTTTGCACTGATGGGTCTTAAGACAAATCTACGTAGAGCTTCAAAATGCAAAAAGGAAGAAATGGGAGTGAGACAATAAAAAACTATTGAGTAAGCAATTTATTGCAAACAACCATTAAACTGAAATAGGCTGTTCATCAGTTGATCAAATGTTTAAGACTACCGCCTTTAAAAGCCAAAATCTTGGCAAAAATGTGAATTCAGTGTCATTTTCTGTCAGGTATTCACATTGTCATGAAAGGCAAAGAACATTTCTCCCTTTGAACGCGGCTGGATTGTTGAGCTGCATAAGCAAGACCTCGTCGTTCTAGGTTGGATGCAGTACGACAAAGACCCTGAGGGTTTTGGAACAAAAAAGGCAAATGGTAGACTAAAAAAAAAAAGTCACAGGACCTGAGCTGGAGGATCCGATTGGCTGTCTGTCAAGGCATGGGACGATCCTGGACCCAAATTAAGGCTGTTACTGGTGCCGAGTGCAGTTCAACAACCATCAGATGGCATCTGCGAGAGAACGGTTTCAAAGGCCAAATCCAAAATCCAAACAGGATTTTTTTCTTTAAACACCAACGTCGTATGCCACGGGGAACTTGAGCAATTTATTTTCAATAATAATAATAATAATAATAATAATAATAATAATATTATTATTATTAATTCAATAATTAATTCAATATTTAGTTTCTTGGTAAAATGAAAACCATTCATTAGCGAAAACTAACCTAATTAGAACAACACCGTGCTATTTAATTTAGCCAACATTTTACAATTCCAAACACAAAATGACACTGCTTACTTTACTTTACTTTAGATCTTACTTTAGATCTTTTTGGCTTTTCAACAACGCCTCGACTTGGTTTCGCTTTAGGCGATCATGTCAAAGGTTCCAGGAGGCTGGTTGTCTCAAGCTGAGCCGGTTTTCCTTGTCGGAAAATTGTCGGTTTTTCTTCTCAAAACAAAATGCCTTCAAAAGAGTAACACATTTGCATCACAAAAATGCCTCGTCGAAAAAAATCAGACCTCACAAATCGCGCTGCGTTAGATTTGTGTCCCGTCGTATTCCTGCGCAATGTCGCCTGTCCAAGGTCATGGTAAATTTTATTATCTCCGAGGGGGAATTTGTTCTACAGCCAGCAGTATCAAGTATCACACAGACAACAAACCAACAATAAATACAAAATTAAAAACAAAAACAATAAATAAACAGTTATTCAGCAGAACAGTGGCAGCCGGAACCAAAGAATTCCTCATCCTATTGGTCCTACATTTAGGAACACTGTATCTGCGAAACAATGGAAGCAACCCGAACTCATCATGCAGGGGGTGACCGGGACCATCAAGGACTGATGGAGCCTCAGAAGAGACAATCACAGAGGCATCTGCAAATTTCTGGATATGCCTTCCCGGGTATGGAGTTTGGCACTCATTGGTATACAAGACAAATAAGAGGGGACCCATCCATCCATCCATCTTCTATGCCGCTTATCCTCACTAGGGCCACGGGTATGCTGGAGCCTATCCCAGCTGAATTTGGGCGAGAGGCGGGGTACACCATGGACTGGTCGCCAGCCAATGGCAGGGCACATATAGACAAATAACCATTCACTCTCACATTCATACCTATGGACAATTTAGAGGCGCCAATTAACCTAACATGCATGTTTTTGGAATGTGGGAGGAAACCGGAGTACCCGGAGAAAACCCATGCACGCATGCACGGGGAGAACATGCAAACTCCACACAGAAATGCCCAACGGAGATTTGAACCCAGGTCTTCCCGGTCTCCTGACTGTGTGGCCAACATGCTTGTGGCGACCCAGCGGAAGATAAAAGAATATCAGATAAAACACCGTTTACTCTCACAAGTGGCAACCTCCCAGATAAAATGTCCATCAACCATGATATCAGGCCAGGCTCAATGCTGTGGACGCTCTTCAGTCTTTCTGCGAACATATGCGGTTGGATGCAATAAAAAGCTAAGGAAAAGTCAATAAAAACTAGGTGCACAAAAGTCATTGCACCTTCCTGATGTGTCAGGATCAGACGACGCGTCATCAACCCCCCTGCCAGACCTATAAGCAAACTGGAATGGATACAGATTTGCCTAAACAAAATACATATGCTCCCCTTTCACAATTTTCTTGTTTACTTGTGTGTTCCACAGGAAGAATCAGGAAAAGAAGGGCACTCACGCAGCATAGGTTGTGTGGACGAGGCTGAAGAGGACCCTGATGACGCTTGGCTGGAACTGCATAGGAATGTCAGTAGCCGGAGGTGCAGGAAGAGCAGGTGTCCACTTGACAGGTGTGATCCAGGAGCCAATGCTGAGTCCTGGTGATACCAGTGTGTGATGTCCCTCTGGAGAGACCTGCTCCTCACAGTTGCTGAGCCGCTTTTCTATCTGTCTAGCCAGGCAAATGAAGTTGTCCGGGTCCTTAGGGGTCTCCACCGGGATGAGATGGGTCTTGATTTCCACAGAGAGGCCCAGGAAGAAGGTATCCAGGAGAGCCGGTGCGTTCCAGTCGCTGTCGGCGGTGAGCGTGATGAACTTGATGGCGTAGTCTGTCACGCTACGCCGCCCCTGCTGAAGGCGCAGGAGAGCGTGCGCGATGCCTTGCGACCAGAAGGGTGGCGCTAGAAGATCTGTTCCAGTGCTTTTGCAAAAGACTGGTACATCTCGCACACTGGAGAATGGCGATCCCACTTGGCGGAGAGGTGAGACATAACAAAGGCCACTTATGCTCTCTCAGAACGGAACGCTGACCGTAACTCAAAATTGCGTTCACATTGGGTGAGGAAAGTACGTACATTGGAATTAGCAGAGAAACATTCAGGTTGAGTTGAGGAAAGGTGCAGGGAAGCTGGCCTCAAAGCTGCAGCAGCGGCTTTTGGGCGTGAGATGCAGAGGGTGGCAGGAGGGGAGGCGCCGTGTTGGGGGTGGTTTATTAGGGTGTGGAGTTGTGTTTCCAAAGCTTGCATGCAAGCATCCCGGCACTTAAATATTCCTTAGATACTGCTGCCCTGTAAGCTAAACTGTTCCCTCAGCTTGTCTAGCCACTGGGTTTGTTTGCGAAGCGCTAGTTGAAATGAGCGCGTCTCAGGGGGTCAGTGGCGGTTCTAGCTATGGGCCACTTGGGCAATTGCCCTGGGCGTCATTCTCTAGGGGTCGCCGCGGGGTGGGGGAATTATTTACTAATGTTCAGCACTCATCATATCCTGATCAAGCTAGCGCATATGTGTGACAGACGGGCGCCCTCTACAGGCGTGATACTGGCACCCCCCATGCTGCTCAAACGTGATCAAACATCCACCATGTGATGTGGGCCGCAGCCCTCACGTTAATTACAAGGTAAAAAAGGTAATTAGTAGTTGCTCAAAAATAAAACATATTTAATTGTTAATTTTACATGAATTATATCAGTCATAATTATATCGGAGACCAAGAGTGTAAAACATTCGCTACGAAAATGTGAAAGATAATGGAGGAAATTGTGAATTGATATAAGTTGGTTTAGCCTCGACTGCTAGTCGGGTGACGGTGGGAGATGAGGATAAAAGTGCCGTTAATTTGTGTCAACAAAACATGGAAAAGACAACGTCAAGGCCATCAGGTGCACAATTTAGAAAGAAGAGGATGAGAAATGGGTCAAAGATAAAGGCGTGGCACTCTATTTATGTGTGTTGAGGTGGAGGAAAGGGGGACTGGGAAGGGTTGTACTTGAGGGATTTGTGCACTGCAAAAAAATCATTTTCCATTATATTTTTGTTGTGTTTAATATTTCTTTTGCTCATTTATTCATATATTTTGTAGGTTTTTGCGGCAATGTATAAATTAATATACAGATCTTTTTTTTTTTTTTTTACATATAATAGGTATATTTTTAATAAAAATTGAGTGTGAGGGGTTTGGAAGCGGCACAGCTTCGGTCCGCCCAGGGCGTCATTCAAGCCAGAACTGCCACTGCGTGGGGTCCATGTTGGCCACATTGTCCTGTCAGGACTGGCTGGCACGCGTACCAGAAGTTGTGGACCCCAGAGCAGGGACAAAGAGGAGTGGTGTAAAAAATTTATTTTAATACAACAAAAAGCACTCACAGTGGAGGGAAACAAGTACAAAACAAACGGGAAACTAGACAAAAAGAAAGACAGTATCAAATAAAGGAAAACACCAAAATGCTCAACGATTTCCAGGGGATGACGGTTAGGGTTAGCTATAGCAAAACGTGGAAGGAGTTGCATGACGCTGGTGAGGTTGGGCAGTAATCTGGGAACAAGAGAGTTTGCCACCAAGGCCTAATTGCTGATTAGCTGCAGGTGTGCTGACCAGGCGAGCAGGTGGGAGGAGTACTCTGCAGGACTGCAAAGACACAGCAGAGGGCAGCAGACCAAACGGTGCAAATCATGACAGTTAATGTCTGCCAACAAGTCATTAGGCTGCACGGCCAATTAGCTCCGGTCCACAACCGTTACTGCACTGGAGCATTACAGAAGCATTACGACAGCATGCAGACAGCAGGGGCAAACTGAAAAGCGCGCATTAAGTGCGGGAGGGGCTGCAGTAACATATTGCCGCCCTTATTGCGTGTGATTGTTCATTAGGCACTCCCTGAACATGATGCTCATCAGTTCATAGGAGGACTTACTGCTTTAAAGCATGAAAATGATGCATATCAGCACCGCTGTGACGTCATGACCAATAGGCTATCAGTTCGGACACAACGTTTTGCATGCATTACTTACAATTATAATCAAGAAATACCAATCGATTATTGTTATTGTTTCAGAAAAAGCTAATATGAGTTACCATTCATTATGTCAATATTGACTTCATTGTCGTATGTAATTAAACGCTTACAGTATTTCATTAAAGGCCACTTTGCAGGCAGTACAATTTCTTGTGTGTGTGTGTGTGTGTCATTTAACTTAATCAGATGCTGCCCCCCTCCCTAAAAGCATCTGATTGGTGGCGCACACACATACACACACACACACACACACACAGTGTTGTTGTTGTCTAAGTGAGCCGGCCCTCGGCGTGCGCGGCGTGCGTGTATAAAAGGCTGCAGCAGCACACGCAAGCGCGTCACTGTGCAGCCGTCAAACTAGCCCAAGAGTGGATTTGTGATCGTGCACTTTGTGGAAAAATAACGGTGAGTTTTTCCCACACTTTTCCTGTTATTATCATTGCTTCATTTTGTACTTTTTCAATTTAAATGTGGCTTTAACCACTGAGGAGTTTACGTAGTATGCAGAGTACAAGGTGCATGCGGTATTTGTAGTGTTTCACTTTGGCATGTACCAAAACGGCTATGAATAGTGTAGTGATGTACACAAATAGCGTGTTAAATGCAAAATGCATATATATATATATATATAGATAGATATATAGATATATAGATATAGATATATAGATATATTAGATAGATATAGATACTGTATATATTAAATCTAACATATTGTAATATGAATACATTTTCGTTTTTAAATAACATGTATACATTTTAATGCGATTTACATTATATACAATATATTTTTAATTCTATAAAAAATCTATTAAATGTTGTTTTCTAAAAAACATGGTCATTTGGTTTATTTATCAATTAATGATTAATTTAACGTTTTTCTTGTGTGTATATCTTTGGATGCTATGTGTCCAGACTTTAGGGGAACTGTTTAATATTATCATAATGATAATAATGATAATAATGAAAAGCTCCACATATTATGTCTTTTCATTTTTGTAGAAAAAGTGTTTTGGGATAAAAATGGTCCCTGAGGAGAACAAGAAAGTACAGAAGGTGTTGTCATGACGTCATTCAGATAAAAAAGTGATTATTAACATCACTCAAGTATTGTGCGTGTATTGACAGAGTGTCTTTTGCGTTCAACAGGTGCAGGTGCGCATGCGCGATGGAGTCGGACGCCAGCCGCGTGTCCAGCAGGCCGTCCTCCCCGGAGGCGGACGATCTCTTCACGTCCACACTGCGCACGTCCGTGCACGGCTTCCCGGGGGCCGTGTCGTCCACGCAGAGCGATTCTCCTTCCCACCACCACCACCACCACCACCACGGGGGCGGCGCGCACCTCCTGCGCGGCCTGTCCGAAGAGGACGCGCTGGCCTTGCGCGCGGCCTCCAAGAAGGAGCGCAAGCTTCTATCCGAGAACGAGCTTCAGTCCATTCGCCTGAAGATCAACAGCCGCGAGCGCAAGCGCATGCACGACCTGAACGTGGCCATGGACGGCCTGCGCGAGGTCATGCCCTACGCGCACGGCCCCTCCGTGCGCAAGCTGTCTAAAATTGCCACCTTGCTGCTGGCCAGGAACTACATCCTGATGCTCAGCAGCTCCCTGGAGGAGATGAAGCGCCTTCTCAGTGACGTATACGGTGGGGGGGCGCACGCACACGCCGGTTTCCACGCTGCCGCCTGCGGGACCATGACCCACGCGGGGCCCGTGGCCGCGCACGCCCCCGTGCACCACCATTCGCTGCTCCCGCCACCGCCGCCGCCTCCTCCTCCCGCCGCCACCGCCACGGTCCGGGCCCCCCATGGACTCCTAAAAGCCCCCCCGGCCGCCGCCCCGGCTTTTCAGCACTGGGGAGTCGCGGCCGGGATGCCATGCCCGTGTAGCATGTGCACAGTGCCGCGCCTGGCGGGTGACTCTAAGTGACGACCGCCAACGCCGGGACTTTGACTTCAAACTTGTTGGCCTTTTGTTGGAATTAACTTGCGTGTGGCGGGAATGTGCACCGTTGCTGGCGGGAACGTTAACCTATTCCACATGGAGTGAGGGAAAAACGCTGTAAATAAATGTACATTTTTGTAGACGTTTACATTCAATGTACATGTACACGCACACATTCTTTATGTCTCTCACATGCACGTGCTCTGTCTCTCTTTATTTTTGTAATGAACGAATGAATGAATATTTATTATTGACTTGTTGCCTTTGAAATGTAAAATAAACTTCATTACAAATCGAAATCAATTCTCCTTGTTTATTTAAAAGACCGCCTAAGATGATTGTTCCAACTTTCATGTCTTAGTTGTCCTAAAATGCTTATCCAGACCTGCACTAAAACATAATCATTGTGAATAATGTACCGTTTGTTCCTTATCACGCTATTGTAAATAGAATATCATTCATGGTAGCTGCTTGCAAATGACACATTTCCTGACAGCTTATGAATTCCAACCATCCTTCTTCTATGCCGCTTATCCAAGTTATGAATTATTGATTTAAAAAAAACATTGATGGAACTTCAGTTTTGAAGTTAAAAGCTGTGAATGAAACGAGCAAGTCAACGAAATGGATTCAACACAATCAGTCAATCAATCAGTTAATTATTATGATAGAGTAATAAAGACACTGTTGCTTTAATTTTTAAAAATATCATTACCAATTTGTATATATTAATTAACATATTGTAATTATACAATACCCACTTATTTTATCTTTTTATACTCGTACAGCAAGTTTTATTTGAAGTAATAATTCATCTCTTCCTACATGAAATGATATTTACTTGTCAATTTTATACAATAACAAGGTTAACTACAAACAAGTATTTTATATACAAGTAAATTCAAGTATTTCAAATGTTTTATTAATTCAAAAAGTCATATAATATCATTTTCTATCATGTTGTGTAAAATGTTAATTTCTTCATCTTGCAGAATTGAAACACTTGAGGAGGACCTCTCTGAGACCACCGTGGACCCCCCCATGCAGGTCAGCTTTATTATTTAGATCCTCCTATGCTCCAAACAAACAACAAACACACTGAAATGACTATTATGATAACATGAATTATTAGCATTAATATTAGGCCTATCGGTTTTTATTGTTATCAGGTAAAAACTGCACATTGTTTTTCTGTAATGTTGACAAAGCTCCTCCTGAACAACACCAGTCATATTTAAAATAATGATGATAAGAATCATGTTTCCCAGGCATGTTAAAATAATAATAATAACACTATTTTTTATTACATTATCTACAGTATGTATATTTTATTATTATCAGTAGATGACAAGTTGTTCTTCTTGAATGCTTCTTTTCTTCCAAACAACTGTATTAATAACATAACAGTAGTGATATTATTATATCATTACTGTTATTTTATGTACTTTGAGTAAATGGGACTAGGACTATAGGGACTACAGATGAAAAATAGCCTATTGGCTAAGTCTGGCATATGAGAACAAGGTTTATTACTATGCACTGTCCCTGTAAAATACAATAAATACATGAATTCATAAATAAATGATGATAATAAAAATACATTTGTGGAAATAAAGATTGCTTGAAGACGAATATTCCAATTTTTACGTTGGACATTTCCTCAGGAAAATCGTTCTACTCGATGTGTAAATGAGAGAATAAAGAACGATACGTGAAATATTATTGTTATTATTTTAAATATGTAAATGAAATTGATTATTTGATTGTATTTTTGATCAAAGACAATTGTATTTTAAGTTGAACGTTTATTATTGTTATTGCTAAAATGAAAATGTAGACAATTTTATTGAAAGTTGAATGTTTGTTATTATTATTTATCACGATGATTTATTATTATTATTGTGATTATTAATATTATGAATATGATTATTAATAGTATAAAACACATCCAGTCCATTTTTTTTTACATTTCCTCAGAATTTCTGTAGGCCCTCCTGTGTCGTTCAGAATTTGTCCAAGTTCCGTTGGACACTTTAGCCGTGTGACCGTTTTCATGATCAGGTGATAAGGTCACAGGTCACATGACTTCACAGTCATCATTCTGTTTGGTCTTTTTATTTTGATAAACTTATTTTGTCCACTTTTTGGAATGTTTGAGGAGAAACATTCCGACACGCGCACACACACACACACACACACACACGCACACGCACGCACACACACACACACACACACACACACGCACGCACACACACACACACACACACACACACACACACACACACACACACAGATATTCCTGCATGTTAGTGTTGCAAGCGGACGTGGTCAGCGGTGGACAGGCCTGTTGGCACAAGGGATTAAAGACGTGCGTGATGGGACGGAAGAACGAACAAAAGACAAAAAGACAGCACTGAAGATCCCTTGGGACCCCAGTCCTGACATCACCTCTATGCAGCACCACTCCAAAGTGCCCCGTTGGCTCACTCAAGTCACGTGACACCAATACATACACTATCATTCACGACTGTAATGTATTTGGAAAACTACGCTGCCAAAATTCATGCACTCGGGAACTAAGTGCACAGTGTACTGGACACAGTATACTTATTGAAGTGTGCTAACGGAAGTATTCCATTTGAGACACAGCCTTAGTCTTTTGAGTGCACATGTGCACCCGGATGTTGCACTCAACATGGTGAAAGTGGTGAGTGTGCGGCGATGGGCACGTGCCACCCAAAAGTTGCCATCTTGGCTGCGTAGTGGAATGGGAGGATGTGCTAATGCTAAAGTGCATACTGTGTACTTAATTCCAGAGTGTTTCACATTTATTTTTATTCTTCTTCTTCTTCTAAGCTCTTTTTGCATTTTGGTAAAGGTCGGATAGCCCCTCCCCTTGTGCTACGTAGCCAAGATGGTAACTATTTAGCACTACGTTCTGCCGTGCTTCTCAGAGTGAACACATTTATGCACTCAAAAGTGTAAGTACATAAGTGCACCAACTGAGCCACAGCTGTACAAATGCTAAACGCTAAAGCGTGTCCAAGTATGTATGACATGAAATGTAGCGTAGAAGCGTGGGCTGCGTCTAGAATCGTGGTGGTGCAGACAGAGTGTTTGTGTGCATGCAGGAGGTGTGAAACCAGTGTCAGCAGATGAACTCGCTGATGAGGATCACATCGTTGTGGAGCGTCCCGGTGGGAGTGGCGGCCAGTGTGCTGAAGAGAGAGAACAAAGCTGCAGTGTTCTGAAAGGACGGATAATCCCAGACCTTTGGATATTCATGACTGGAGGAGGACACGGTCAGGATGAGATTAAACATCAAAGAACCTTCATCTCTGGGGGCAGGGTGTGTCCACGACCACTTGTTGAAAGTTCTTCTTCAGCACTCCACCATTCCTAACTCATCGTTAAAGTATCCCACGCTGGCGCGCTCCGCTCACATCATGAATGGACCTGCTGCTGTCTCTGGCTCACATCATGATTCTAACATTTCGACTGTCCCGCTCATGCAAATATGAGAATGAAGGGATGTGTTGTCAGATGTCTTCGAAGACAAACAAACCTAAGAATTGTTCTTTGCCGTTGCCACGGTGACACAGGACGGCCTGACTTGGCCATTTGGCCCGCGTGTCTTCCTGTCTTCTCTCTGTGACAGGAAAGCAGAGACAGGCGAGTCATTTAGCATCCAGGTGCACAGATGGAGCGCCCCCGTGCCCCCTCCCACCATAAAGAGTCCAGTCTTCATCCTGGACTTGGCTGTTGTGGTCCATGAAAAGGAGCCTGGAAGCTGGGAGGCGGATGTGCTTCCCGCATCCAGCTCGTCTTCTTGCGAGCGAGGGGGGGGCCTTGGCCTTGTTGAGAGACACCAGCTTCTTTATGCGGACTCTTTTCTCCCCCCCAATGCCCTCGCCATCACAACCCCCCCAGCAGGTGTCCTTTTTTTTCCCTCGTCCGGTTCCCAAACTAACTACGGCAGCATCCCGCCTCGTTTGCTTCACTGCTCACTTTCATTGTTGACACACACACACACACACACACACACACACACACACACATGCTGCAGGTGTCGGGGGGGGGGGCGGACAGGGGGCTGGGTCGTCCTGAAAGCTTTTCCCCTTCCTGTCGTCCATTCAGGGACACGAGACTTCCTGTGTTGTCGTCCTTCTGTTTTAAACAACTCTCCTTCTGTTTGGGACTGCCCTTCGTCAGTTTCACCTGACTCAATTAGCTCGTTGTCCCCCCGCTCCTCCTGGACCCCTCCTGTTTGCAGCCCCAGTATGCTTAGTGTAGCTGCTGTGAAGTGAGCAGCCAGGATGTCTTTGGAAGTTTTTGGTCTTTTCACTGAGTGCCAAAACAACCCGTACCTCAAAACTGTTCGCGGTGAAGTCAGCCGCTAGCTCTTGTGACAGCGAGCTAACACGCGAACAATGCTAGTGGTAGTTAACGTTGCTGTTTTTTGTTATTGTGATTGTGGTTGTTGTTGCTGTAGTTGTTGATGTTGATGTCTTTGCTTCCATTGCTATTGTTGTGATGGTGCTTGTTGTTTTTAGTAGTGATTGTGTTATTGTTGCTCCTGTTGCGGTGTAGTTTGGTGGCTGTGGTTGTCATTGTGGTGGAGGTGCCGTAGTGTTTGAAGAGAGGACGTCGTCGAGGATGTCAGAGGCTTTTTTTTTAATGTTTGGGAGGAGCTGATCAAGGTGGGGGTGTCGCGGAGGGGTCTGTCATTTAGCTCACTTTCCAGCATGTTGCACATCACTCTCAGCGAGAGAGGAGGAGGAGGAGGAAGAGGAGCAACCGCAGTGGACGAAGGAATACTTCCTCATTGGAACACTTTCTTTATCTTCCTTGGGGAGGCCTCTTCCAAAAGAAGGAGATGAACATGCTGTCCAACCAGATGCTCAGAACCTCCCAGGAGCCCCTCCAGTCCGTCCAGGACTTGGCCCGCTGCCCCCCAGCTTTGGCCTCCCGCCTGAGCCTCCAGGGGGGGTCGCGCTCCTCCAAAGTTCCCCCAAAGGAACTGTGCCCAGAGGAGCAGCAGGAGCTGAGGAGGAAGATCAACAGCCGGGAGAGGAAGAGAATGCAGGACTTGAACGTGGCTATGGACGCCCTGAGGGAGGTGATGGTCCCGTACGCCGCCTCGCCCTCCTCGGCTTCATGTGCGCCCCCCCATCATCTGGGCGCCCCTCCAGGACGCAGGCTCTCCAAAATCTCCACACTGGTTCTGGCCCGGAATTACATCCTACTGCTGGGGTCGTCTCTGCACGAGATGAGGCGACTGCTGGGCGAGCTGAGTGCAGGTGCGGGGCCGGGCCTGGGCCCCCGGCTGCTGCTGACGGGGGGCTGGCCCCTTGTCTCGGGGTCCGGTCAGCTCCTCCTCGCCCGGGAGTCCTTTGCCGCCTCGTCCTCCTCCTCCCCCCCTGCCCTGAAGTGTCCCCTGCTGTCCACCATGGAAGCGCCGCTGGCCCCTGTGCGGTGGGCATCAGGGGGGCCCTCGGGGGTGCCCCTGTGCCCGTGCAGCGTGTGCAGACTGCCTAGGTTCAGCCCCCCCGCCTCCCCTCCGAGATTTCCAAAGTGACATTGCTTATGAGACTTTTTTCATTCTTTTTTTAACTCATGAAATAAAGTTGACTTAGCTGCTAACGCTAGTTGATGCTAACAAAGTGCTCTCTAACAAACCTTAAACGTCAAGTTACAAACTTTTTGATGAGGTCACTAACGGGCATCCTTGTCACCTTTGAGACACTATAGTGGTCCTGAAGTCCTCCCCTCCAAACCAGCAAAAGATAAAAAACGGGCTTGGTGTAATTCCGTCTTTTTGTTCTTGCTCTTTCTCTGTGTGATTGGCGGCTCCTCGTTGCACACGCCACACAATGCGTTCAAACGGACAGAAAATGCGGCGCTGAATGGCAAACTCGCTGCCAGGATGAGAGGCGGCCATTGAGGGCGGGTCCTCGAGGTGATGGACCAGGCCGAGTGCTTTGGGAGGATTACATATGTGAAAGGAGCGACGCCGTTAGCGTGAGCGCCCATAAAGGACACACTGGTCACCATTAAGGGAGATTACGTCAAATAAGGCGTGAGGAGGAGGAGGGGGGCGGAGCTTATTGATGGATCAAAGAGACATGCTGAAACGTGTCCCGGCTCATTTGCATAAAGCTGCTTTATGTCGCTACACGGATTAGCTACCTTGCTACTTTACACACTCTGCTACCTTTAACACCCCCTCCCCTCCCCAACCCCCCAGTCTTGAGTGCCCCTCCAAGAGGTTCTCGCTTTCTGCTGCCTGCTGGCCTCATTGTTGCAGCGTCGCAGGGGTCTGCACACGCTTTGTCTTTGCACTTTAACTCATCTCCTTTCACGCACTCATGCACACACACGCACACACACACACACACACACGCACACACACACAGACACACGCACACACACATGTGCCTTGAACGGAGCAGCTGATTTTCTTTCTCGTTTCACTTTCAACACGTCTTCCTCTTTTCTCCCATTAGATAAAGTCAACTAAAGTGTAATTAAAGTGTAATTAGTGTAAAGCGTAATTACCGTTATGAGAGTGTACAAGTGTGACTAAAGTGTGACTAAAGTGTGACTAAAGTGTGAAGTGGAACTCCAGTAGTGTCATGGAAGTGTCGCTAAAGAGTGACTAACGTGTGTCAATAAGCTAAAAAGACGGCATAAAATGAAATAAAGTTTTGTAGTCATGAAAAAAATAGATGATCTTTCTATTCTTGTTTTTCCTGCTCATAGATGGAGGTCACATTCAAATGGGACGGGGGGGGGCGCGGGGGTCCTCTCAGGTGTCATCAGTGTGCAGTCAGGTGGTCTACGTGGGAGTCCTCACACGCTAGGAAGTCGTGAGCCATAAATTTGTGCCCCACAATGGAGAGGGGTTGGGGTGGATGTGGCTTGGGGTGGCCCAGGGCCTGGTCAGGACCCCCATTTACTCTCTAACACCCTTAGTCCCCCCCCCATCCCTCCCGCACTGTCCCACCCTCAGACTCTCAAGCATCCCCCCCCCCCACCCGCCCCGCCACTGGCCGACATTAAGCGTCGTGTTCTCTCCCACCCAGTCCGGCCCACCAAGTCTTTCTCATGACAAGTTTAGTCCCCCTCCAATCAAGGTCCACCTCATTAGTCCTGTGAGGGGGGTGTGGTCACACTTTGTCTCCAAATGACCTCCAAACATTTGCAAATGTTCCACTTGATGACCCCCCCCCCCCCCACACACACACCCCTCCCACACGTGAAAAAAGAACTGTAGGGTAGGATGATGGGACCTGCTGGTTCCACGGCCACCCCTGGCCACACCGCAGCTCCGCTGACCAGCAGTGTTAGCATTATCCGCTCATTAGTTAGCAAGTCGGCCCATCAGTTTCACCTGTTGTTGCTGGAGTTTTTGTTGTTGTTGTTGATGATGTTGTTGCAGCATGTTCCGCATGGGGGAGGAGGAGGAGGAAGGGCATCACAGAGTGATTATTAGTGTGTTCCGATCAGTTTTATTAGTGCATTCACCAACATTGTTAGCTTAGAATTATATGTTCTTTAGCACAATACTGGATTGTACGCATTGACTCACCAACATTGTTAGCATTATATATTCATTAGCACAATACTTGATTGGTAGAATTTCCCTAACATGGTTTTGCAAACATTAAATAGGATGTCGTCGACATTTAATAATTAGCGAGTGTGTCATCAAGCTAACATAAGATATGCCTTCAGCTAATGTTGAAAAGTGCGTTGTCGCGGTAATGAACCCCTCGGCCCTCAGTTTGAACTTTCAACCCGGGCAAGTCTTGGAAGCGGGAATTCCAGTTAACACGTTGCAGTTGGATTTCTTTTCTCAGCGCTTTGTGTCGCTTCACAAGGGGGCGGGGCCAAGGGCTGACAGCCACCGGCCCCGCGTCTCCTCTTTCTTGGCCTCCTTTCTACACCTCCTCTGTTTTGGCCTCCTCGTCCTTGCCTCCTTTCTGCTTAATTGAGTTGTTTGGCAGCCGCCTTGTCGGACACCGCCCTCGATGTGGGGAGTCCAGTGGTGGGGAGGCGGGGGCGGGGGGTGGGTGGGTGGGGGGGCTCCTCCATTGTGCTCCCACAGACGCTTTACTTTTTCTACATCAGTGACGCATGAGCACACACCATCGCCTCTCCTTTTTACTTACCTACTTTGTTACTCATGCTATACGTATACTTTTAGACTTTAGACTGACCAGCGCATGGCGTAAAAAACGTGAGTAGTTGAGACGCCCATAAAGACGGCTATATTTGACACACAGCTCGCCCCCCCTCCCTCCAAAACCTCCTGCCATTGGTCACTCACAACACAAAACAGGTTGAAGCCCAGTATATGCCTCACACGCTTATTAAACACATTTAAAGGGATAGTTCGGATTTCTTCAGCAGTGTAGTGCATCAACAGTGACTTCCCCCCCACGTCGTACCGTGAGCCGAGTTCTGGTCAGTTTTTGGTGTTGAACAAATGACTTGTTGAAGAAAGTAAAGCGTTTTGCTTCTCAAAACAAAAGAATAATACATTTGCATCACAAAACCTCTGCGCCCTTGCCTCTCCCTTCATATCACTGCGGGCTGCCGCCTGTCAACCGTTGCACATCTTTCGCAGTGTTTGCATGCTCGGATGACGATTGCTGTGGCGTGATAGCGCTAAAGTGAGAGCTAGAATGGTAAATATATATTGTCACAAAGTAAATATTTTTTAAAAATGGTGCAGACTTCTAATTATCCAGGTTGGAACAACAACAATGTGTCCGAATTGCTCTATACGCTCCTGATCCAGATGTTAAGACAACTTGAAAAATTGCAAGAATTTACATTTTTCACTGTTGGATCTTAAGGAGGTTCTAAATAGAGCTTCAAAATCCAAAAAGAAGAAATGGGAGTGAGACAAGACCTTTTTTTGAGGAAGCAATGTATTGCAAACAAGCATTACAGTGAGATAGGCTGTTCATTGGCTGATCAATAGGTTAAGAGCACAGCCTTTAAAGGCGAAATCTTGGCAAAAATGTGGATTCAATGTAATTTTCTGTCAGCTATTCACACGGTCGTGATCTCTTGATGGCAAAGGCATTTTTGAACGCGGCCGGATTGTTGAGCTGCATGAGCAAGGCCTCTCGCAGAGCACCATTGCTGCTGAGGTCGGACGCGGTAACACAGACCTTTGAAACTTCTTAAAAGATACTGAGGGTTCGGGTCAAGTGGTCAAGTGGTAGACCCAAAAAAAAGAGTCACCGGCCCTGAGCCGGAGAATGTCATTGGCTGTCCGTCAAGACACGGGACCATCCTAGACCCAAATGAAGGTTGTTACTGGTACCGAGTGCAGTCCAATAACCATCAAACGGCATTTGCGAGAGAAGGGCGAGAAGAAGAAAATACGTCTTCAAAGGCCTGGTCTCTCTTCTCATTTTAGTCTCTGATGAGAAAAAATGTAACCTTGACATTGTCATTGTCATTAATACAGTGATACCGTGGCATACGAGTGTCCCAACTAACGAGTGTCTTGTTAGATGCGAACCGTCTAAAATTTGGGCTAGGAGCTACTAGCTACAGGCAGGCATAGCCGAGGACAGCTATTTGGGGCTTGTGTCAATGACAATGGATCTAAATAGCATTAGCTCTCGTTGAGCGTTACTACCGGGAAATATTTTCAACACACACGTAACATTATAGCGATCTGATTTATCTTATTTATTGTGTATTGTGCAAAAGTATGACAGGAACATCAAATTACCATCAAATTAAAAGCACTAAATGAATACAGAGCCACCATCCACCAGTATGAACCTGCAGGACGTTTTTCAGAAGTGCACCAACAAATATGCATATTAGCTCTGAATAAGGTCATCAAATATTACCTTTATGCATTCCAACATATTATCAGCATTTGGGACCAAACATGAGGTGAAAGAAAAACCAGAAAAATACAGTAAAGTAGTCTTATCTGTGCGTAGTGGGAGACGATGCATTGCAAAGGTAAATGGTGTGTTCAAGGACCTTGGAACGAGTCGTCGCTTGCATTAAACATGCAAGCATTGTGGGATTTCAAACTGTATATTATTTTTTATTATATGTTAAAATTGTAAAAAAAAATATGTAGTTATTTACAAATTATTTCACTTTTAATTTTTGGGTGTTATCTGGGTGGGGCTCAGAGTAGGGCTCAGTTGAGGTGGCTTGGATGGCCCCCGGACGCCTCCCTGGTGAGGTGTTCCGGGCCTGGCCAGCCGGGAGAAGGCCCCGGGGCAGACCTAGGACACGCTGGAGGGATTATGTCTCACAGCTGGCCTGGGAACGCCTTGGTGTCCTCCCGGTGGAACTGGAGGAGGTGACTGGGGACTGGGAAGTCTGGGCTTCCCTACTGAGACGCGACCCGGATAAGCGGCGGAAAATGGATAATGGATGGATGGATGGATAATTAAAAAAAAATATTATTTTTTATTTTTATTCTTTTCAGACTGTAGGGACACCCTGTGTTTAATTTATTTAATGAATACAGCTTCATGCATCTAAATGAGAATACAAATCAAATGAAATATGTCCTTACTGTAAGTTAGAATAATACCATCATTTTTGTTTCAAATCTAATAAAATGTATTAATAAAATGTATTATGATAAATTGATTAGATATGCAGTCTATTATGTGATATAAGGTGATGGGGGGCGTGTTCTTCGTCTTTTGGTGGGAGGGGTTTACTTGTTACTTGTTGGCGCAGTGAAGCTGGCTCGCCACTCAGTGTGTGGGGTCAAAGGTCAAACATCAGTCGTTCAGTTGAAGAGTGCTGACACGGACACGTCAATCACGCACGTGCCGTGTAACCCCGTAGCCTGTGTGATGCCATCAAGCATCCCATGACATCATCCTGGGTGCCAAAGCATCCTGTTGGCTTTGACGTGAAAGGAGAAGACTCTGCGACAAAAATGGGTGTGTGCTCCTGCGCATTGAAGAGCATTTTTTTTTCTTTTAAAGTTATGTCGAAGTAACGCAAACACACCTTCCTCTGGGAGCTATCCATCTGCTGACCCACACACAAGCACACGCGCGCACGGTCAAGGGCAAAGTGGAAGTTGTAGGTGTGAGTGTGTGTTATATATTTGAGTTTTTTCTGATAGCTTGTGTATGTGCGTGTGTCTCTGTGCGGCCAGTTTACATGCTTACAAGGTCTGGACCAAAGCCACCACACTTCAGTCTGCCCACCACACACGCACACACACACACACAAACACACACGCACGCACGCACGCACGCATGCACACACGCATGCACACACGCATGCACACACGCATGCACACATGCACACTTCTGTCTTCTTTATGCTGACCAACAGAAAGTCTGAATCTCTAGCCAAGGACACTGGGTGTGTGTGTGCGTGTGTGTGATTGCGTGTGCGAGCAAAGGCCAAGCGTTGTTCTGCATTTTGAGCTCAGGGCTCCACAGAGTGGACCCGGCCAGTACCAAATTGTGATGCGGTCTTCAGACTGCTGGGTTCACTGTGATGTCATCCGCTGGCTTTTTGGAACACATGCCTGATGCGCACACGGGGTGCGTGCACGCGAGTCCTCCCGTGCGCAGGTGTCATGGCCGCCCCTCCTTATTAGCATACATTAGCATGCTGTCAAAGTGGGCCGGCGTTGACAGCTTCCAGAGCGGGGCCCCCCTCACTGGACCACTGCCCGGTCCCCATGCACGCCGCTGTGGGCGCACGAGATCCGCACGACCTCCACGTGTCACCGCCAGACGACCTTTGTGAAATGGAAAGAGAGCGAATGCGCGAGTTTGTGTGTGTACCAGATCTACTTCTTCTATATGCGGCTCAGAGGTCACATGACTGTAGAATGGTTACCACTTCCTGTCATTTAAAGAATGAAAGTACTTTTGTAACATGGATGTGGACGGATGTTGCAAAGCGAGGTTTTGGCTAGGGTTAGTAGCTGGGGTGAGATTGGGGTCAGGATTGGGGTTAGGGTCAGATCAGAATCCAGTTTAGGGTGATGCAGTGCCCTCCAGGAGTGTTGGAACAGTGAGGTCGCTTTCTTTACTTTTGCTGTAGACTGAAAACATGTGGGTTTGACGGGTTTGGCAGAAGGGGTACGCGACTGTGAAAAGTTTGGGAACGGCTGTTCTATGCTGTTCGTTCAGCTGTAGGTACCTGGAAATAAAAGCTGAAATCTTGCTCTTGGGTCTCATGTTCATCTTTTTATTGCGGTCAATTGTTTCCTGACTCAACCGCGATAAGTGAATTTACACAAAGTAGGATTCCTTCTTTATAAATGGAATATTTTCATAATTATAGCATAGAAAACCTGTTTACAATCTCCTAAATATGTTTTTTTTACCATTATTAGAGCCATCTAGACATGAAATAACATCCATTTAGTCACCTTTACATTCGTATTGCCCATATAGTATATTTAATAATAATAAGCCATTTAAGACAGTTTACCTTGAAGGGGAGCAGAATCGATGGTGGACAGGAAGTAGCGTCGGAGGGGCAGAGTTGAGTTTTAGCTTCACTATGTTACTGTAGCCCCGAACAGTAACCCATGTAATTATTATGATTGTTATTATTTTTATTGTGTTATTATTATTGTGTCTGCTGTGTGATCATTTAAACTCGCAACAAAATGCGGTTGTTCAAGTCTGGTGCTTTGGTGGTGGCCTCGCCGAGCAATTGCTGACACGTAGTCGTTGAATACTACATTGTTGTATACAGTTGTGGTCTCAATTGCTTATACTGTATTTGTATTCTGGTGCATTTAGCCATTTTCATGTTTTATTTTGGGAAAGAAACATGTATGATTTGCTTAAATACGCATAGTTTTAGACTAACCATGGGCCATAGTGAATCACAAAACTGCAATCATTTATTAATTAATTCATGTTTGAAAAACCTTGATGGAGTGAGGGAGTGGTGTTTGAACCACAATGTGGTGAGGGACGACTGTACAGCAAAAATAAAGAACTGACCACACTATTCCAATACACTGGATTTCATTTCCATGGCGGGTGACATCAGGAGTTGTGATGAGCCACTGATGGCCCAGGAGCCACAGGTTGCCCATCCATTGTTTGTAATATGAAGAAACAAAGTGAAGGTGACTCTATCGTCCTCTCTCCTTCCGCGTCTAAATTTGGCCACGGCCTTTCCAGTCTTCCTTGTCTTGTCCGCTCAGCGGTCAAAAAAGTCAAAGTGCTCTCGCACCGGTCCCGCTCGGCAGGTGTTTGTCGTCCCCCGCTGGGCCAAACAGACGTGTGTTTACTGGGCCGGTGTCGGCGGGCCGGGAGGCTTGTCGATGTGCGGGCTGGCGCTTTGTGCCTCACACTGTGCAACACGCCAACACTTAGCCTTGTCCCTGACGGCATTCTAATGCTCAGATTTAGCGCCGCCATGTTTAATCATGAGGAAGATTATGATAATGTGTCCATCTGTACACTCCTTGTCACCTGCCTGTGCTGCATTGTGGGGGAGGACATCTTTTGATTGTTTTTTTTTCTCCAACAGTCGAAAAACACGTTAGCCTCAAACTTGTCTAATTGTGAATGCTAGTCTACATGTGCTGTGTGACTGCTGGGATAGGCTCCAGCTCAGTTAGGGTCAGGGCGAGTGTAAGGGTTTGCGTTTGGGTTCAGGTTGGGGTTAGAGCAAGGACTTGGGTTAGGGTTTTGGGTTGGGCTAGCTTTAGTGTTGTGGTTTGTGTTAGGGCTTCGCATAAGCGATGAAAGAGAATAAAACATGTTTGTAGTGTTTCAGCTTGTCGTCCGTCCTGACACAAACACCCTTTGTACTGCAGTGAACACAGGCTGTCTGAATGCTGCTTTGCTCACTTGACTCCTGTCTTCTGGCTGTCCTCACACTGGACAGAGACGTGCATGCTAGGCGCTGGCGGCGTCACATTCCGCATACAACAGATGGCTCGTGCTCGCTGGCCAGGCTGAAGGCGTGCATTCTCTGCTGGCTTCAATGTGTCAGTGTGCACGTGAAGCAGAGACAAGCGCTCATGAATCACACAGCCAACATGTTAGAGTCTGTCAGCGGCTGCAGAGCTGCTGGATGCTAACATGAATGAGGACATTAACTTAAGTCAGTAAATGACTAAATACACCCCAGAAAATAATGGCTTACGGTTGGGGTTACGGTCTTTTCTTTCAGATTGCTTCTGCTGCACCTTTCAGGGCCAGAACCTCCCACGCTCTCATCCAGGGTTGAGCAGGACCCAAAAATGTCAGAAAAACAACACGTGGGTGAGGGTTAACAGCGTTGATGCTTTGATGCTGGCTGTTATAAGATCTATAAGCTGTAAGGCAGGGGTGTGCAAAGTGCGGTCCGCGGCTGCGATTTTATCGGCCCGCAGCACAGTCTAAAAATGTAATTTAACCCTTAAAAAACAACAACAGCAGCAAAAATGGGAAAATCAATCAAAAGTCAAAATATTAAGAGAAGAGCTGTAATCTAGCAAGGAAAAAAAAGCCATAATTTCACAAGAATAAAGTAACAGTATGAGGACAAATGTCATTTTAGTAGCATGATGTTGAAATATTAAAGAAAAAAGTTTTTAGTTTTTTTTTTTAAAGACAAAAACAATGAATAAAGTTGGAATTTTTGGAAACTTAGGTTGGGGGAAAAAGTCAAAATATTAGGAGAAGAAAATATATGCAAGAAGAAAGTTGAAATGTTTGGAAAATTATACAAAAACATTAACAGCAGAAATTTGACCAGAGTAAAGCCAAAATATTAACAGAAAAAGAAGTTTTCTAATGAGAAAAAAGTTGCAACTTTATGAGAATAAACGTGTAAAATGAGGAAAACGATCATTTTAGGAACAATGTTGACATAAAGAAAAATACATTATTCTTTTAAAAGACATCAAGTTAGAATTATGAGAAGAACATTTACAAGAAGAAAGCTGAAATGAAAAAAACAGCTGTCATTTTACGGGAATAAAGTCAAAATATTAAGAAAAAAAGTCATAATAATGAAGAACAAAAGTCGCAATTTTACAAGAATAAAATTGTATTATTATGGGAAAAACATCATTTTTACTAGCATTTCACGTGTATTACAAAGGTGAAATGCAGTTTTTTCTTGAGCTACATATAGCTTCTTAGCATATCTGCATGTGTTGCTTTACAAAATATCAAAGTGGCCATTGCATCCTTTCACTTTTCACTTTGTGGCTGGAAAAAGTTTGGACACCCCTGCTGTACGGCATTGGAACTTCGTGGTGCCACTCTGTGTCTTCACCTGCTGAGTCGTCACACTGTGTTTTATCGTCTAATGCGACAATATGATAACAGCGCTTAAGCAACACCTGCCATTATCGTGATGCTAGCACAATTAGCTGGTAACACAATTTGACCCCCCCACACACACACACACACTGAGCAGCTGCTAATTGTGTATAAATGTCAGTCTGAGGGAAAGCGTCATGGCCGCTGCTAAATGAACCAGTGGGAGCGCCGCCGCCTCATTAAACGACACAGTGACAACACCAGTGTGGTGTGTGTGTGTGTGTGTGTGTGTGTGTGTGTGTGTGTGTGTGTGTGTGTGTGTGTGTCCTCCTGAGGGAAATTAGTGATCATGGTTCTAGGTCCGTCCCTGATGACAGGCCACGCCCACTCCCATCAGGCCACAGGGTGGCTAATTGCTTAGCATTGTGGTTCCGTCTCGCGTCACATGGTACAATTTGCTACTTACTTCCAGTTCTTATTGACTACTTCATTAGTTTTGTACAACTTTTTTTTTACGTGCTTTTGCTAGTTATTTATTAGTTAGTCACCAGAAGTCACAAAGCTTTTTCGCTTGACAAAGACGACGGTGACAGGAGAAGAGCAGCCGCAGGAAGTTAGCGTGCGAGTCACCTGACCCATTGTGTGTGATGTCATGTAGGTTGCATCATGCAGCCCCTCCCCCTCATTGACCCAACCAAACTGGTGCCAGTCAGCACGTCCAGCTGCGACAAGAGGAGTTACAACACAACAAAGAAAGACTTGTGTACACGCATGGCGTCACTGTGTGTGTGTGTGTGTGTGTGTGTGTTGGGGGGGTCTTTGTTGGTTGTTGTAGCTTCAGCCAGTCAGCTGCTTTATATTTATGTACATTTATATAGAAAACATACATATTTTGAGGCTTTATTATTCTATTCTATTCTATTATTGTCATAGAACAATAAATTTTTTTTTTAAATAATCCATCCATGCATTTTCTATACCGCTTCTTCCTCATTAGGGTCGCGGGGGCATGCTGGAGTCTATCCCAGGTGACTTCGGGCAACAGGCAGGGTACATTGAATGCATCTATTAACATCCAATCAGGTTTAAGAACAATGAGGGCGTAGCACTTGACTAATTTTACTTATTTTTAATAATAATAGACAATATTAAAGAAGAATAATATGATGATGGACAATGTCAATGAGTAATCATAATAGTAGACAATATTGAATTGTAATAATAGTAGTAGTGATAAAGGTTCATGGTCATGGTTTGTTTCGGACATGTTTAACAAAGTCCATTCTGGGACATCACGTTTACACCTGCACAGTTATAGTAGACAACCATTTTTTAGCGTTTTTTTTCCCCATCAGGGGTTGCCACAGTGAATCAACAGCATGTTTAATTTGGCTTAGTTTTTACACCAGATGCCGTCTATCAGTTTTATTATCAATTTATTCATTGATCCAGGCCGAGGACCGGCACTGGACATTTTCAATGGGTGGCCCAGGCCGGGATTCAACATCGTCTGTGCCCGTCTGTGCGAAAGGCAGTAGCATGGAACAGAAGGGTGGACTCGAGTCACTCAACTTGCACTCGAGTCACAATTTTGATGACTTTGGACAATATCACGAAAGACTTGCGACTCGGCTTGGGCTTTGATATCAATGACTCTGGACTTGACTCAGACATTAGTCTGATGACTGAAAATACTTGTTGATTGTTGAGTAAAATGTGTCCCCACTCCAAATATTCAACTAACGTGATCGTTACGAAGTCATTTCCTGCTAGACGACATATTTTCCCACAGAATCCGCCTCATTGAATGCATCTATTAACATCCAATCAGGTTTAAGAAAAATGAGGGCGTAGCACTTGACTAAATCCTGACTGCTACTGTATGTCAGCATAGTTCTTCTGTCTTGTCACACCCATCTTATTTTTTTATTTGGGAGACACTAAACAGTGCTTATGACGTGCAGGGACTCGCAAATTTCAAGCTTACGACTTGGGACTTAACTGAGCCTCCCTTGTCTTGACTTGAGACGTACTTGAGACTTGCAGAACACTGACTTTCCCTCGCCTCTGGCATGTACTATTGCACCAGTATGAACGCTATGTTCACCTGAGTCAGGTGACATGACACTTGACCTCACTGAGGGTCACATACTGTATGTGCTGTTGTCCCCCCCAACACACACACACACACACACACACACATACCCCTGATAGGTCCCTGAAGCTGGGCCGTCCTCATTAGCAGGTATTTTTCTTCTGTTTGTTAATTGTGTCCTTCTATGTGGCACCACCTGCCCCTCCCCTCCCGTCCCCTCCCCTCCTCCTATGCTCTTGCCTCACACTGAAACATCCCCCCCCCAACGGTGACTCCCTCACCGCTCCCCGCACACACACTGCTCATGTGTGCGCCCTAACAGCCACTAATTGTCATCATAAGGCAGCATTGGCAGTCACAACTGGAGAACAGCCTGCACAACTACTGGAAGCCACATGGAGACTCACCCTCAACCTCCTGAGGCCTCCAGTACTGAGGCCCCAAAAGAGTGTCAGAGGCCCCAGGCGGTGGGGGTGGGAGGTAAAAGATAAAGTAAGCGTGTAAGTGTAGCTAATTATGAGAGGAGAAGATCACATGACTGAGTAAGCTAAGCCCCTGCTCTGGGAACTGGACTGGACCTTCACATCCAACAGATGACTGATTTAGGGTGCACTCACACTGCACCAATTGATGTTGGCATCCTTCTGTTTGAATGTGTTGAATTTGAGCTTTGCTTTTTTTTGTCCACTCCCGATGGCGATGGTTTAAGTCTGCATATTCATTTAATACGACATTGAAGGGGGAGGTTTAACAAACAAAAACACATTCAACCAGTGATAAAGCCTCGTTGTCGGGGAATCCTCACTCACAGTGACAGGTTTTCACCGCTGCGCCGTGCAGGGATTAGAACACTAATATAAAAGATCAAACACTCTGAATCAAACTTACTTATTTGTTGATATGAAGCACACACAACAGTGAACAAATTCATGCTCTGCCTCCTTTCTGCTCCGTTCTCCTTGGGCCGTGAGGTATTCAGGCGCACTCGTAATTACGTGTAAGTGTTAGGCGCTAATTGTTTTTCATTCTTATTCATGTACCCTTATTACAATTAGTGTACCCCTCGGGATACGTGTACCCCACTTTGGGAACCGAAGGTCTACGGTGAGTGTGCCCTTAGTCTGGTCTTGTCCACTTTATCCTCTCCTCAAACCAGCAAGTGTGACCGCAATCATCGCAATGATGATGTTATAAACAACTACAGTGTTCTCTAAATGTGAATAAATACCAAAGAAGAACATTGAAGTGAGACAGTAAAAGCTGCATCCATGTGTCAACAATTATTGAGCAGAATGAGGGGAAATAAGTATTTAATCCCCAACAGTTTACCCCCAATGATAAACTTTTATGGTGGGTTTATTTTAACAGAGACGTCCATAAAAAACATTAAAGTTATGAATTCATTTGTATTTCATTCAGGGAAATAAGTATATGATCCCCACACCAAACAGAGAGAATTCCGGCCCCCACAGACTGGTTATGCGTCCACGACCAACACAAATTAGTCCTGTCCCTTTCGTGGAGTACTAATCTCAACTAGATATGTGGACAAAAGACACCTGTCGCTGTCTCTTTCATCCACCCATCTCCACTTCCGTGAGCAAGACCAAAGAGATGCCACAGGACCTCAGGGACAGGATTGTAGACCTGCATAAGACTGGCATGGAACCTTGGTGAGAGAGAGGCCGCTATTAGTGCAGTATTGCATAAATGGAAGAAGTATAAGATAACGATCGATCGCCCTCGCTCCAGGCAAGAGTTCACCTGGTGGAGTAAGGATGATTGTTAAACAGGTGAGGGACGAGCCCAGAATTCCATTCCATTACGTATTAATGATATCAAGGGAGTTGGGAGCACAGTCAAGAAAAGCATGAGTAGCACATTTTGCTGTAATGGTTGGAGATCCTGCACTGACTGTAAGGTCAAGAAGACACATAGAAGCTTCTGTGGAGTTTGACGATCAACACCTGAATGACTCAGTGGAATCGTGGTGACTACAAGAAGAGTCGGACCTCTTTGCTGGCTAACGAGGGTTTCTCCGCCAAAGAACTAAACCACGTTTTGCTTGGGGACCAAATACTTATTTCAGCTAATCAAATCAAAACGTATTTATAATCTTTATTTTATGTTATTTTTAATATTCTGTCTCTCTGTTACAATAAAACGTACCATCAAAGTTCTGGACTGGTCATATCTTCGTAAGGGGCGCAAACTTACAAATCAGCAGGGGATCGAATACTTACAGTGTTATTCCTACTGTACATGTATATGATATGCAGTATATGTGCGTGTGGCACGTGTGCACGCAGTATGGGGCCGTAGCGGAGCAGCTGGAGCTTCAATCTGTCGGGGGCGGGGTCGGTGGCCCATCGGCAGGAGGTCATGTGGAGCCACATCCCGACACTGAGCGCTCGCTCCGAGCAGGACGGGCGGCTTGGCAGGTCCGACCCGCAACTGACAGCTCTGCTGTGGCCCACTAGACGATGGGAGGTGGAGGGGGGCGGGGGGATGAGGGGGGGCAGGCACTTTGCCAACAGACTGATGGAGCATCAAGGAAAAGTTGAGATGAGTTGAAGAAGTAAACAAGGAAAAAGGCCACTCGTCCATCTTCCATGTTGGAAAATTCCTGGTCCTAGGGTTGGTTCTTCACCTCCTGGTCCTGGTCTTGGTCCCGTCCACATAGGAGGTGAACCCAAATATGAGTATGTGTGTGTGAGTGAAGTGCAGTTAAACAGTAAGTGACGTCAAAGATTGTCCCTATTACAGATGCTCCAGTCAGTCATAGAAGTCTCTTTCATCTCCATCCATTGTTTGCCTGCGTATGTGTGTGCGTGTGTGTGTGTGTGTGTACGTGCGCCTGTGAGTGCTGTCAGTTTGATGGGGCACTGAGGTCACGTCTGAGGGAGTGTTTTTGGCGGTCACCAGTCCAGAGGGGCTGCGGGCCGCTACCATCTGGTCACCAGAGCCAATGTGTACCTGCCACACTCTTGGCCAATGTCCATACCTACACACACACACACACACACACACACGCACACACACACACACACACACACACACGAGTCATGTGAGCCTGAAAGACAGGCTGAGAGCAGATGTCTGTCAAGTACCTCTTCCACTTAATTAAGCATCACCGCAACCCTCGTGCGTGTGTGCGCGTTTGACGAGCATGTTGTCACCAGGAGTGGTGCTGAAGTGCAACTTGGCGTCATCATCGCGCGTGAAAAGAGGCATGAAGGCATGCAAACCGGTTGTGTTTCCGTTCGTCTTTAGTCTTAGTTGAATTGCAGCGTCAGCAGATTGGAAGTGGCGATGTCACGCCGATGCGAAACACTACAGAGTGGAGCTGTGGCGCCCTCTGGCGGAGACCCGGTAGAAGGTTAATTTTTTTTTATTCGTTTCTTTTTGGTTAGCAGATAGCTAGCTAGCTAGCTAGCTAGATATATCGTCATGGACGTAGATGATAGTAAATCTATATTTACGCAACAAAAATGTAAACGCAACTTTTTTATTGCACAAAAGACCTGTCTCTCTCAAATATTGTACACAAATATGTTTAAGTCTGTGTAGTGACCATACTTTGATTCCTGAAAACCAGGACACTCGACCTAATGAGATACTCAAATGCAACTCGTTTACTCGAAGATGCCTTCCGGTACATTTAAAATATATAAGAACTGGGACGTTTTCAGTTTTCAGAATTGTGGACAGATCCTTGCAACATGGGACTGTGCATTATCATGCTGCAACATGTGTGGTTGAGGATGAATGGCACAACAATAGGCCTCGAGATCTTGTCATGGTATCTCTGTGCATTGAAAATGCCATCAATAAAATACACCTGCGTTGCAGATCGAGTGGCCCATGGTGACGGTCGGGTTACGGTATGGGCAATGGCATTTTCAATGCACACGGATGTACACAGATACCAGAGCCTGGTGATGACGGTATCGATATAGACAATAGACGGGTATAGATGTGGATAGACAATATATAGCCACATGACTGTGCAGCGGTGAAAACTTGACACTGTCAGTGGGGATTGTCCCGAAAATTAGGCTTTATTGTTGGTTGTATGTATTTTTGTACTTTGGATACTGTTTTATTATGATTGTTTAACTTTCCCCTTCAATTTGATATTCAATGAATATGCAGACTGAAACCATAACCATCGTGAGTGGACAAAAAAAGTGAAGTTCAATTTCAACCTATTCATACGGAATATGAATATGAATTTATTCCAGCATCAGACTGGAATAAAAGATATGTAGGATGATTACTTATCTATTTATCTGTGCTCATGTGAGCATGCAAAATACACATTTTGGACCTGGAATTACTATAAAATGAATGAAGTAATTATGTTCAATATTTCAAGTTAATTATGATAAAAAGGTTTATGTTTTGAAGTGTGCCGGAGAAGGGGTGCATGGCTCCAGGTCAAATGTCATACGCAAGTGTAAAATGTTTGGGAACCACTGCTGTAGATAGATATGGATGCTATAAAGATAAATATAGATTTATAGATAAATAAATAAATTGATAATAGATGAAAAGGAGGAGGCGGAGTGACCTTGCTCATATTTATTGACAATAGCAAAGGGTACAAAGTCAGACACTAGTTAGCTAGTTGTTGTAACTAATACTAGTACGAGCTGACAAGATCCAGACACCGAGGAGTCTGAGGTTCATGTATGTCTACAAGTGTTAGTCCAAAGCTGGTTCCTGGTGGTCTAAGCTGTCCCGCATCATGATGAAGGTGGCATTCCCGCTAGGGGGCTCAGTGGTCGCATTCAAACAGCTCTATGGACACCGTGTGCTGCTCTGGCAGGGACTTGGCTGCCACAAACAGCATGATGCTGTCAAAGTGGTAGAAGTGGTTCCCTACGATCACGTTGACGCCTTTGGGGCCGCACATGGCGCCTTCCACCTTCTTGAATAACGCAAGGGAACGCTCGTTGGTAGGAACGCGAGGAGAAGCGTCCAGCTCCACGTCGTAAATGTGTTGACCTGTAAGGCAAGACCGCAACTTTGTGGACCAGATTCAGGAAGAACTATGACACGGAACACCTGACGGGATCCCCGTAAGAAACCACTAATTGTTCTGTAGGAGTCTAGCATCAGGTCTGTAGTAGACCAGAGACATTCAGGAGATGAAACAAGCAACAGAAGAAGACTACACAAGAGACTATAGACCAGAATGCAGCAGTGGACAGAAGGATGGACCTTCTGTGGAGTGGACCTGACCTTTGATGAGGTGAGCAATGTGATGGTCCTCGCAGACAAAGGCGGCATCAATGGGGCCGTCCAGGCCCAGCTCCTCCTTTATGGGTTTGGGGAAACCCTCCATGAGGGTGTGAGGATCGCTGACTTTGTAAGCAAACACTTGGTCACCCTGCAAGGAGAAAAACGTCACGGAAAAGACCAGAAAGTAGAGCAGCTAATGGACAGGTCATGTGGCTGACCTTTATCATGTAGAGGTGATTGTGGTAGGAGAAAACGGCGTCCACGTCGTTGTGAACTTCCTTGAAGGCGTGCTCTATTGTATCGGCCGTCAGCGTGTGATTGCCCGCGTATTTGTGGAGGAAATAATTACCTGACCAAGAAACACCGACTTAGCCACGATGCTTCTGGAGAGTTTTGAGGAACTCAGGTCCCACTGAGGACCAGATCACTAAGTTCCAAAGAGACAGTATTGGACACACAAAGATAGTTCCCCTTTGACTCGGCCCCTCTCGAGTCACCGAATCGCATCCTGGCTCCTACATTGTCGTCCATAGCAATATGAGACGACTCCGGTGGATCTCTAACGCTGACCACATGGACCTTAAGTACGTGAGCTCACCTCTGAAGGCGTAAAAGTCCCCGGCGTCGTCGGAAGTGATGGCGTCCAGGTGAACACGACTGCAACGTTCTCGCTCCACGTGGTCGCTGTCCTCACCTGCGACCCACAGCAGCGTTATGCTAATTGCTAAGCATGTCTTTGAGAGCATAGACCATCCAGAGGAGACCAGAGAAGTCTGCTACGGTTAGACTGATATATCTCGTTGACATTCAAAGATATTTTTATTTCTTACTTACCGTACTTAGGGCACTTTGCAAAGAATTCGCTTGCCTCCTTCGGGTATTTTCCCTGGATCTCGCCGGTCGTTTGATCAAACTTGGAGAACATGTGTCCATGGAAACAGTAGTAGTGTCCCATATAGCGGAAAGCAGATGTGCAGTTGGGCATGGACTTGAACTCTTTCTTATCCACAGCCTTGCTCTTCACATGGTAGTGGTAGATGTCATGTCCTGCGGAGAAAAAGAGTGCTGGAAGCTCTTTCTAGTCTTTCCAATGTCCATCAACTTTTTGGGACGTAAGGCGCTAAGCATGGAGCATCTTTTTGAGACCTTTTAAGGCTGTTGGACAAATGAAAACATACCCTTGAAGAAGATGACAGAGTCTTCGTCGCACTCTGGCTTTGGGCACTGGACGGCAGCTTCCAGGTGATCAGGGATTCCTGGGAACACTTCAGAGATGTCCTTGGGATATCCGTCCTCCAGCTTATGCTCGTGGTAGCTGAAGACTTTATTGTCCTGGATGAATGAAAAAGAAGTTTTAAAGGCTGCAGTCCAACATTTGTCCAGCAGAGGACACCTGCACACTAACTGCACCAAATGCTTTAATCTTGAAACTAAGTTCAAGTCAACTTCAGGTTGGTTTCTGGAGCACCTTGGTCCCGTGTAACAGTTTTAGCTTTGCGGTCTTGCGTCAACTCGCTCACCACCAAAGACTGAACTTGAGGAAGGAGACACTACCAAGAAGAAGAACATGCGGTCGTGATCGGTGGGGCTGTCCTCGTAGTGCATGCGGAAAGCGGCGTCCACATGTCCCACGTGGTGATCATCGTCCAACTCGGCGAAGGTCTCGTTGGACATCTCTGCCTTGCCATCGAATCCCTTGAACAAGAAGTGACCTGGAAAGAAGTGGCGTGCGTGCGATACACGTGTTTTTATTCTTTTTTTTTCCCCAGAAATCTTCTTTTTCTCTTGTTTCTTTTTACATCATGTCTCCGCGTGCGTTTGTTTTTTGTCCAATCAGATTTCAGTTTTTATTGTGATGTGATAGTGGCGGTATTAAGCGATTGTCGCCCCACTGAAGGCCCAGATACCGAAATGCAACGCCCTGTGGAACACCTGCAGTTGAACTGAAGGCGACCAATGCGTGTCCCACCTTTGAAAAAGTAGGGTATGCCGTCCTCGTTCACTGCCGCAGCATCCATCTCCAGGCCGTGGCAGCGGTCTGGAAGCTCTTCATGACTGTAAAAGAAAAAAAAATGTCTTACATCGTTAAGACATGTCATATTTGTCTAGAAGCTTCTTTGGGACATATTGTGGCATTTACATCTGAAACACTTGTTGCTAGGCAGAATTTATAGGACTAGAAAGTCTTTCTGACTTGCAAAGACACTATAAATCACATCACGGCTCTCTTTAAAGTGAGGACATGTCTCGAAGGGATAGCAGAAAAGACAAACTCACTGGTCGGCATGTGCCAGCGCTAAGGCCAGACACACACACAGGAAGTTGACGAGCAGGTTCATGGCGAGCAGGATCGGACCAAAGGTGACTTGTTGCTGGGCGCATCAGTTGTTTATAAGGCGGCGAGGACGTGAGTACGCCAGCAGGGGGTGGAGCCAGACATGCTGTTAGGGTCTAGCATCTTGGACTGATGTGAACTCACGGAACTGGAACGATCAATACACACACCACCACACACCCACGCGCATGCACACGCTCACACTGAAGTACTTGGAATTTGAACACCTTTCAGATAATTCCACATCCACATGTGATGATGTTACATTATGATATACATCTAATAAAACTACTTCCTTGACTGATTGGCAGGTAAAGGTTGTAGCTGAAGTCTGGACACATAAAATACATACATTATAAAAAAACAGGTTCAATTAATAAATAGCACTTTATTAATAAATAAAATAATAATAATTAACATTTAAACGTTACACATGCAAAGTATTGCACATAATAGTACAAAAAATACAATTCATTACATGAAAGAGAAGAAAGCATACATTTGTATTATTTATTTATAATTAAATATACAGTATATACTGTATATAAATTAAACAAATGTAATTCGTTTTTTTATTGTTTTATTGTACACACTTGTATAAAATAAACATAATATACATACATTGCACATTATCAATGAATGATAGTGGTGACTAGTTCAGGGTGCACCCCGCCTCTCGCCCAAGTCAGCTGGACAATTGCGACAGAAAATGAATGAATGAAATTAAGAATATACATCATTTCAAAATATATGAATTGTTACATTAAATTATTTTTTTAAGTATACTTATAGTAATAAGAATATGCTTAAATTGATACACCAAATGAAGGAAAATCAGTATTTATATTGTACATATAAAATACAATTAGATATTTATTAGATACTTGTACTGTATATATATGTTTGTATAATTGCATATCTTGCTACTAAAATTGCATGTGTGAGTTTTGGGCTGTTTCCAGACTTTAGGAACAACCTGTAACTCCAAAGGTCCACAGTGAGAGGTCACTAACCAAACGAGCTAGCAGGGTCAAACACAAGCTGCATGACATTGTTGTATAATGTCTGCACAGTGGACATTAACCTCAGACTATTATTGGATGCTTCACATGTCCTAAATTCTGGATCAGTTGAGGGGACAGTCAACATTTGCCACCGGTTGAGCTAATTGACTTTACTGGGGGGGACATGGGGGCAAAGATGCCACGTGACCAAGCTCTCGGGTGGAATTTTCTCCTCAACATGTACAGTATGCATTTTGTATAGAAAATAATTAAAACTAACTAATAATGGTATTCCAACAGCCTAGACAACACCGGTGGATCTCTAACGCTGACCACATGGACCTTAAGTACGTGAGCTCACCTCTGAAGGCGGAGTTGGCAGGCCTATTTGTCGCTCTCTGGGAGGTGAGGGCACTGAGATGATAAAACATTTTTTTCAAAATGTTCTCTCCATCGACCGGCAGTCTGAAAGATCGAATAGCAGCTCACGATCGACGGGTTGGCGACCCCTGCTGTACATAAAATCCACTCGACCATTAGATAAAATACATTAAAAGCATTGACAGAAAAAACAAGTTAAAAAAAATGTAAAAGATCAATAAATACATTACCACTGCTTCCAATCAAAACACTAGTTCTTAAAACACCAAAGGCCCCTAGAGGTATTTTTACCCTCATGATTACTCTGTATAAACTATAAATATGAAAACAAAAAGCTCACATTTCAGCTGCACAAAGCATCTGGCCCTTGAACTCACCACAGCGACTCGTCTGTGGTGTCTTTGCGGGTTGTAGGAGTTCACGCCAGTGCGACTTTGAACAAAGACGCTGAGGTCGTGGGGTTGTTTGCTCGATTGCCACGACGACTCTTAATGCTCTCACTGCCTTTCATCAAGTGCAAACACACTGCAGTTTGAATGAGGTTACGTCGTAGACGCCTGCCTTCATTGTTTACTAGACACAGATAATTCATGTTTAATGCTTGTGGATAACTTGTTCAGTGATATAAATGGGTAGCTGGTTATTGGTTGATAATAATAATAATAATAATAATAATAATAATAATAATAATGAGAATCATAAAAATGATAATAGTCACACTAGTAATAACAATAATGACACTAATAATTCTGACGATACAAACTAAATATGTTTGTAACAATAATGACAACAATAATAATAGTAATAATTAAAATAAAAACAAATACTACTAGTAGTAATAATGACCCACCAAATGGGTCAGCAATTTAAAGCTGTTCTGCAGAAATGGAGGTTGATCAAGCCTAGGCAGTTGCTGCAACTAATTCCTCCAGGTGTTCCAAGTTCTGGAGTACTTACTACTTCCTCTGTCTGCATAAAACCAGTGTTCAGAACGCACTGTGGTACAATACCCTCGTGAACACCAGTTGAATAGAACTGTACTGGAGAAAGTCATTTGTTGCTACAATAATGGCAGGAAAAAACTTTTGACTGGTAGTGTATATAAATAATAGGGCTGTCAAATGATTACATTTTTTAATCAGATTAATCACGGTTTTCAAATTAATTAATCGTGTTAGGAGACGAGTTAAGAGATGGCACACTCTATTTACCTAAAACTGCTTTCTTTAATAGCAGAATATTTGAATCAAACTTTAACTGTGTTATTATGAACAATGAGGAGTTGTGTTCAAAGACACTACGTCATTTAAGTTGAATTCACAAGTTTTGAGTGAATTTTATGCGATTTCGAGCACTCTTAAATGCAGCAAATTGTACTTCCGCATTAAGAGTTACCAAGTGAGTGATTAGAATATCCACTTATTGACTTTCATTGCATTTCTCTTCATGTAGACCACCCATCTACGCGTAGTCTCTATTGTTGTTGTTAGTTGTTGTGATGTTCGGAGTGTCCCTGAATGCATCTCACGGTCTGTCTCGTGACAATGAGGAAGTGTCGTTGCAATGACGAATGCAGTGGAGACGTTTTTGTTTGGAGCCGGAGAAACATATGCTGTGTTGGAATTGCACTGCTGTTGATGTGTTCAGGTCAGAATAAAGTTATAAAAGAGAGTCAGACACTGTGTGACTCTGTGGGGCCGCTACACTGCCGCCGTTTGACGTCATAACAGAGCCGTGGCTTGCCGTGATGCGTAAGCGTTACCTAATTGTAATATCTAATACATAATAGCAGCTACCGTAGCAGCAGAAGACATGTTGGAGGGACAGCATTTTCTCATCAAGACGAAAGAGGGCGCTGTCCTTCCAAAGGAAGCTGCAACAACAAGCTAGGGTCAAAGTTCACCTGCTGGCACGGTGTGTCACTTACTCCGTTTGACCACCAGGTGACGCCAAAGTTGTCCTGGTCCAGTCCAGAAAAGACACGTCCTAAAAGGAAGACGTTATAAATCTGTGATGACGTCATCAGACAGACAGGAAAAGTTTATTTTAAAAAAAAGGAAATAAAATAATAGAAAATAAAATAAGTCACAATGTGGAGAAAGAGTGAGTCAACATTTAACATTTTTATGTACAGGAGAAATATCTTTTTTTAAAGTCACGTGATCACGCTCGCATTTGCTTGAGTGTGTCTTTCATACGAGTGACGAGACTTTTGCGCTCCTGTGACGACGAGGATGCTGAGGACGAGCGTAGCTGATGAGGACTCCCACTCAGGTAAAAAAACCCAAAAACACACATTTAAAAGTCATTAATTGTACTTTTTACGGTACTGATAAATGCGTCTCGCCGTGGAGAGTAGTGAGACAAGCGGTGTCACCAGTGAAGCAGGCGCTGCCAAATACTGAGACGGTGTGCACAGATCCAGCACGAATGTTCACTTTTGCAAGCCTAAATGTTAACAAAGCTGAAAGATGAATCTTTAAAACAGTCAGTCTGTTTGTGTCTTTTCTTAGGAGAATATCTAAATAAATAGATGTTTAGACGATATCCAGCTTTTACAATTATTATGGAACTGCATGAAAAACCAACATTCTGCTATCTCATCTTTATTTTCGCCTCTTCAAGTCACAATCATAAAAAACACGTCAATGTTTTACTTTTCGTAGTAATAAAACTAATAAATGTGCACATCTTGATCTAGCACAGGGCGTCTGGAATTAAACCCCATAGTATTATTCTAACATTGGTAGAATAGATCTAGTAAAACTGACTGCAAGATAGCAGTTTAGGTCTACACACTTACAGGAGACACCAGCAACCAGGTGCAAAACAAGCACAACCATGAAAACATGCAAAGAAGGTGACATATTCACAACAATAATAACAATCACGACCGTAATATTGTGTTGTGAGGCGTATGATTAGTTTTACTGGCAGTAAAAAGCGTCAACACACTACAACACAAGCTAGCGCGTCAGCTAGGAAGCAGCACTGCATTAGCCACCATAAGCACCAGGCTGGCTACTGTGGAGCATATTAGCAGGAGAAATGTAGAGTGACTTACTGCCACGTTGGCAAGCTTCTCCACGGTTGAATGTCTTTTAAAGTAACATTTGTCCCCGAAGTTTGCCGATCTGATGAAGCGAATGGTGTCATTTAGAAATGCGAACGAGCTTGCTCGCCTCGAGTGTTCCAGCAAAAGCCTTCAACACAATGAGCGGGCATAATCTAAAAAAAATTAGGGCTGTCAAAAATAACACGTTAACGGCGACAACTAATTTATTTCATGAATTACGTTACATTTTTTAGTGTAATTAACGTATGCGCACCAGAACAAGCATGTCTCTCTGTTATGACAGCAGACGGATCCGTCGTCATAGGCACATATTCTTATCACCTTATAACAAGGTTTAAAGTGTGATTCAAGTGTTCTGCTACTATTAGAGAGACTGGTGTTAGACAAATACATTTTTAGACTTGTGTGCTACCTTTTAGCTTGATTGACACATTCAGTTCATTTGGAGCTATTAATACATATAAATATATACAATCCTGTCCTGTCATTTATCTTTCTGTTAATTAAATACAGTAAAAATGGGCGTATTTCAGACATAGTTACTAATGGTGATTAATCATGATTAATTCGTTTAAAAACTCTGATTAATCTGATTAAAATTTGTAATCATTCATAAAATATATATCAAACAACAGCAGTTCATCCAGAACTGGACCATAGCAGTTGGGAAAGCAGTGGAGTGATCATCTGGTGTGGACGTCCCTTGCGCTGCCTCCTCCAGACCCGGAAGAACTGCCGAATTTATTTTTAAATTGTAAATATTCCACTATTCGAGTACACATCTAACACGGGGAATATGCCTTTCAATGTTATTTTTCACAGCGGAAATAATAAGACTAACACGTGTTTTGGTGTCATGAGCACTTTAAGGCCTTTTACCAAAAACGCTAGCCAAAGATCCTCTTTATGGCAAGAGAGCTATGCTGTTTTTAAGCACCAGTCGCAAAAAATGCTCATCTAAGACCCTCTGTATACAGGTCCACTCTACTGTTTTTAAGGACCTACTACCAAAAACATTAGTCACAGGAAATAATTGAGAACCACTGCTATATAGTGAGACAGGCCGCCATATAGCGATAGAGATATGCCGAATAGTGGGACTGGTGGTACACAGTGACGCAGACACTGCCACATTGTGAGACAGGTGAGCTGGTCACATGGTGTCAGCATGTAGGAAGTGACCTGATGAGCATCTTGCTAAAAAGTCCAGCGAGCTGTTAGACGTGATCCGACAGGACGTCAACATCAGAAATGACAAGAATGTCAACAACTTGTCCCCCTGGTGTCACTTTTCTCCATCCTACGGCAAAGCCACACACACGTCTTCATCTTGTGTGTGCGTGTGCACTCATTAGCATGCAAGCCATTAGCCACTTAGTCACAGAGGTCTCTGACATTCCATGAAGAGGTGCAGCATATTCACTTTCAACGAGGTGACACTGTGGGGCTCCCACCAGGCCTTATTGTCATCAAGGAGACATGCCCAGCACACAATGTCCTGCTTTTAAGAGTTTGGATGAGTTAGCTTCATAAAAAGGCTCAAAATGTGTTAGCATGTGCCCTGCAGGTGACCCTTCACTCTGAGGGATGCACCACGTCGTGGACGTACGGCGCCTCTCGGCAACATGTCCTGACAAGTGTAGGTGGGGGGTGGAGCCAGCAGAGGGAACCAGAAAAACCAGAGTGGAGGAAGGTGTGTGTTTGGGGGGGTGGAGCTAGAGTGTGTCAGCGCTGAAGCAGCACTTAAAGGTGCAGTTTGAGGTTGACGGTGAAGGTCTTCAACAGAAACTAACGTGCGGCCATTTCCTGTCTTCACTTGCCCCTCCCCCTCTCCCGCAGACCCTTGCCCATGACCCCACAGCATGGAGCATCAAAGGCCGACCTCCTGTTGAGCCTCGCAGGTGTGAACCAGCTGACCCAAGCAGGAAGCTGCAGGCCAGAGGATCATGGGACTTGTGGCCACAGGCCCTGAGGTAAAAGGTCAATGAGTAGCTCCAGCCTGCTCCGGGGTCGCCGCTTCTACTGCCGGGAATGGGCCCTGGACAAGCTGCGGCGCTGTCTGGATGCCCGCTCCGTGCCGGGTCAGCCTCCGGGATTGCTGGTGATGGGGGGCCCCGGCGCCGGCAAGACCGCCCTGTGCACCGAGGCGGTGTGGCCCACCTCCGAGGCCGGACATGTGGCCGGGCTGGCGCCGCGATGCCTGGCCTGGCACTTCTGCCAGCGGGAGGCACAAGGGAGCATGACGGTGTGGCGCTTCGTACTCGGCCTGGTGGACCAGCTGAGGGCGTCATCGCTGCTCCCGCCAGAATATTGCAGTCATCTCGAAGAGCCTGTTGCGGCATCCTCGCTGGACCCCCTCAGCTGTCAGAAAGCCCCCGACGACACCTTTAAGAGGTTGGTGTGATGACATCATTGTTCACTAGCAGCACATCTGAGCTAGCTTAGTAGCCACTTGATTAGGGCCACCAACGTGCTGCATTCAGGCGTAGCCAGGAAAGCTACCTGCTTTGAGTTTGGTGCATCAGGTCGAATGACTTGCACTCAGGTGACTTGTGTGTGTGTGTGTGTCATCACACCGTCATGTTGTTGACTTCCACATGAGCCTGAGGAGGCCTGAGGTTGCTGAACCTGTGACCTCTTGACCTAGCGGCACACACTGGACACGCTGGACCACTGTTGTTTTTAACAAATGACTGCAAAAACGCAAGTCAAAGATTCTCTACGTGACAGGAGAGCTCTTCATTTTTAAAAGCGTAACGCCAAAAAAAGCAAGTCAAAGATACACATCTGATCAAAACCTTAAGATTAGTTGAAAAATTGCTAGTATTAGCATTTTGCACATTTGGATCTTAATGAGGTTTTAAGTAGAGCTACAATATGCAAAAGCAAGAAGGGGGAGTGAGACAAAAAGCATTTTGGAAAAGTAATTTATTGAAAACAACAATTAAACTGAAATAGGCTGTTTATCACCTGATCACACATAATACATACTGTATATATATATATATATATACACTACATATATATATGTATAGATACACACACAGTATATATACATAAGAGTGGTGTGAAAAAGGGTTTGCTAAACCTAAACCTAATAACTTTGTTCAGTACTACGAGCAACTGACTTTATATCACCTGCCAAGTCACCGGCAGTGACCGACGCAACATGAGCAGTTAACAGCTCTGTCTTGTCAAATGCACCGCGTACGTAACGAAACAAGTTTCAGGTCAGGACTTTGACTGGGCCACTCCAATGTCTTCATTTTGGTTTTTCTTCAGCCATTCAGAGGTGGACCTGCTGGTGTGTTTTGGATTATTGTCCTGATACGTAATGAACGGCTGCTGGCGGGAGCGGCTCTTTAAGCAAAAAGAAAGTCAAAATGTAAGAAGTGTGTGTGAGACGAGGGCAGGGCAGTACATTTCAGGAGTTCCAGTGGGTTGAGTCACCGTTGCAAAGGTGTGTGCGTGTGTGTGTGTGTGCTGATTGTGCTCTTTCCAATGCAATGTGGACAAAAGTATTGGGACCATGTGATAACACCCTGCCCCATTTATAGTCATCCCAATGGGGCTCGTGGTTTGACAGCTGTGGACGAGAACTTGGTCAACTGGCTGACAGATAAATGCCAATCTCTCTTCACGTTTTCTTCATGCTTCACTCCCTGGAGATGTCCCAATACTTTTGTCCATGTGATGTACTTGTGGCTAACTGTAGCACCTCTCAGGTTTGTCAGTAGGTTTAAAAAAAAAAAAAAATTTTGCTCACCCACTCCGGTTTTGTGTCCACAGAGCAGTCTTGGACCCCCTGCTGGCCCTTCCCCCACCTGCGCAGACGCTGATGCTGCTGGTGGACTCCATGGATGTGGGCTACCAGGGAAGTCAAGCAGGCGGGAGGAGCCGCTCCATCCCAGAGCTCCTGGCGGCCCATCAGCACCTCCTGCCCAGCTGGCTTCTTCTGGTCTGCTCAGTGCGGCGCCACAACAAGACCATGTGCAAGATGTTTTCAAGTAGGAAGACTCGGTCGTCCTTGCTTCTTGTGAAAGTCGTGCCAGGGTTTCAAAGATCTGGGTTGTCTATTTTTGTCTGGCAGGTTTTCGTAAACTGTGCCTTGATGATCTGCGGAGGCCCGACCCAGTCCACGATGTGCAGCAGTACATCCTGTGCCGCTTGGACAATGAAGGGGCGCTGCGACGTCAGCTGACCCCGGACACGGCGGACATGTTGAATCTGCTTCACATCAAAAGCGGCGGCTGCTTCCTGTTCCTGGAGCGGGTACTGGATGGGGTGGCCGCAGCCGTCATAGGTCTCCGCGAGATCCGGGACATTCCGGGAACTCTGAATGGCCTCTACCTGTGGCTGTGCCAAAGACTATTCCCCCGGGGGCTCTTTGGCTACGTCAAGCCCCTCCTCAATGTCATCCTGGCCGCCCCCACACCCCTCACGCCTCAGCAGCTGTTCATGGCACTGTGGACCCACAACAACTTGCTCAGTGTCCAGGACTTCCAGAACAAACTAGGAACCCTCTCCCCTCTCCTCGTCGACGGTCCCGAGGGCAGCAAATTACTTTTTCATGGCAGCTTTGCAGAGTGGCTGACGGATGTCAAGTACTGCACTCAAAAGTACCTGTGCAGCCGGGCCGAGGGTCACAGCATGCTTGCCATGGTTCTGACACTGCGGGGACCCCTGCTGGACTTGGAGGAAACCATCCAGCTCGGGACACATTTAATTTGCTCTGGTCACCATAAGGATGACCCCTCCCTTCTGGCACTGTGGATGATCTGGGCTGGCGTGCCTGCTTTGAACAGCAGCGGCACCCTCGCCACGTCACTAACTCAAGCACCAGTTCTGACCCAGCAGAGAGTCTTTCAGCTTTTGAAGAGGAGTGGACTGCTTTCTGCAGCTGATCTACCTAATGCAGACTATAGCCTGGGAGTGCATTGTGCTCGTGAAGAAACAAACTGTTGGCCGTCTGTGAACCGGCTCAGTTCTACAGATGGACAGACCTTGCTTGCCACCGCGGCCCTCGAGGGTTCCGCAAATGTAGTCCAGTTTCTGCTGACGCGTGGAGCCGATCCTCTCATCAGCGACTACCAGGGTCAAACAGCGCTGACGTTGGCCGCCAGGCAGGGTCACATTAGCGTACTGCATGTACTGCTGGATTGGGCACGAGCCCGGGATAAGGGGACCGTTATGAAAATGATGGAGCATGTAGACAATGACGGCTGGACAGCACTGCGGTCGGCGGCCTGGGGGGGACACAGCGAAGCCATCAGGCTTCTGCTAGATGCGGGCGCAGAAGTGGATGGCTGTGATGCAGAGGGCCGCACCGCACTCAGGGCTGCGGCCTGGGGGGGACACGAAGAGACAGTTCTCATCCTGCTAGACTACGGGGCACAGGTGGATAAGGCTGACCGCAAAGGTCGCACTCCCATGATTGCAGCCGCCTACATGGGACATCATGAGGCGGTGGAGGTGTTGCTGGACCACAACGCAGAAGTCGACTTGCCTGACGGAGATGGGCGCACTGCTCTGTCAGTCGCTGCCCTCTGTGTCCCGACAGCAGCAGGGGTCAAAGGTTACTGTCAGGTAGCAAGTCTCTTACTGGAACGTGGAGCCCAACCCGGACACAGAGACCACGATGGAATGACTCCATTGCTCCTTGCGGCCTATGAGGGCCATGAGGACATCGTAGAGCTCCTGCTGGACACTGGCGCAGACGTTGATGAGACTGCAGGCCCTGATGGTGCTGCCCCTGTGGCGGCGGCTGTGACCCCACTGCTGGCAGCTGCAGCAATGGGACACATGAAGACGGTGTCTCGGCTCCTTTTTTGGGGTGCAGCTGTGGATGCCATCGATTACGAAGGCAGGACGGCGCTCAGCCTGGCAGCGGCGCAAGGAAACACAGAGGTTGTACGAGCCCTCCTCGACCGAGGCCTTGATGAAAACCACAAGGACGACCTGGGATGGACGCCACTACACGCTGCAGCCTGCGAAGGCCATAGAGCTGTGTGCGCTGTGCTAACTCAGCAAGGCAGCATGGCGCGAGTCGGCGAGATGGACATCGAAGGCCGCACGCCGCTTATCCTGGCGGCTCAGGAAGGACACCTGAGTGCAGTCAGATTGTTGCTGGACAGACGCTCGCCCATTGACCACAGGGCCTACGATGGACATTCTGCCTTGAGCGCCACCCTCCTGGAAGGTCACGCTGAGGTGGCTGAGCTGCTAATGCGACGAGGAGCTGACACTGATGTCCGTGACGCAGAAGGACGACCTCTGCTGTACCTTCTGGTTTTGGAAGGTCGGCTTGACATGGCTACTCTGCTCATAGAGAAAGGGGGGGTGCCCATGGAATCCCGAGACTCAGAGGGCCGTACAGCCTTGCACGTGGCCGCCTGGCAGGGAAGTGTGGACATGGTGGACTTGCTCCTGAAGCACGGGGCCAACCCCAATGCACAAGATGCAGAGGGGAGGCCACCGTTGCATTCTGTGGCCTGGACAGGACGCCTGGATATCGGGCGCCATCTTCTGGCAGCGAGCGGCATCAACATAGACCTCGCTTGCCACCAGGGAGCGACAGCTCTGAGTATCGCAGCCCAGGAAGGACAGACGAATGTCGTCTCAGTGTTCCTGGAGCGAGGTGCGAACCCCAACCATGTGGACCAATATGGTCGCACTCCCATGAAAGTGGCAAGGAAGCATGGACATGCGCATGTGGTCTGCCTCTTAGAGCGCTTTGGAGCCAAACCATGCCCAGGTGTGCTGCCCCGAGCTTGCATTGTCTCTAATGCCAAAGCCAACAAGATATCCTCCTCAAACATTTCAGGCCGTAATGGAGGTGAAGCTGTGAACTCGTCGTCCTCGTCTTCTCTAGGCTCCACTGCAGAACGCTTCCACTCCACCCACAGCTCCCAGACGTCATCCACCGGATGCTCCATGGCCACCACGCAAACGGTCCCGGCCGACAGTCTCAGCTTTATCCAGCAGATCCAGCAGCATTCGCTGCCCCGCAGCCGCAGCCGCCCCTCCACACTCCCCCCACCGGGGGGCTCAGGCGCGGGCAGTAATCGGAGGCCTCCCAAAAGTAGCCCCCCACCGACCCTCTGCATTGTGACCGCCATGGTCCACAATTGTGAGTGGCCTCCAAAGGACTCATCATATGGACTGGACTATCAGGACAAAATGAACCAGCAGAACCTAAGCCGAACGACTGGTGCTAAAACTGTAAATGGTGCCCCTGCTGGATTCCCATCCAAGATCCAGGGTCCACACCAAAGGGAGGCTTGGGATCCTCCACCCAAACGCAACAGCCTGTCGCCCGCTCACTTTAGCTTTAGCCCAGTGTCACCCTCTAGTGCCTCGCCAAGGGACGTGGTCTCAATGAAAACCTCAGACCCCCAGCTGAACCTCAAACAGGCCATCAAGCTGCAGTTTGAGGGTCCCACCAGCGCAGCTTTGTACAAGAGAGAAACCCCCCTGTGAGCACCCCCAAGACAGGGTCGGACTACCTAATGCTAATACAGAAAATAAACTACATGACCAGTCAAGATATTGTAATAATTCATGTAAAGGCTTTTGGTTGATTAACAATAATGACTTATTTTATTATTATTTGGGGCAAAAATGTTTGTTGAGCAGCGCTCACACACCCCCACACACACACACACACACACACACACACAAAGGCCTTACTTTGTCATCAGGCTAGTTCTGTTTTGTCTTTTTTTGTGTTATTCTAATTTATTTGAATGGATTTGAGACTGAGCCAGTAACTCTGAATAATGATGTTATTAGCTATCGTAATCATAACAACATGTCAGGGAACACATAACACTGATGTTCATGTTGCCTTTTTGTGTATTGTATCATACTGTTTGTAATATTTTCACCACCTTGTTTGACTACGTGACAAACTATGCACCGCAGCAAATTAAAAGCCAACACATGATTAAATGAGATGATGCATATGTACACACTTTGATACCTTTTGTTGTCAGTGTAGGTCAATATATGCTAAGCTGTCAGGAAAAAACATATTAACTTAGTGCTATAGGTGATAAAGCAAATTAGTGTTACATCTAATATAGTATATCTCATTAATAATGATTTCATTTTTTTTTGTGTACGCCCAGGGCCAATAAAAAAGTGAGCTATGTTGCACTTTGGACATTTGTGTTTTACAGTAAATATCTGTGAAGAGGTGCTCAGACGTGTAGTTAGTTGTTGGCTGTGAGCAGGCAACATTAGTTTAAAATGCTCCTTCCTGTCCTTGTTTTTGCATCACTCCTCCACTGTCAAACAGCGCCCACATCAGGTGGGAATGTTGTCATAGAAACAACTCATTATCATTAAAAATTAAAGCACCAACTCACCAATGAACAAAGAAAAACATCGACATCAGACGGATAAAAAGACTCCTAAAGGGTGTAAAGAAAAAAACATGAAAAACATGTAAGGAACCCTAAAAGATACAAAGCAAAAAAAGTGTGAAGGAGTAAAACAGATGGAGTGTTAATAATAAACACTGACGGCGCGAAAGTAAGACATTTCAAGACGTAAGGAAACATGTAAAGATTTTAAAAAGATGCAAAAGGGGAGAAGGAAACATCTGCTGAGGAAACATGAAGCATGCTGGAGAACAATGAGGAAACAGGATAGTTGACAGGAAACAGGAAGCATCATTCAGCGCGTGTGGGTCACCTAGCAACCAGAACTAAGCAGCAAGATCACTTTCATCAGGCACACATTGAGCCCCGCAACATAAAGCAAAAATGAAACTGCCTCCACTTATCTGATCTGAACCACGCTAAAATCACATCTGAGTCAGGAACAATTCTAAGCCAGAACCGGAATTTCAAGAACCAAACCATATGCGAACACCTCAACCACATGTGAACCAGACCAGTAGCACAGCCTAAACACCATCTGAACCATTTCTGAAAACGGGCCCAATTTAAACTCAAACCACATGCAAACCTGAGTTTAACAAAGAAAAACGTAGCAAATTGCTTGGATTTTGATAGTTTTAATTCAAGCCACAGCAGGAACACTCATACATTTCAAAAATGGCATTGGGGTTGTGGTGACTGATATTCTACTTTGTAGTTATTTTTTTTAATGCAAGTCATTGATGAATATTTGTAATCAGCTTCATGTATGGCAGGGGTGTCCAAAGTGCCACCTGTTGGCCATTTTTGTCCCGCAGCTCGATTTTTTTATTGGTCCTTGGCATATTGTAAAAATAAAATGAATTCATTATGCATAAGCATATATTGAAATACACTGGATTAGTTTTAGCATCTTTATTGTACAAAACGTATCAAAGTGGCCACCACATGCTTTTAATCTTTCTGTATGCGACCCTCGATGGAACAAGTGTGGACACCCCGATGTACGGTCAAGCTTACCGCCTTAAAAGGCACAGACGCTCAGAAACACACAGGTCTAAACTTGAAAATGTTATTTTGGTCAACTTAAATCAATAAAAAAAGCAGGTGGGATTAAATGTAAATCAATCAAACGTGTATTTCAGTGATTAAATAGCATCGTCATGGTGTCATAGGGGATGCCTCGACTCTGATATTTCTTTAGTGTTGATTGGCCATGTACTGGTAGACCTTCACACAGTGGTTCATGCTGTCACACACAGCGAGATGGCCCTCTGGCAGCAGTGTAATCCCACGTGGACTACTTAAACCCTGGGTCACTAACGTCCACCCCGCTCCGTATGTCGGGTACACCAGGACCCTGTGGGTTTCCCCCCAGTCGGCCACCAGCACGCTGCCCTTAGAGTCGATACAGACACCCCAGGGGCAGTGCAGGACAGGCCCCATGGCCGAGCACACCCCCAGAACTCGTACTGTGCTCCAGCCTGGCTCCAGGACTTTGATGCAGGGCACACGGCCTGTTTCTGTGCCTCTCTCAGACACGGCGACCATTCCTGAGCTCACGCAAGCTGCCACCAAGTAAGGCCGGTGGAATCCAGTCACGATGGTGCGCTCTAAACGTGAACCAGTCTTATAGTCCAGCTTTAAGGCGATGAGGGTACCTTTACGGATATCAGCTACCAAGAACTCGTCCAACTGTGTCACCGTCACACCCCTGGGAGCCTCCAGCTCATCTTTTGCAGAGCCCAAACCTGACCCTCCGAAGGTCTGAAGGAGTCGGCCGTGTCGGTTGAACACCAGTAGAGATCGCTCCGCTGCACAGCTCAGTGCGATTAGGCCCTTGCTGTTGACTGCTATGTCAAAGAAATTCCTGCATCGCCTGGCCAAGCCCTCAGAGTTCGGGGATGTGATTTGCTGGAGGACATTGCCCCGAGGGTCTGTGACCTAGGCCAAGAGTTTAAAATCAGTTTAAGCACACATAACTGCCTTTGCTTGATCACAAATACACAGAAACCTCTAAAGTGCAACACTTCAGAATTGTAGTAACATTTTCAGTAGAAATACATTGCACAAAATGTCCTTGTTCAAACCGTCCACGCATTCCACCTGAAAGTCAGCATGTGTCAGCTCTTTTTTTCTTTTCGCAACTGTGGACTGGTGTCTAGTCAGTCACAGGACATATGAACACAAACACAAATTATTTGTTTGAAATCAGAAGTTGACCATCGTGTTGGACTTTAGAGGTTCCTGTTTCCTGGCTGCTACATTCCACAAACCTGAACACGAGCATTCCCACAGTCCACGATGAAGAGCTGCCCATGTGGTGTGCAGTAGATACCACTCGGCAGGGTGAGGTCCGCCCGACCTGACCCTTGCTTCCCAAACTGGTGGATTGGAAGGCCTTCCCTTGGTGTGAACCAAGAAGATTCTCCTTCCTCCTGCACTCCTGCCAGAGCTAGACCTCGGCCTCTTTTGGGCTCATGCAAGGATACATCTAAGACAGACAGAGAGAGAGACCTGCCGACTAGCGGCTGAGTCGAGTCGCTAGTTGGGACCTGATATGACACCGCCTGTCCCCTGTCAAACACCCCCAGTTCCCCACTGGGAGGCGGCGAAGATGAGCTGAAGTTGCTGCAATTGACTGTCCAAGCTCCCACACGTTCATTCGGCCCAGCGCTGATCAGGGGGCGTGTCCTGTGAGTCAAGTCCACAGCAGACTTCGACAGGCGCCCGTTGTAGCTCAGAGAGCTTCTGTTCACACCGTAGTCACGAGAAGGGCCGACCACAAAGGTGTAGCTGGAGTCCAGGCTGTCCGCTGGTGAAGGTGCTCGACCGGAATCGCAGAGTGTCCCGAGGGAGTGCTCATCCGAGGACTGGCTGAGGCATGAGTGAGGACGTCCTCGAGTGGTGAGGTCCAGGCAGCTGTGGCTGGCTGCAGGCTCCCTCTGCCTCCTCCTAGGAGATGACAGAGATCTCTTTCCAGCCCTCCGAAATCCACTGCCTGGATTGGGCTTTCCATTGGCCGCACCCTGGTTATCTAAATTTACAGCATGAGGAGGACCAACATGTACCCGACTCCCCTCAGGTGAGGAGACAGCAGGTGGTGTCCTCTTGTTCCTGGGAGCGAGGAGTTCGCTATTGCTGCTTATTGACCAATCATATTCTCTGCTATCAGTCTTAAGGACAGTTGGAATATTTTCCCCACATGATGATTCGGGGGATTTTAATCTAGACGACGGTTCCAACTTTGGAGGCCATTTATGGGTCAAGGAAGTCATTGGCTCCTCTTCTGCTTCTGGGTCACACGAGTAAGACAAGCTAATTTTTTTGACCGTTGAGTCTTTTGTGGATGTCCATCCCTGTTCCTCTGGGCATCTATCTTCTCTGAGAATTTGGTGACTCGTCTCAGCAGACGGCATCTCCTGAGAATGGAGAGCACACAGCTGCCCGTGCGGACCACATGCTCCGGCATGCAGAGATATATTCTGGTCCTGCACTCTGATGTCTCCAAAGGTGACAGCGTTTGGTTGGGAGCTGGGCTTGAAGGTCACTTTCTTCAAGGAAACAGAAACTTCCCAGGGTTGGAGGAACTCCGCAACCTCCTTCAGCAAGAGATTCTGGTTTGGAGATGCTTCCTGAATTCGCTGCTGAAGGATAACCAATTTTCTGAGTCTTTGGTCCAGCAGGGACTGGCTGACTCTGGCTGCTGCTACATTCTCCCTCTGGACCTGCTCCAGGTGCTGCTGAGTATCACGATGGTCCTGCTCTACCCGCTCCAGCAGGCGGCGCTCCTCTCTGCGAGCTCCCAGGATGGCGCGCTCTACCCCCCGTTTCACAGAGTCCGTCTCGGTGGCGTGGCGCTCCTGCAGACGATGAAGCTCCGCCTCGGCCTGGGCAAGATCATATTGTGCCCATGTCGCCCAGCTTGTCGGGAGCTGGGGCTGGTGGGCAGGGCCGTGGGCTGCAACAGGAGAGGCGGGGTTGCTCGGCAAACGACTTCCTGGAATCATGATGGATTATCTAACAGTGACTTTCTGGAAACAACAAAGATGGCGGAAGGGAAGATGAATGCATACAAACAACAATCAAAAACTGAAGAGATTATGATATGATTAAGATGACTTTCTGGGATCATTCTTGCCATTTGCATTCTGCTATGGAGGAGGTTCCAGGTGACTCAAAATGTCAAAATAGGAATATACCTTCTTGTAGCCACACCTTTATCCAGATTGTCACCAAAAGATGCAGTGCCGCCACTCCACAAGGTTTTGTGGACTTTGGTTGAGTAGTTTTTTGTGTAATCCTAACTAACAAGTAACATCAATTCAATGCTTGGCAGAGGTAATGATGCACTATTTATCATTTGTATGTGTTTATTAATGCAAATGTTCAACAGCATCAGGCATGAGGCCATTATTTATTTATCTTCAAGTTTGTTAGCCACGCGGTTGCTAAGCTACCAAGCTGCTGTTGCAGAGGGATACTGTTGCAGTTTCAAGTTTTCTGCAGCAAAGTCATTTGCATTTAAGAGCCGCGGGCAGAGTGTAGGCAGCAAAAGAAATGGATTTTTAATGTGTTGACACAAATAAAGGCTCACTTTTATTCCTACACACTGTTCAAAGTTGTCCTTAGTAATGAAGCAGAGCATGTGAAAGTAAAATAATAAGTAAAGACAGGAAACAAATGTTTCTCACACCGAGCTGACGTCAGAGACGGCTAATGGAAGCTTGACATCATTTTGTTTTTGAAATTGTATTCAATAAGGCTTAACCCTGTTAATAACAAAAAAATAAACTTATTAGAGACACAATGCAACATGTTTCTCTTTGTTTTCCCTACATTTTACTTATATATATATACATATAGTAAATATATGGGCCAAATATACAGTATGTGTGTGTGATGTATACACACAGTATGTACACTTGTACAGTATACAATTAAAAAAAAAATAATGAAACCAAATTTTATATAAATAATATTCATAATTTATTTCCTAAAATATTTATATTGTTTTTATTTTTCTGAATGAATTTAAATTAAAAACATCAAGAAATTATTCGGCATCCATTAGGTAATTATTTATTAAACATTTTTGAACAATGTGTAATGATATGTATATACACATATTGTACATGGGTCAAATCTAAATACTGCACACACACACACCCAGTATAGCATGTATTTAAAAAAAAAAACGGAAAACATCTATAAAGTCATCAAAAAGATGGACTTTAAAAGTGTGTCTTACCTTGGTAAGCTTCTCTTTACTCCTCTTGCCATCGCCTGTTGCTAGGAGACTGGTAAGCTGACTCCAGTACTTTCCTCCATGTTCTCCTGACTGGGTTTACACCCTAAGCAGATCTTAAAAATAAAGTCAAGTCTTGCATTTTCAATCAGCAGCTGACAGTTTCACTTGAGTCACACACAAGAGACACCAGAACAAAGGCTGTGCTGCTGACAATGACTTTATAAATTAATAAAAACATTCCCTTTAGTGTTCTTGTGACAGTTTTTTTTCTACATTGTATTTGCCCTGCCCCGCCAACACACACACGCACAAACACAATGTGATAATATAGAAAAATATTCGTAACATTCTTTCAGAATGTTTTCCATCCTGATGCTGTTGCCTTCATCATACCTCTGCACTGTATAGCCACCATACTGTTTTTTTGTACAGTATTTACATTTTACATCAGTTTTTGTGTTTCACCTCCAGTAGGGGCGATGCCGGCAGGTTTTGCATAGCTCGAGTTTCACAGGTAAACAAAACAAACAAAAATAGGTGCACACCTTGTTTTTGTGAAAACTCAAACATGGCACAATAACAATTTAAAAAGAAAAACGATTGCTCTGCAAATAATGTCTAAACTTGGCAAATATAGTGAGACATGTTTGTTTGGCATCATTGTCTTTTTTCCCTTGAAATCAGGGGTGTCCAAACTTTTTCCACCGAGGGCCACACACTGAAAAATGAAATTACGGGATCTGGGGGCCTTTGTGATATACTGTATTTAAGTTTGTAAAAAGGGCTAAAACAAACCCATACACTCCTCACAAAAGGTTAGGGATAACTGGCTTTCAGGTGAAATTTCAGAATGATTCTACATCAGGGGTCCCCAACCACTGGTCCGTGGGCAGGGCAGACGAAACGTTTCAGCCGCAATGATAAAAACACACACACACACACACACACAAAAAGCTTTTGTAAATGACTAAATACAATTTTAGGTAAATGCATATCAATTTTGAAATATGGGCCATTATGTTATTCAAAAAATAATACTGTTTGAAGTTTTTGCATGTTTACGTTGTTTGTTGCGAGTGTCCCACTTTGTTTGACAGTCCTTGAACGCACCATAGTGCGTGCGCCAGCCTTTTCCCCACTCTGCAGATTGTCAACTATACTGTATTTTTATCGGGGGTTTTTCACGTCATATTTTCTCCCAAATGCTGATACTCTGTGGGAATGCATAAAGGTAAAGTTTGATGACGTTACTGAGTGGTAATGTGTATATTTGTTGTGTGCACAGCTTATTTATAGCAGTTATTTCATGCTAGCACCATGCCCGTTACCACACACATCAAACAGCGGCGCTAAAATCTTCTCTCTGAAAAACAAACTCCAAGCTTATAGTGGTGGATGGTGGGTTTGTATTCACTTTGTGCTTTTAATTTGATGTTGTTACTGTCTTAGTTTTACACAATACATACTAAATTAGATAAATTACATCGCTATACGACCCCCCACCACCACCACCCCGGTCCGCCGAGATTTGTGGGAACACGAGCCGGGCTGTGGGTCCAAAAGGGTTGTGGACCACGGCGTTAATCAACCAATAAATGTCCTGGTTCAATTAGAATTGGTTATTTAAACAATCCTCTTCATTATGCTGTTCATATTTTGACATCATGTGACCAAGACGACACCTAACAATTGATTAACAGTACTTCAAACTGGATGATCTCAGAGGAGGTGGCCACTGACCTTTGAGTGTCAGAGTTTCAACAGCAGATTGTAACAGAGATACAAGGCAATTGAAAGAACCTGGTATATAGTATGCGTTTCTGACAAAAAAAAAATTCTGCTGTTGTGAATTTTGCCATTCAGTTGCTTTTTACAGAACTCAGTAAGTTGTGCAAAAAGTACTGAAACATTGAACAGCTGGACGTATTATCAAAAGTTCAACTTTAAAAGGTTATAGTGCATTTCACCCTGAAGCTGAATATCCCTAACTTTTTGTGAATAGTATACATGTTTTCAGAAAAAAACAGCGTGCATGTTGAGTTTTATAGGTGACAATGGATGTATTATCATATGCCTCACACATCTTGTTTCAACTTTTGTTGTTTTTTACGTTGCTTGCTAGAGTGTGCCGTGGGCCAATTAAAAAAATAATTAAAAAACAAAACAAAACAAGCTGTGTGCTGCAGATTGCCCCCGGGTCGCACTTTGGACACCCCTGCTTTAAGTCACAGCTTTACAGTAATAACACCCTAAAGTGGCTGTCAGTGGAACTGCAATCGGTCCATACAATACAGTTGCTTGCTGTGAAATAATCTTTTCAAGCATTTACATTTCTAATATTAATGTGACATGTGGATCTCCCTGATTCACTACTATTAACAACAAATGGTGTGACTCCAGGAAGACATCATCTTGGGAGGTTAAAATGCCCGTAACAAACATTGTGTTCTAAGATATGTCTTAAAACCTCTCTTTTCCCTTTTATTTATTAATTAATTTTTTTAAAATCCAAACCTGAACTAACCTGTCAACTTTCTCTCTCAGCAAGCAGATCATCATAAGCTTGTAGGCAGGCAAAAAACAAACAAAAAACAACAAGCTTTTAAAGTGAGTTGCTAGTAGTTAGCATATGGCACCAGACAAATAAGCCAATGACAATCCCACCTCTAACTGGTCCTAACTGGCAATGCAGAGCATTGTAAACTGGGCAGAAAATGACAGTGAATGCAATGTCAGAGTTAAAAGACTCACGGATGAGGTGTTCGGTGTTCAATTACCAATTATGCAGCCTTTCAATGTAAAATGCAGTGTCCATGGAACACGGGAAATCTTTAAAAAAAGGTTTTAAGATATGTTTCGGACACATTACAGTTAAATCCAATTGATCACTCTTTGAAAAGACCTCGGCTAGCACCAACTGAGTGCGCTATTACTTTGTAGGCAGACAAACAACACAGGGAAGTTTGGCCTATAGGTAAATAATATAATACATGATATGAGACATGATATGCACAACGTCTTTTAGACATCCCACCCATAATGCTTTTGGTATGAGAGCATGGCCATGGTTAATGTCTCTGTTGACAATCCAGTAGTCAACGTATAAAGATGGCGAGCAGGCGGTGCCTACTCCTCGGCGTCTGTGCCAACAAAGGGTAGTGCGACGGCGTGCTCTTGAGCAAGGGCGGCCAGCTCCTTGAGGAACTCGCAGAAGACGACGGCGCAGTAGACTGCGTTCTTCACGCGCAGCGCCTCGGCTTGCTTCTCCAGATTGGAGGCTCCGCCCACTCCTCCTCCACCGCTGCTACCACGGAACAGAGCGCTGTGCAGTGTTTGGCCACCAACCCGTACGTGCGCCAGAGCCATCTGGGCAGCACTGCGAGTCCGGGTGGGGCTGTTTGTGTGGCGAAGGATCAGGTCGCTAAGAGATGACTTGCGACTCTTGACTGGGACGAAAGAATGTGCCACGAGTCAGGAAGTGAGCACCATAACCATCATGCCTTTCAAACCCTGGCTCCCACACTCACCTAGTGAATCAGAGCGCCGCAGGGCAGGGACGGCGCCAGGGGGCTCACTCCAGTCCACTTTCCCACGGGCCATCAGGTACAGTTGGGCTTTCCTCAACATGGATGGGAAGTCCTCATGGGAGGCGGCAAAGGCCTCGATGCGGTTCTTCACCGAACCCAAAACCTGTCGACACGTGAGAGAGTGTGAGTGGGCGAGGCTAAGGGCGGTGTTGACATGGCGGGGGTGCCGCATACCTGGATGAGAGACTTGACACTTGGCTGGAAGACCATGTTGGTGTTTAGCAGGAAAGAGCGCAGGAGCGGCTGAGGATAGCATGCCAGTTGGGCCACCATACCCGTCAGTAGGATGTTGACATACAGAGAGTTCTGGAGCATGTTCTCCAGCTTGGTGAGCAAAACCAACATGAACGGACCTGCAAAGACACCAAAGATGGATCCTTTGCATGTTCCCTAAAAAAACATTCAGGCATCGCCATGAGGTTGTTACCTGTGTATGGCTGACATGAGGCTCCATTGAGCGGTCTGGCTGGACTACAGAGGGCGGTTCCAGAAGCTTCCCTCTTGTCATCAGCTGCCATTTTTGCTTCCAGCCCTGATATGTGCTCCTCCTGCCGCTTATCAGTATAGGACTTGGGGTTGGTCTCCTCCTGCTGGCAGGCTGCGGCACTGCACACAGTCACACGGTCCTCCAGCTCTCTCAGCTCCTGTGTGAAGGCCTCGATGTTGATGCCTTCGCCATTAGAGCCCTCGGGGTCATGCGTCTCATCGGGAGATTGTTCCAGAAGTTCCTCGATGAGACTCTGCACCGTGGGCCCACTTTCACATGAGGGTGCCCCGTGCAGGTTGGAGGCGTCGTCGGTGTCCGACAGAGGCGGGGTGGGGGCAGATTTGGCGTCACTGATGGCGTCACTCTTGTTTAATATGGACTGCTGAACAGGGCAGCCCTGGGAGGAGCATGTGACGACAGAACCATTTTGATTTGCGTTCTCATCTAAAAACTGCTGGTCGCCCAAGTCTCTCTTCACCTTCTTCACCTCATGGCTCAAACACCCCTCCGCAGTCTCTGCCGTCCCGTTGTAGATTGCAACATAACCAACGGTGATGGCGGCAGGACTGTGAGGCGTTGGCGTGGGGGCCAGTTGGGAACTGGATAAAGGGACGGGCAAAGAGGATGGCACGAGAGGGGGGACAGGTTTCAGGAGGACCTCTTCTCGCTGCAAACTGCGCTTCTTGGAACGCGGCGTGAGGCTGATGCAGTTGTTTTGGCCGATGGTCACGTCCCACTCGCCGCTGTCCCGCTCTGAGCTGCTCCACTCGGACCTGGCCGCAGCCACAATGGCTTCCCTCTGCTGGCCCAATGACGTATTGCTGCCTCCTCCCGGCTGGAAGGAGAAGTGCTCGGGGAACATGGCCATGGAGGGGTTGGAGGCGGGAGGGGGCGGGGGTGGAGGCGCTGCTGTGTTCGGGGAAGGGTTTTCACCGTCGTATGGTGCTGACCAACCCCGACAAGCCCAAGAGCAAAGCTCGATGTTTCGTCGGGCGTCTTTCAGATAGTCCAGGTAACCTGATTCCCACTCCAGACTCTCGTGCTGTTGGGGGTGCATGGGGCTGTCTGGGCTGTAAGAAATGGGGGTGCCGGGCTGTGGCAGCTCCATGCTGGGAGGGGTAGGGGGGCGACCTCCTGACCCAACTCCACTACTATGCTGGCGGATAAAGAAAGCCAAGCGCGATGGCGTGCCAGGTCTAGGTGTGGCCGGGGACTCAGCTCCCGCATTGCTGAACACTGCAAACAGAAGGAGCCACAAGTCCACTTCAGGTCAAAGTCATATGACGCTTGTTGGTGATGAACAACATTCCCTCTAAGCTAAATGCGTGCGCAATTGCGCACTGATCTTGTGTTCTCAGCGTACAGCGCAACAAAATAAAATCCAACCTAACTGTAAAGAAAATAAACACATAATTTATTCTGTACCGTTTTGTAATGCAACTCTCTGAGTGACAGGCGACAACAAGTGGTAACAACACAATGATTAACACTGTCCAGCCAATGATGAGATCCTGTTGGTACGTAGTTACTGAATACAAACAATCAATTAATTAAAGGGATGGTTTGGATTTTTTGACATGAACTATGATATCACCATCAGTGACTTACCCCCCAATTGGTCCCGTGAGTCCAGTTCTGTGGGAGATCCGTGACGAGGAACGTAGTTCTGCTTAGTTGCTGGGGCAACATTTGCATCACAAAAATGCCTCCTCAAAAAAAAAAAAAAAAAAATCAGACCTCACAAAAAACGCTCTGCATTATATTCTTCTCCCACTGTTTCCTTGCGCACCATCACCTATGCATTCATGCGTATGTGATGAAGACGCTCACATCTTTTTGTGAGGTCTAATTTTTTTGAGGAGGCATGTTTGTGATGCAAATGAATTACTCTTTTGAATGCATACTGTTTGGAGAAGCTAAACTCTTTACTTAAATGGCCCCAGCAACTAAGCGGAACTACATTCCTCATCATGGATCTCCAACCAGAAGTGGACTCACAAGATAAATTGGGGGGGGTAAGTCACTGTTGTAGTACACTGCTGAAGGGGATGTCATACACTTTCATGTCAAAAAATCCGAACTATCCCTTTAATAGTGCGTTACGTAGTACATGCCACTGTTTTGCAGGTTAGCGTATAGATTCTGGTGCAGGGGAGTTAAGGGAGCTAAATGCTGCTTGTTAACGACGTGTCATGGCAAAATGGGGCATCCACTCAGCAAGCAAAAGTAATTAAAAAAAATATATAAAAAATCCAATAAGAAAGGGCTGCTCTGAGCCAGTTTTCTGAGTGACAAGTGTGGACTAAATGAGTGGCTTAACGGTGCATGTGTTACTGGCATGCTTTTATTTTGATAGCCGCACTTACCGAATACAGGAAATGTTAACATGAGTTTACCCAAGTGACACCAAAGGGACCAGAAGGTGGTTGCTTTTTTTGGTTGAGATTTTTTTTATTTTAATTTTTTATTTAGACAAAAGTAAACATACACAGCAAATATAGCATCAATTTCAAGTACATTTCCGGAATGAAACAGTGCCAGAACAGGCTGCAGCAAAACAGAAAATAAATAAGGAAATACAAGTATACATAATTAACAAAATAAACGGTAAAAAAGGAAAGAAATGGAAAATGAAATGATAAACTAGGTGTTTCCTACAAAATTTAGATCATTAACTGGACAGGTGCACAAGTGTGCACAAGTGTGCACGTCTGACGGCGCTCACAGAGGTTGATGCTCAGGTAGTTTGTGTGTATGCTCAGATACTTGAAAAATTAGCAGGAACTTTGGTGTTGAAGTCTCACTGACCTTTGGCTCGAAATGCAGCATCTTCATCCCGCTCTGTAGAGGGCACAATGCTCAGACGGCAGCATTCTGGAATCAGTGACAGGAACTTGTCTGCGCACCTCCCATACATGTCCGTCTCCCTGATAGCACGCCGCTGACTCAGCATGACATGGCCGCAGGGGAGCAGGTACCTGGGCAGGCGCCCAACGGTCATAATTAATACTGTAGTTTGATTGATGATGCAAATGCTATGCATTATTGCTATGCAATGACATACCGGAGGACGAGCTGCAGCATGATGTCTTCACAGTTGAAAGCCAGAAGAGTTCTGAAGAGGCTCAGAGACACCATGCAGAGCTACGACACAGTAAAGTGTTCAATTTAGCTTGTACAACCTCCACCAGAGGTAAGAGAAAAAACTTTTGTTAATTAGCAAAAACAACAAAACAATTGTTTCACAAAATTTTGTAGAGTGCTGGCACATGGGCCAGTTGGTTTTGGTGCAGAGATTCAAGAGTTTTTATTGTCATATGCACAGTAAAACAGGTAGTTCTGCTATGCCGCATAAAAGGTGCAGATTGAGGAATTTCTTTTCACTTGGTCATTACTAGGGGTGTACCAGTACACCGTAATCACAATTCGGTAAGTACAGTACTTCAGTTTTAAGGTCTTGGCTTGTTTCATTTTGTGTACAGTTAGAGAACATCATCAAAAATCATGTCAATATATGCTAAGCTGCTTGAAAAAACATCCACACCTCATCTTTGTATTATAGGTGATCAAGCAAATTATTGTTCATTCATTCATTCATTCATTCATTATCTACGCCACTTGTCCTCACGAGGGTCACGGGGGTATGCTGGAGCCTACTCCAGCTAACTCTGGGCGCTAGGCAGGGTACAGGGTACATCCCAGACTGGTCGCCAGGGAAATATCAACGTCTAGACCAGGGGTCTCAGACTCGCGGCCCACCAAATCGTATCTTGCGGCCCGCGACTGGACATCAAAGAGTAGTGTAACTGCAGCCCGCAACATCTGGGCAAGCTCAGTGTTACCTACATACTTACAGGGGCAAGTTAACACCAACACTGAACTAACAGTGGTGTTATCACATGGAACGGGGGAGGGGTGGCCCTTTAGCGTTATTGTGAGCCATGTATTGTGAATTGTATCGTATCGTGAGGTACCCTGAGATTCCCAGCCCTACTCCCAATACTTGATGCGGCCCAGCCTCACCCAGACTCTACCTCCAGTGGCCCCCAGTGAAATTGAGTTTGAGACCCCTGGTCTAGACAAACAACCATTCACATTCATATCTATGGACAATTTAGAATCGATTAACCTAACATGCATGTTTTTGGAATGTGGGAGGAAGCCGGAGTACCCGGAGAGAACCCACACACGCAAAGGGACAACATGCAAACTCCACACAGAGATAATAATAATTAATAATGAATACATTTTTGCAGAGGGCACCCAGGTGGCATAATGGTACACACTGCTGCCTTGTGTGTAGATGGCACAGACTCTCAACGGTCTGTTTCAACTGTCTTCCTATTCTGCAAAATAAATCAGACAGATCTTTCGTTGAGTAGTTTATTCCTATTCTCCACCTGTGCTAATGGAAATTTTCCACAAGTTTGGCCTTCCGTCCTTCACTTTCAATGTGCAATATCGTACACCTCTGTACCAAACCAAGGTTCTGTACCAAAAAAATCATATTACAATTACATGTAGCACTACAGTCCTAGTCATTACCGTCTGCTTGCACTGAGGCCAAGAGTGGCGGTGACCCACTAGATCCAGAAGATGAACCTCTTTAAAAAAAACTTTTTTAAAAAGTTGGCTCATTTGCTATGGGCATGACCTTTTTTTCTTTCTTTCTTTTTTTTTTTTTTTTTTTTTAAATCAAACAAGTCAGTTGAACATGTTCAGGTTTGTTGAGCCACATTCCACTGAGTGACATGCAACCTGTGAGTGTTTTAGACACACAAACTGACAATATTCTCGAAAAAGGTCAAACAGGTCACACACTCCACCTCTCGGCAGTAAGCATCTCAGTTCAACCCAACTGGACAGACAACACAGACACACACACACCCACACGGACACACACACACACCGACCAACCCTTGAATTGCTGCTGATGCGCGTGAGCAATGTGTCCAGGATGGAGTCGTTGTCCAGGCGATGCAGCAGAATGAATCGCAGGAAGGTTTTGAGGAGGGCTGTCTCACTCACACTGCGCAGGAAAAGATCCAAGTAGGCGGTGCTGGCTATCATTTCGTCCACTGATGACTACAACACACACACACCAGCAATAAAAACATTTTGTACAACACAGTTAACATGACAAAATAAATTTGTGCCTTATTGTATGCACCTTGTGCAGGGCAGGGCCCATGACAGGAACCAGGAAGCCGTTGTGCAGGTAGTCCAGGAGCTGGGAGCGCACCAGGTGATGAGCAACCTGTACCACGGCATTGCAGAACTCCAGCGAGTTCATAAAGAGAACAAGGGAGGACACGCTCATCCAGTCCTCGCGCCGCAAGGCATGCCAGTCGTCCCCTCGCACCTCAATCTTTCGGGGAAGAGACGAGTAGAGCGCGCTCAAGCCGGTTGCCAGCACCTGAGGACAGCCGGAGACTTCAAGGTGAGTGACAGGATTCAGAATAGTCACCTCTGGTGGACGAGATTATCTGAGCGTGCAGCGGTATCCAAACTTTTTTCTCCAAGGACTGCATACAGAATAACTAAAGCATGCGGGGGCCATTTTGATACATTAAAGATGCTAAAACCAATCCAATGTAGGTCGGTATAACGATTTATCAGTGCTGATGTGAAGCAATCAAAAAGAGAGCTTGGGTTATATGAATGCTGTGTGACTTGATGTGTTCTTTAACAACCATGGCACACATGCCCCCCCCCCTTCAACCCAACTGGACAGACAACACAGACACACACACAGACACACACACACACACACACACACACACACACACACACACACACCGGGCAGAAGTAGGAGTTCTCTGCGATGTAGTGAGCCACGTTGTCATTGCTGGCTGAGGTGGCCATGACCAGCAACAGTGCATCTCTGGCCTGTTGTCCGATGGCGCCGTCACGGTGGATGAAGGGCACGAGGAGTGAGAAGATCAGTAGGTTGGTGGATCCTTGCTGGATAGGTGTCGCCTGGAACAACATCTCCAGAAGCACAGGCTGCTGGGCCATGGACACGCATATCTGGTCAGATATTTGGGAAGGTCATTATGGTTATTATTTTGTGACCATTAGACTTGGTAAAGAACACCCAAAAAACACAAAATACACTACCTGATTGAGCAGCAGAACTAGACTGTTTTCCAAGGCAGCAGGACAACCAAGTTCCGGGTCAGCGCAGGCACCCAGCAGCCTGAGTAGGGGGTGCAAGATGGCTGCATGCTGCAGCAAAAGCTGCTGGGATTGGCCTATGAGCATCTCAAACAGCTTGAGCAGTGCTCCCTGGCTGTCTGGGTCCAGGCCACGGCGAAGGTGCCACCGGACCACACACCCTAGAATGTCCTGGCTGACCACCAAGTTCAGTATGGGGCCTGCGACTCGCTTGTTTGTGCCGCCCTCCGACGCCTCGGCAGGCCGCTCCTCAGCCAGCAGACAAAGCATCTGGTCCGTGTGGTTCCTGACTGCAATCAAGTCATCAGTGGATGATGACGACTCACTCTGCTCCAGCACACGTGACACCTGTAGCATGCAGTGAAAATGTCTAATTATTGAACATTTAAGATACACGTGTCATAGTAACACTCCTGAATAAAGCCTAAAGCCAGTGTAGACACACAAGTGCACAACCAAAGTGATGAATCAGCGTGACTACAGTGATGATGTGTTGTCATAGATAAAGTGTTACTTCCTTCAATTTTGTCAGCCTCATTGTAAATGGGTGCTAAATAAGCACAGATGCTTCGTACAAATGTTGAGCGCATGTAAGCTTGTTAAAAAAAATTACAGAAGACAAGTACTTGACAATTTAATATTTAAGATGCTCACCTGTCTCCAGTGGTTCTCAAACACCATCAGACATGTCTCCGGGTCGGCTGTGCAGGGGGCCGACGGTGCGGCGCCCCAACCCGGCCGACTGCCAGGAGCCCGCGTGTTCAACTTGCTCAGCCAGCTCATATCACACACGGCGGCAGAGGCGGGTTAAGGGTTGTAGCAAACGACAAGAGGAGCTGCGTTGCTCAAAGAGAGGATGACGTGGATGAGAAGTGGGGAGGTGCTATCGTTGTGGCTGTCAGTCAGTGTTGTCGTTCACGAAGTGCTACAAGTCCTTCGAGGAGACCCTGTCATCCGGTCTGAATCCAAGACCACTCCATAGCCGGTCTGGACTCTTAGCTGTTAGAAGAACACCAACATGCTCATTCACTGGATTAGCACATTGCATCTTAAAGATAAGTGTGTATAAGTTTTAATAAGTTTAATCCGGTTTCCTCTCACATCCCAAAAACATGCATGTATGCAGGTGACCAAAGTCAGCTGGGATAGGCTCCAGCATACCCCAGCGACCCTAGTGAGGATAAGCGGCATAGAAAATGGATGGATGGATGGTATTATTTTCTTGTGCTTATTGTACACAATAGCAACGTTTACATTTAACTCCTGGTGGAATAAAGAGATGCATCTGGAGGGATTCATACATTGTGGGTGTGACATCCACCAAAACATTCAGTAGGTTTACATGCACCAAAACTGATTCAGGAAATATTTCGGTCTTCCAGTTTTCACACTTCAATGTGAAGTCCCTGTTTATCTGCACCCTGTGTAAGTCGATGATGGGCCAAACACTGTGTGCCTCTGATTTTGGTCATTTCAGCTTCTTTAGCTATGTGGGTGGAGGAAGAGAATGCTACATGCCAATAGCTGTCACTCGCAGGACCTGTCCATCCATCGGATAAAATAACTTTCCACAGCTCTTTCGTGTTATCAGTAACATTTTAATGCATGTTTAAATGATATCTGCTTTGGTTCTTGTGATTATGGTGCTCCTCCAAGGCATAGAAAAAAAAAATCGCCACTGAGGTGGATTTCTTTGACTATTTAAGTACAAACTTTTAAATACAAAGTAGACAATGACATCTGAATTGTCAGTCTTACTTCACTAAATAAAGTATGATTAATGATGTTGGTTGTGGATGTCTTTCTCACATTTTATGTTATCTAATGAAATACAAATGCATTATTCTCGGTCTATTTGAATTCAAATTTGAACACAGAAATTAAGTTTAGGTGGTAAAATAAGGCTGTTGGATATGTTTCTACCCACTGGGATGCTCCCAGGCACCCGATCAGGCTTCAAGAACATTCTGCCATTTATTAAAGGGGTAGGTTTTTATTGTATCCCAGGGTTTCCCATACATTAATGTTACAATGTTAATACATTGTCAGTATAATGTTATACATTAACATGAACGACGGTGAGCAGATATCTTAGTAGTGCCAAGTATCTGTAGCGGCCGCCACATACGCATTATAATGATCAGTCTGAACTTAATGAGCTGTCCAGCAGCCAACAACGTGCTTGACAACACACAGTGTTTGCAAACGACAGCACGTTGCACGTCATCAAACAGAAAGACAGTGCAAACCGAAAAATAAACAGCGCAAGACCTAACAGTCAAGTCAACAGTCAGTCAACACACAACAATAAGTACAATTCTATGTGTGAAACAATGACTAAGCGCTAACACAAAGTTGTCACTTCAACTGTTATTTACTAAGTTCCTACAAGGCATGCTGGGTAAGCCGGCAGCAATTACAATACAACACACCGATACAATACAACAATACAATACAACAAGATATTAGATCGACAATTATGTGTACATTATCTTTAAAATCAGCACACACTTACATGGAGTTGAGGAAACAACATTAATGTTTTTTTAATTTCTCGTGCATGTTATAAGGCATATGAAACGCACGTCCCACACTGCAAGATATGAATGCTGTTGTATTTTGTGCGGGTTCAATCAGACAGCAAGGTGTATTCCAAAATGCAAGTTCAATCAGACGGCCAGGAGTATTCTACAAGGCAAACCTTTTTTTCAACTGCGACCTTCAGGTCCGCTTAGCAACACTTGGGCGACCTCCGCGCACCACAGTCTGTAGCCGATAATGCTCAGTCGATTGTTTGCAATTCACCATTAAAAAGATGATAAAAAAGAAGAAGTGGGTAAATATTGCTATCGTCATTTCAGATAAATGTGCAATGACAGTAAGACAGTAATTGCTTAGGGACAGCAAAACTGTGCAAACTTGTGCATATGTTGCTGTCTGCAAAACTTTCACTTGTTCCATCGTTCATTAAGCTACAATCACAAACATGCTAACCCACACAGACAAAAAATAATGGTCATGGAATAATTTCCATGACAACCATCTAGTGACAACTAAGAAGCTTTGTCACTCAACAACAACAAGACCACATATGACAATCATACGACTAATCACCTTAGCTTTTATTTTATTATTCGCTCAAGGAGACTCTTGCCTCTTAGAACCTGGAAGTACGTGATATTTCTAGTGAAGGAGTCCAAGAAAGGTTTACAAAGTCTGCCAGTTCTGTGTTGAAGTTTAGCTAGGTTAACTTTTAAACAACTGTTCTGTTATCATTTGCAGCTGCATGACTTAGATCACATGATCTGGACTTGCGGCAGTGTCCAATAAGTGCTTTCTTCAAGGTGTTTCTGATAAAATTATTAAGTCTTTATTTGCACATGATGGCTGCAAAAACAGATGAATACATGTCCAATAAGTCAGCTCCACTCACCTCGCAATCAATCGATCGATCAACCAAGCCAAAAACCTTTACTGCATGTCGGACCCTTCAGCTTCAGGCGAAATGAAACCTTCCTTTTTGTTTTGCCGAGAAGCGGATTAGGAGCTCAAAGTTCACCAAGATTTCCAAGCAGGGAGGTTCTGGGCTGTAAAGAAGAAAGTTCTGTTCAAGAACAAGATGGTTCAAGTCCAAAGGTCCAGTGTGAAACTGAGAACAAGTAAGCTCCTAAAAGTGCTACTACAGGTATGCACTGGTGGGCGGTGAGCTGCTCCACTTAGACTCACCTTTGCACCTTAGGGTTGAACCACTACTGCCAAGTAGATTTCTCTTCTCCGCAATAAAATGTGACATTTCAAGGACTGTGTCACTGTGCCACACACAGATAAGAAGACCAACAGGACCACACACACAGGAAAGATGACTGATATTTTAGCTCATGAAGGACGTCGACTTCCTGTCAAAGCACACCTCCTTCACGTCACTCCCCTGACTTTATTTTAATCTTATTTTCTCTATAGCACCAGATCACAGCAGATGTAATTTAAGGACACCTTTCCTATGAAATAGGCAAATACATTGTTCTTTTAAACGAAATAGCGTTATCTTATTTATGCTATTTACACAACAGCATGTCATTTCTGTCTCTACATCGTCATGTTTACAATCTCTCATCTGCTTATCGTGCAGAGGGCCAAACGCATTCACGGTTGAGTCAATATTCGGAAGCCACGCTCCTTGCACGTCCGTATTTACACTTAGTCTTTTGAGTGCATAAGTGCGTACACACGGATAGGGTTGGGCACAATGTTCCCCCTTAAGCTACACGCCTGCGCACTGGTCCAGCTTTCTCAGCGTACAGCAAATCTAGGCAGAGCACAAAATAAAATCCAACCTGAACAGTAAATAAAATAAACACATAACAATTTATTCTGTGCCATTTTGCAATGCAACTCCGTAAGTGACAGGCGACAACAAGCGATAACAACATATAAACACAATGACGAACACTGTCCAGCCAATTATAAGATCCTGTTGGTACGTATTTCCTTATGCAGCCAATCAATTTATTGTTATTATATGGAAAACAAAACAAAAAACATGTACATCATGACCAATTATGCAAATTGACAATTGACAAATAAAGAACAAGATAAAAACATTAAAGCGTTTCTATAGGAAACCATGATTAGTTTGCTGTTGGTAGCAGTTTTTAAGGATTCCATGCAGTATTTGATGGTCACATGGCTAAAAGAACATGTGACATTCATTGTGTTAATGGTCATTATGATGATGCTTATTTCTCCAGTTTCTAAAGCCAACATGGCACACACATATAAGCAAATAACATGACAATGGAATGTCTGTAATTGAATAGAATTGCTAGAAAAATGAGAAAGTCACTATATTTATAAATGGTATTATTATTTTTGGAATATATTACCTGACATGGTTGTGGTAGGTTGGGTTGATGTCAACGCCGTTCTTCTTGTGCAGTGTGATAAGTGGCTGTTAGTATTGTAATTGCATGAGACGTGATCCCAGTCATGTTATGTGGCTGTATGTGTAGCTTAATACATGTGTGTACAGGATGTAGTATGCCAGGGTATGTACGATACATTCATATTTGCGGACCGCAGTCCCAGGGAGATTTATTTTGGGTTCCACAAAGATGATGTTGAGCAAAAGAACATGAAATACAAAGCGAGTATGAAATCTGTCGTAACCACTCAAAGCATATTACGTAAATGGTGGAGAGTTGTTGGCGCTTGTATGTGTATCCCATTATGTGCATTATATTTATTGAAAGTAATGTGTGGCAGTTGGTCAATAAATTACCGAAAAACAGTTAATTTGCATTTCCTGCAATTATTCCTGCATAGATATATAGTGGTCGGGGTTTTATCGTGCATTTATCGTTATCAAGGTAAAACTGCACAATTTATCGTTATATTGATTTGAATTCATATCGCCCAGCCCAAATATACAGTATAGAGTACAGCAGTTTGTACAGTAGATAAACAATATTAACTACTTGATCAACCAACCATAATTGGAGGCCTGTTTGCAATGACTGATTACAAAAATGCCACAACGAATACAATACTACTTATATTTAAGAATCATCATCAGTTTGACCAAAATATCCATGGATCCTGGTTGCAGCCATTATTATTATTCTTACAAAATCCCTTCAATACATTGATGGATGCTCTGAGAGGACCATGGTGTCACCCAGCAAAGCAGACTGTAGTTTAGCGCATTTCAAAGGATAGATGATGGAGCAGTGCGATTGATTCCTCGTTCATCATTATAGACACTTTCAAAGGTGCTACTTTCATCTCGTCTGGTAAAACATGGAGGCCACTCACCTTGTTTTGGTGTTAAGAGTCTTGACTTGCTGATTTTAGCTGCTAGCTTGCATGTTAGCTAACAGCTAACGGCTAGCCACTAACGACTCTCACAACCAATATCAGCGCCGCACACGGCCGACTGACGCCCAGCTGGGCACCCCACAGTGGAGTCAACAACACCTAACACTTCGTGTTCCGGGCGGCAGCGCATCTTGTTAAGGACACATCAACATCCTGAAACGCTGTTTAGCCCGATGATAGTCCCTGACCCACCGCCATCTTTGCTGTGACTCCGCCCACGCGGCCACGCGATGCTCGCGAACATTGTAACCCACTTCCTCAGCTTCTGTCTGGTTCATGTCATAATTAACAACATTTGCATTTGAAAGTAAAGGACATTTATTTAGAAAAAAAGGTAAAGATAAAGCAATGAATATAAATAATAATATAAATACTAATAATACATAGGAATTGAAACCGGTCTAATAATAAATAATATAAATTTATATAAATAAACAAATGTTTTTTCCACAGAAAAAAAAACAGAACCGCTTGCTGACTTCCTCAACTTAACTAGGATAGGTGAGAGGTACAGCTTCCTTGAAATAAATTAGTTACAAGTGCTGATAGCTACTAGCGGCTGACTAGCAACAATGCCAAACACAAAGCAAAATTATACTGGCCCTGAAAATACGGATTCAAAATCAGAAATAGGGTTAGTCTGGCTCTGACGCCTTGAGTTAAAAAACTTTCAGAATTTAAAGATATTCTCAAGAGCAAAAATTTGATACTATAACAAGTCTTGAAGAAAATAGAGCATTATGCAAGGATGATAGGGTTCTGCAGGATGATAGCAAAGCATTACTGAAAGACAATGCTCCCTTGCGCGCGCTACTCTTAAGGAAGCCAAAACCCTATAGAAGAAAATACAGCATTATGCAAGAATGTCAGGATTCTACAAGATGACAGACATCAAGGCATTATTGGAGGATAATGGCACCACTCTTGATGAAGAAAAAGAAGCAACGTAAAATATCACTGCGCAAATGAGAAATATAATTGATGAGATGGATCAGAATGCACGAATAAATGAAGTGATCCTCACAGGGCTCCGAATTACACTCCGGTCAAAAGATTGGACAGTACAAAGGAGGTGGATGTGTATCAACACAATCGACGCGTGTTCCCACTACATAGAAGACACAACACCACACCTGTCATCATTCTTTAGTTCACCAACAGAGAATTCAAAATTGCACTGCTGAAACAAGTAAAAAAGCTGAAAGGCACATACGTCTACATGAACGAGCATCACACAAAACACAACACTGACATCACCAAAAAGCACAAGACTTGAGGAAGCAGGGAAAAATACAAAGCACTTGGAGCACCAACAGTAAAATCTACATCAAGCCAAATTGAGGTCCAGGAGAAGCAAGAGTGCTTGTTGTCAAAGATCAACAATCTGGATACATATTAAAGACCGTATTACCATGACAACAAAGAAAATGGAGGATACAACTCATGAAGAAAGAGCCATACAGTTAGAAGGATTACATTCTACAACATTTGACTTTGATACCATCGGTGCAAGAGCCTGCTCAACAAAAGACTACAATTAGTAAGCCATGTAACTACATTCAATGACACTCGCATTGCAACACAAAAGATGTCAGGAAGTGGATCCGGATACCAACAGGGAGTGCTTTGATTGTATGGAAGAATAAGTAAACGGTGAATTAGTGTATGTTGAATAAAGGTAGTGAACATACAGTGTGTATTAGCAATTGATGTGATACGAAGATGTGGTAGGATTAAATAAGCTCTGCTTCTTCCTACTCCTTTTCGGACATGTGGAATTGTGAATTATAACATAAAGCCTTCAATGTAAACTGTTTGCATGTTTGAAATAAATTAAACAATAAACATAACATTTAAATAATTATTTCTAAATAACTTCAAATAATTAAATTACAAAAAATCTAAATTTTATATATAGTAATAAAATGTTCAAAAATAATACATAAAAACATATGTGTATTATTTTTTAGATTCTACATTTGTTTTTTCAATAAAAAACATAATTTTGTAATAATTGTATACTATACTGTATGCATTTTTGCCCGTGTGTCCAGACTGTAGGGACAGCCATAAAGCTAACATGCATAGGATAATGTGCAGGATGTGCGGAGGTAATCAAGTATAATAGACTAACAGAAGTATAAACCAGCTGTAACTAAAGGGCCACAGAGGAATTAAAGAACATTGCACAATTGTGCGGTTACTTCCTTGACCCTATCAGCACCAACATTTACCACGTTCTTCCTTCACCCCGGTTCAATGTTACATTCATTGCATTTTACATTTCAATGTAAAACTGGTTAAGAACACGTTATGTACACAGTCTGTGTGGGAGCAAGCTGCCTGGCTGTTGAGTAGAAGACTTTCCAGGAGAATTTCCAGAGGGAATGAAGAAAATCCCGGAGGAAATGTGCGTGTGTGTGTGTATTGTGGTTGTTGTCCATGGTGACCAACATCAACAGGCAGAGGACAACCACCAGACATCTTCGTCTGACTGCATGTCCACAAAGTCCTCCAAAACAACTTTAATTTGAAAGAACTGGACTTTGGACAATGAATGAAAGTTCCAGCGTCAGTGATCCAGATTCTGGATGGCACAGGTGGCTCAGATGGCCTCAGAGGCTCAAAGTTGCAGATGAGGGAGAAGATAGTAGCAACACAGACAAAGAAGACAACTGCAGCCTGGATGGTGCATCCCAAACAGAGTTAAGAACAATTTTTCAAATTGTTGTCTGTTATCTTGTATTGATGGTATTTTCATGTGAGATAAGTACGTCAAACTTTTAGGCATGCCAATTAATAACAGTCCAACACATTTTAAAGGATATGTAAGTATGTAGCTAAAGTCAAAGATCGAACAGCTTGTTGCATTTTCTGCCATCTCTTCTCTACAGTACGTTTGGGGTGGACGATATTGCAAATTTTGGTATCGATCCGGCCAGTATTGCCAATATGATACTGGTATAATACTTTGTACTTGAATGATTTTATGGTTTTGCCTTTAATTTGTTGATCATGATTCTAGTCACAATAAAACACATGAGAACAATATTTTTCTCAACAAACTTTTGTGAACAATTTAACAGTATGTACCTAAAACAATATGGGACAATTATTCCCTTTTATTACATACAATTGTTTGAGTAAAATAACGAAAGCAAAAAATACTATTGGCTCTCTTTCAAATACTTCAATTTTTTACCCCCAAAGCCTGTCAACTGTCAGGCCTGTTGTCATGCCCTTTTCAGGGACTTCCCCCTGCCTGCCTGTGTCTGCACGTGTTCCTCATTACCTGCTTCTTATACAGTACCTGTATATACCCTCTAGTCCAGGGGTGGGCAAACTTTTTGACTCATGTTTTAAAAAAATTGGCCAGGGGGCCAGACCATACATTTGATACATGCACACTATTTTACGCCTATAATGTAATTCAAACAGTCCACCTGCAATTACTTGTTTTACTTTTCTGTAAAAGTGTCATACAATCTGATATAGGGGGTATTCTGCGAAGCGTGTTTAGTAGGTTAGCAAGCTTTGTCGAGTATAAAGTGAGCAGACACAGGTGTTCAGCGAAGGTAGCTCTCTTTTAAAGCAGCTGTATCGCCATGGTAACTTAGGCTAAGCTCATACCCTGGTCTGGACCAGGTTATGTCCAGGCTTTCAGCTTAAAACGGGCTATGAAAGTGTTACTGTTTCACAGTTTAACTAATTCGGAGATGGCGTCACCATTTATTTAGAATCTACGCGGTTCCCGAGGGGACAAGGAAAAAATATTTTTTTTAAAAGAACATTCCCTGATAATATAATCCATCTATAAGTGATATAGATTTTCAGCCGAGGCAATACGCTAGATATGCTCACGCGAGCACCAGAAATTATTATCCTTCGAAATCCAATGTAAATTTGTTTGATGATCTGAAACATGGTCGCACGGTGGTCAAGTGGTTAGCATGTTGGCCACACAGGAGATCTGGAAGATCTGGATTCGAATCTCCGTTGGGCATCTCTGTGCGTGTGTGGGTTTTCTCCAGGTACTCCGGTTTCCTCCCACATTCCAAAAACATGCATGTTAGGTTAATTGGTGACTAAATTGTCTATAGGTATGAATGTGAGTGTGACTGTCTACATGTGCCCTGCGATTGGCTGGCGACCAGTCCAGGGTGTACCCCGCCTGTGGCCCAAACTCAGCTGGGATAGGCTCCAGCATACCCGTGACCCTAGCGAGGATAAGCGTCATAGAAAATGAAAGTGAAATCAGGAAGGGGGCAAACACTTTTTCACACCTTGTGTCCCTTTTTTGAGGAGCACTTTAAACATCAGACCACATCATCATTTATTGCAAAACAACAAACAATTGTAATAAATAACAGATTACAACAAGCAGTGTAACAACATTTATAAAAGTAGAAAATGTAGCAAATATACATATGAAATAGAAATAACAATAGAACAAACGTCATCAACAAATGTATAAACCTTGTCAAGCATCATTTCAAGGTTTAGAAACCTCCCTGTTTTAGCCTCACTCTCCTCGTGTCGTTGAGGTTCTCTCTCAGATTGTTTGTAAGAAAGGCCAGAATTGCCTTTTGTTGTATTAGACTTTTCCATACTGAGATTGTAGCTTTTGAAAGGTCCTGGAGTGCTGTATTGTGTAGCAGCTGACTTCACTTGATGTTCTCTCTCAGATTGTTTTGTAAGAAAGTCCAGAATTGCCTTTTGTTGTATTAGACTTTTCCATACTGAGATTGTAGCTTTTGAAAGGTCCTGGAGTGCTGTATTGTGTAGCAGCTGACTTCACTTGGCTCAGCATCTCCTGCAAGAATTACACATCTGCATGAATGATGGGCTTCAACTATTAACTCATTGTAAATAGAATAATAATCATAATTGTAGTATAGTAACAGTGTGCTGAAAACAAATATAGAGTGATGGTAAAAAAAATGTGCTGTCCACATATGGTCATGTTGTTTACTTGTTTTATTTCGCTCACTTCCTGACCATCCAGACTGTATGCTGAATAGAGTAAATGTATCTCACCATGACAATTGTTGGTGGACTAGGGTGGCTATGATTCACAGCAAACAGACTTTTTCACTACAATGTGCTGCATTACATGAATGATTACATTAGAAAACGCCAACGTCACTGTACACTCTGGAGCGGTGCGAGCCCCCTGCCATGGCCGGGCGAGGTGCATCCGAGCAGCCTCCGCGCTACCATGGAGCTCGGGAGGATAAAGTGGGGGATATCCACCCTCCGTGGCCGAGAAAGGGGGCTCTTTGATCGGACAGAAACATGGCACTCTCTCGGCCAGTTCAGTAATGTAGATTCCCCGCGCTAGCGAGCAATTTATTTTAAAATAAAACAATGAACAGGCTAATGTGGTCGCTATCTAATCATTGTCTTATCGATTATGAAATGCAGTAGATTACAGTGAAGTCAAATATCGGTGTTAGCCGACTAGTTATAACTCGCGAACACCAACAATTCAAAACATGGTGAATATTTCCGTGGAGTAGCAAATGATTGAATATATAATAAACCATCAGTGACATTACAGTAAAACTCAATAATTATGCATAGTTACTTACATTTCTTCTCAGCGGGTGTTGTAGCTCCGCCTTCCCCTTCGTTTCAAGTGCGGTCAGCGAGTTGTTTTGGAGGACCTAATTTTCAAGGGGTGTATACCCCTTAGCACTTACCCCTTACCCCTCGGTTTAAGGAGAATTGGGACACCACTTGATTCTCGTGAACGCACAAAACCTAGGGGTAAGGGGTAAGACGAGAGGTAAGGGGTACAATTGGGATTTAGCCTTAGTCTCTCAGTTGTCTGTTCATGCTCTGCCTGTTTTTGACCACATCTTTTACCTGCCTTTTTACACCTCCTGTGTACCAACCCATGCTGAAGTATTAAGACTTACCTGAGATTTGCATACTGACTCTGTCTTTGGGTCCTCCTTCCCACTACGAGTCCTGACTGAACAAACTGGCCAAGCAAGGAGTTGAAACCTGTTCGTTGGGCCCTCAGGAACCAAGCTCAGTGGCTTCATCAGCAAGAGGAACAACTCACCATGCTGGTTAGCAGCCTCGAGAGCTTGTTGGAGCATCAGGATTCAATGATGGACACCCTGGGAGGCCAGCTCAATGCTCTGTTGTTAGCACCTCCTTTGACAGCTCAACGTCCTGCATCAAAGCCACCACTTAGCTTGGTTGCTACCAGCTCCCAGGTGTCACGAACAGAGTGGTTTTCCTTTGAATGAAGCGACAATACTACATTTTGAACTCCAAGCTTCTGCATCCCTCTCCAAACATTCCTCTCCAATCAGTAGCTTTTCCTATATCTGATGGGCAGGGCTAGAGCATGGAACACCACTGAATGGAGTTGTCATTCGACCATGTGTGCCATGTTTGCCGTTTGCCAAAGTTTAGAGCAAATGTTCCAGCACCAGCCACCTGGCAGAGAGGCAGTCCGCTCTCTCCTAAAGCTATGTTAGGGGCAGTGTCGCGTTGCAGACTATGCCATAGAGTTCCAAACACTTGCAGCTGAAAGCGATTGGGATGCCTCTGCATTACTTGACACATTTTTTACTTGGACTGTGTAATTATGTCAAAGAGCAAATGATCCCACCTCCTGGAGGATCTTTGTAACTGCTTGCCTTGGTGGGTAGGCGTCTGTGTGACTGCAAGGAGGAGAGGGGGAGGTTCGTGAATGAGCGGCTCACTTCGTCGACACACCCAGATCAGGTCGCTTGCTGCCACTGTGCCACCACCACCGCCATCCTTTGAAGAACTCATGCACTTAAACAGCTGTCTCAAGAGAAATGATTCAAATGTCATCAAGGGGAACGCAGAGTGGCAAACTGTCATCTCCAGGTGGCAAATGTAGGCCACCATGTACAAGCGTGTGAGTTTTTTGTAAGTCTAAATGTTGTTATTAGCAGTCTTGCGCTGTACAAGCCATTAGTTCAGTTTTGCTCTTGGCCTGTTTGTGGACTCAAGATCTGATGTTAATCTGATTAGTCCTTCTCTCGCCAAGAGATTAAAGCTCGGAGTGTTTCGCCTACGACATCCTCTGGCAGTCAAGGGGGTGGACGGCAGTCCTCTAGGCAAGATTAGTCACAGGACTCAGCTGGTAAAGATCATATCCTCGGACAGTCTCACAAAGCAATTAAGTCTTTTTTCCAAGTAATATCACAAGGTCCTCCTTGGGTACCCGTGTCTATAAAGACACAACCCCTACTTCAACTGGTCTACAGGCCAGATTGTCTCCTTGGGTTCTGGATGTCAGAATACTTGCCCAATGTCAACTCCACCCTGAAGCAATGAGAGAAGATCAATGTATCCCCGTTTCATCTAGCCGGATTTCTGCCCCTCTTGGTTCTCATGACTGTACCATTGACCTGCTGCCAGGTGCTACACCCCCATGGGAAAACTACTTTCTCTGTTGCCTCCTGAGTGTTGAGTCATGTAAGAATACGTTCAGGAGTGGCTCTGTGGGCACTGTGAGTACTTAGTACAGTGTTCCCTCGTTCCACCGTGGTTCACCTTTCGCGGACTCACTGTTTTGCAGATTTTTTAGTGCAATTATAGTGCTTTTTAAAAAAAAAATTTACAGCATTTAAATGCTGTTACAGGCCGGGCATGGCCCTTATGTTCTTATTCTTTCTTGTGTTTCCTTTCTTTTCTTGGGAGAATGAACAGAATAAGATTTTCATTGCATGGTATAACTGCTGTTTTACCATGCACATGACAATAAAACTCTTGAATCTTGAATCTTGAATCTTGAATCTTTAAGAAGAACTGCATTGTGTGAAGTTGAGTGTTGTAGTTCTGACTGACTGTAGACCATTGTCGATCAATCTCCTTCGTGCCCTCTCTTTTTGTGGTCATGGCTACCAAACTAGCTAACAGTGTGAGCCGCTTGCTAACCGCCAATCCCGAAAAAACAGAAGAAGCTTATCGTGTGAGGAAAATACGACGATATGTTTTAACAAGGATACAAAAACGTTGTAGGTTGTCCCATAGCCTATTCCTTTAAAATCTGAACCTTCTCTTTCAGACTTCAGAATGTGAGAAGTGTTTTGTTAAGATCATAGTGAGTTTCTCCACTGGTCCAGTGCTCTCATCCCTGACTCTAGCCAGCAGTTTGTGGTCGAAGTGGACGCTTCTGATATTGGTGTGGTGGCCATCCTCTTTCAAATTTGTGCCATGGACGATAAATTTCACTCTTGTGCTTACTTACAAGAAATTGTCTACCACAGGGCATAACTATGCCATAATTTCTCAATTTCCTACCAGCCCTGGTCTTCCATATTGTTGGATTTTGTTTCTGGGCTGCCACCTTCCAAGGGGAAGACCACGGTTCTCAAAGTTGTGGACAGATTTTCCAAGATGACACGCCTTGTTCCTATTGTTAAATTACCCTCAGCCGCCCTGCTCAGTAATATATTTTGTATTTTTGGGCATAGTGGGCATAGTGCCTGATCGTGGTCCTTAATTTGTTTGTTTTGGAAGGAATTATGTGGTTTGCTGGGATCCACCATCAGCCTCCCTTCCGGGTTCCACCCCTAGTCAAATGGCCAGGCAGAAAGGCTCAACCAAGTGCTGGAGACCAAGCTACGGTGTCTGGCCTCTCAGAAAATGTCTTCTTGTTTTTAGCACTACTTGTGGGAAGATCTGGCTATCCCACAATACCTGTCCTTCCTTGTCCACCAGTTTCCACTTCACGTGGTGTTTGGTCACCAGCCCTCTCTGTTTTCTTCACCTGTCAAGGATTGCACAGTTCTCTCTGCTTTGTCTTGGTGGGACATTACAGAATAAACTGGGGAAGTGGGCCTGCAGCAACCTTCAGCGCCAGTCGGACATTTACAAGGCAGAAGCGGATCATAAGAATACACCCGCCCTATCCATGCTTTTGGCCAGTAAGTCTGGTGTTCACTGAGAACCTTTCTTTATGGGTCCAAGAAGCTTGCTCTCTGTTTCGTGGGCCCATTCCCCTAGGCCAAAGTTATTAACCCTGTTTCCATGCATCGATCCATGCGAGTCCATCCCACATTTCACGTCAGCTAGATCAAACCTTCTAAGTCCAGTACCTTCGTCGAGTTGAAACAGCCACCGTAGAAAAGGGGTACATGTGAGTACCCTGTAGTGTCCCTTGCCTGACGAACTACACTGCTAGTGAGGTAGTAGCTCAGTTTATCTTGCAGCTGGACGTGAGATGACATTCTCGCCTCTGTGGAGCAGCCTCTTTGGATTTGTTTTTTGTGAGTCTTTCAGTTATGATGACGATGGTGATGACTTTCTTTCTTTCACAATTATGTCACCTCATATGATGTATAGAGGCTTTGTGACACAAGCCTAAGATCTCAATGCCACAAAAAAACTTGTCTTGCCTCGTTGAAAGACCAAGGTTGCAACATTAGCGTCTTTCGTCACAACGTCGAGTCCGAGTCACGCATCGCTCATGGCCGACATAGATGAGAAGATCAGCTCCACTCTATTGCCGAATGTCTGGCAGCTACCCGATGACTCGGAGCATAAGCGTGACTTGGGAGACGTGTTGCTGCGTGCCACCAGTGAGATAAAGTCCCTGCAGGAGGAAAACCATGCCCTGAAGCAGCAAATTGTCCTCCTGGAGATCAGTCATGTCTCGGAGCTCAACAGCAGAGATGAAATTCTGGCCAAAGTCCTTTGGAGGCGCCGCGCTCGCACCCGAGCCTACGTGGACACGTTGTACCAGCTGACGGTGCGTGAGATGCAGCTGAAGGAGAGTGAGGAGCAGTGGAGGAGCAGGTATGACGCCCTGGAGCTGAACCTCCGTCGGCAGATGACAGACTCCCAGGAGAGCTGGAGGAAGAGGCTAGATGAGATGGAGATGGAGCTTCTTCTGGAGAGGCAATGGAATGAGAGGACCAGCCATACTGAGGAGGACGCTCAGGTCTACGTCTGTGAGACAGACCAGCTGCAGGTCAGAGGACCACATAAGTCCAGCTAACAGATTTAACGGCTTTTTTGGCGCTAACACACAAAATACAACGTCTTTGTTCCAGGGTCAACAACCCGACACTCCCTGTGAAATGGAACACTCAGAAAAGATGGAGCAACCTCAGGAGGAGCTGATGATGAAGGCCACAGAAAGTGCGTCCGTTGAGTCCAACCAGAGGGAGGTGGAGTGCAAGAAGGAGAGCGACGTGAATGACATGAAGAAGAAAAAGAAGAAGAATAAGAACAAGAGATGGCAAGTGAAGAAGAAGAACAGAAGTTGCTTGAATGACTGAAAAGCAGCAGTGTAACACACAAACCAAATTCACCTCCTTCATGTGCTCCCCGCCAATCAGCTGCAATATGCATTGTAAAATGTGCACACTGCAAACGTTATATATATCATATTTATATATCACACAAACTGATTTACGTGGAAGGTGTATTTATTGAGATGCATAATGTTGTAAATATTTGAAAATATATTGTGCAGTATTTTATTTGTTGTAAAAGTTAAGCAAAAATTACTGTGTGTAATGAGGTATCTTAGAATAATCAACTATTCGACAAGTGGATTCGGAGGAATCTGATTCGACAATCAACCTCACCGTCGAATCGTATGAACATGTCATGTGATCAAGATTGTACCATTCTGACTACATCGGGGTGTCCTCGGTTGCTGCTGAGCATACATTTTTACATAGAATATCTTTGTTTTTGTTATAAATTATCTATTTTGTGTTAATAAAGAATTTTAAATGACGTGTGTGTTTAAACAGAAGACCTACACTTACTATACATTCATAAAATCATCCACTTCAGTTGCACAATCCAAATGAGCTGAGGTGAGTGTTTGGACAACTGTCAACATTGACTGACTTATTGGCTCATAATGGCTACTAAAAGTGCAACTTGTGTCAGCAGCTTCTTGCATATCACGCGACAACAACCAACATGATGTATCATTTAAAACGGGTTAGGCTGTTACGCCAACTTAATTTTGTATGCCGACTTTAATACAATAAATTAGGTTGCAACAAAGTGTTGGCAAGTTGTTTGTCAAGCCATGTTGTTTCCATTTTATGTACACTTTTTTGATGTGTGATATGTCCATTGGCCTTGCTTTCTGTGAAACTAAATAAATCAGTGTGCTGTTGTTTCACAACTACCATGGGATTTGTTTATCTGGGTGTTTTAGCCTTTTTCACTGACGTGGAAAAAGTTGCATATGAGATCTGTTGATTTGTAGAGATCCCCATTAACTGTTCTAAAACTTAAAAAAAAAAATCAACATTTGACAATTAGTTGACTATGGAAAAAATCAAGCCAATTGTTCGACTTAGTAGAAATCCTAAGTAGAAGACAACCTTAGTGTGTAATACAGTCTATCCCATCCAAAGAAATTTTATTAAAATCAAATTAAAATAAATAAATAAATAAATAAATGAATAACTAGGAACAGTCATTGATTCACAGATGTTTGTTTGTTGTTTGTTTAACCTCTTGAACAATGTAATGCAAATGCAAATGAAAGAGCTGCAGCAGGAGATGTGGCAAGATTTGAGATCATACATTGAAAGCCTCAAGGGGAGCTTCTCTGAGATCTGTAATCAGGTCAAAACATGGTGGAAAATAAACATTTTTCATTGGGGTGGAACAGGTGAGGCCATTAATCACATAGAGGTGGCAATGAGTTGATACCTGAATTGTCTAGATGGCCAGTGGGGTTGCCAGAGAGTGACCTGGGGTGGCCACCCCGCAGCTTTTGGACCGTCTGTGAGAGCAATTAATTAGGAGGACGCTGCCCAAGACGTTAGTTAGGGCACTACACTACACTCCAGGTGATTGGCTAATGTTACGGTTTGTAAAAAAAAAGGTTGTTCTGAGGTAGGGTATACAGTATAACATTGAAATAATGTAGAAATGTATGCAACTTACTTTATGTAGGAAACATTTATTATGAAAAATGTAATTGTCTCATCTGCCTGCGTCACAGCCAGCAAGCAGTGAAGACTGATGATGTAATGAGAATCAAGTGGTGTCCCATTTCTTAGTAGCTTCTTCCCCTTGGCCCTTAGTTTTAAGGGGTAGGGATAGAGATAAGACAAAGGGGAAGGCTAAAGGGTGAAATTGGGCTTCAGCCTAAATTATGGAACGGACTGAGTAAAGAGCTCAAACAGTGCACTAAAATGAGCAATTTCAAGAAACAGTACAGGCAGTTGATGTTTACAAAATATAAGGAGGAAGACTCTTGAGCCACAGGGAAATATCTGTACAATGCTATATCATATGACACTTACTCATTATTCTTCATTTCCTAGGACTATTTGAAGTTTCACATTGTCTGTATTCACTCATCACATGTGGAATTGTGAACTGTAAAATGTGACGTATTCCAGTGTAACATGTATGCAGGTTCAAAATAAATTAAATTATTACCATTACTGTATATGATTATTTTTAACACTCCTGCTTTTCTCCTCAGCTGGAGAGGCTGGGTGGTGGACCCGGCCGAGCACTTTTATTACGTGTGGCTGCAGGTGATGATTTTACCCGTCGTCTACAACTGGGTGATCATCATTTTGAGGTACAGTAGTCTCTCTCACATAGAGGTTACACAGAGAAAACGACAGCATCAGAGGCGGCATCCGCCTTTGCTTTTTACACAGAACCTGCAGCAAAGTGGGGCAGTGCAGAATTTCCTTACACACTGGTGCTGTCCTGCATACCAGCTCTCACTTAATCTCTCACCCCATTCTGTGTTAGCAGCTGTTAAACTACACATTTTACACTTGCGTAAATAAATGTGACTGTGACGCAGCTATTTACTGAAGACCTAGCTGCTGTAAAAGGAAATAGTGTGTGTCACATATGATTTTACTTTCACAGAACTTGCTTCACGTCCATCGCCTTCAGCTACCTGCCCGTGTGGCTCACCCTTGACTATGTGTCCGACCTGCTGTATGCCACAGATATGCTTATCGCCATCCGTACCGGTAAGAATGTAAAATTTTACCAGTGCTAACAACTGGCGATACAGTGTTGAAAATAGTCCTGGTTTCTGCTTCTGTGTGGATGCACCGGAGTATGCTATGAAAGCAGCAACCTACCCACACCCCCTTTGTGCTCCTCCAAAAAACATAACCTTGTGTCGTGATGATGCTGACGGAAAATGCTATGATTGCTCAGCTATTAGATGACTCGTTCAAGAGCGTCTTCTCCGACTTCAGATCAACATTTGCAATATAAGTGCTTGTTGTAACATATGGATAAGTTCCAGCTCCAATAACACTCACCGTCTCTCTTTTAGAAGAAGGAGGCTAACAAGCTAAATCAGTGGTTCCCAAACTTTTTACAGTCGCGTACCCCTTCAGACATTTGACCTGATGCCATGTACCCCCTACTCCTGCACACTTAAAAAACATAAACGTTTTTATCTTAATTAACTTGAAATATTGAACATAATTGGATAATTCATTTTGTAGTAATTCCGGGTCAAAATGTGTATTTTGCATGGTCGCATTTTGATAAAGTTTCACATGAGCACTGATAAATAGATATGTAGCCATCCTACATATCTTTTATTCCAGTCTGATGTTGGCATCCTTTTGTATGAATGGGTTGAATGTGAGCTTCACTTTTTTGTCCACTCATGATAGCTATGGTTTACGTCTGCATATTATTTTAATACAAAATTGAAAAGGAAAATTAGATTTTCCTGGTTTCAGTTTGGAGTTCAGTTTGTACAGCACGGAAAAATAAATAGATATTTTCAGTTTCTCAATAGTATTTCAAGTCGGGGGCTGCGTGAATACATTTCTGTCTCCTAGGAGGGGCATGACAGAAAATAAACCACTGCTATAATGCACAGAGCAACGAACAACTTCATGCTCTGTCTCCTTTCTGCTCTGTTCTCCTTGAGGTCAGGAATCAGACTCTGTGTGCCTCTGTCAGGACGCTACATTACAATGACGATACCTTGCAGCCTGTTGCAGCTTGTTGCTTTCAATTTTGCAGGCTGCTGCTAGATTGTGTCATCGACATGCATTATCTCAATAGGACGATAGAATGAAAATCTCTATCGTAAGACAAATTTATAATGTTTTGACTGACTGACATCTAACCTCTCCAGGATACCTGGACCAGGGCATCATAATCAAAGACCTAAATCAGCTCAAGAAGCGCTACCTTCACTCAAAACGTTTTTTAAGAGATCTGGTGTCCCTGCTGCCCACCGACTTGTTCTACTTGGTCTTTGGAATCGAAACGGCCATGGTGAGGATAAACCGTCTTCTTCGGACACCGCGACTCAATGAGGCACTCGATCGCATGGAGACAAGGACCTCTTATCCCAACACTTTCCGCATCTCCAAACTCATGATCTACATCTTTGTCCTGATCCACTGGAATGCCTGTCTCTACTTTGCATTGTCCAACTACATTGGTTTCGGGAGAGATGGCTGGGTTTACCCCAACATCACTAATCCGGTGTTTGCCTCCACGCGCCGTCAGTACTTCTACTGTTTCTGGTTCTCGGCTCAGATCTTCACCACAGTCGGAGACACTCCACTTCCGAGTCGGGAAGAGGCATTCTTATTCATGATAGCCGACCTGCTCATTGCCGTGTTGGTGTTTGCTTCGATAGTTGGCAACGTCGGAAACGTCATCACCAGTCTGAGAGACCGGGACAACGTGTTTTTCCCCAATCATGAGCTGGTAAGACTGCTTGCATCGCTGCTCTTCAGTCTTAGAATTAAAAGTTTGGATGAAAAGTTGCCTTTCCCCATTGCAGGTAAAAGCCTATTTGCGCAGCCATCACATCAGCAAGGAGCTGAGGCAGCGTATTGACAACTGGTACCAACACCTACACATCAACAAGAAGATCATGCGTGAGAATGAAATCCTGCAGCAGCTGCCCGTCCACCTGAGGACCAAGATTGCTGTGAGTGTTCACCTGCCCACTCTCTCCAAAGTCACCATCTTCCAGAGCTGCGAGAAGAGCCTGCTGGAGGAACTGGTGCTAAAGCTAACACCCCAGGTCAAGTGGCTTGTCTTTTCTCTTTGTGTGTTGTGCTTTTCATTTTTCTTGTGGTCAAGATGATGTGATGTTTAATATTTATTCAGTTCCTTGATGTCTATGAAAACACAAACTTTGGCTTCTTCCAGTCCTCCATTTAAATTAATGTAAACTTATCACTTGGTGTGCAGTTGGTGTGCAGTTCCAAATGCCTTGAATTTTCCTCTACTTGCTTAAGTCACATGCTTTGTCAGATGCTCATTCATATACAGTAGATGTTTGTTCGGTTCGGTTGTTTCGTGTTGGTGAACTTTATGATGATGCAAGTACGGTGCCCCCCAAGCACTGACTGCTAAAGACACATGAAGTCTTTATGTTGTATGTCTTGCAGGTGTTCAGTCCAGGAGAGTATGTGTGCAGGAAGGGAGATGTGGGCCATGAAATGTACATCATTAAAGAAGGCAAACTGGCAGTGGTTGCAGACGACGGTGTCACAGAGTTTGCTGTGCTCAGTGAAAGCAATTTCTTTGGCGAAATTAGCATTCTTAACATTAGAGGTATGTCAAGGGCACATTGTATTCTTTCTACGCTTCTCACAACAGTCAGAGATATTGTTCTTGATTCCTTTCTTTCTTTGGTATTTCAGCTCATCTGTGTTAATAATGTTTGTATTTTCTGAAAATGTCCAAATGCTTTAGGCAACAAGTCGGGCAATCGCCGCACTGCCAACATCCGAAGTATCGGCTACTCTGACCTGTTCAGCTTGTCCAAAGAGGACCTGACAGACGTGCTTTCTGAGTATCCAGCGACCAAGCGCCACCTGGAAGAGAAAGGCAGACAGATCCTCACCAAAATGGGGATGCTGGAGGTTGGTGGGGCACAAGAGGAAGATACTGCAGAGAAAGTGGAGGTGAAGATCAGCTGCCTGGAGAGCGTCCTGGAGGCTATGCAAACCAAACTGGCTCGCCTCATGGTGGAAGCGGAGTCAAGCAACCGCAAGATGGAGGCCCGCGTGATGCAGCTGGAGTGGGAGGTGGCCGCTCGCCACAGACGGTTGGCAGAGGGAGAGGACAACCACGATGGAGGGGGACAATGGCTAGGCCTGGGGGTCGGCGAGAATGCCATGTGCGAGAGAGAGGAGGCCGAGGCCGAGGAGCAGGAGGTCGAGTTCTGCATCCGAGGACAGGGTGAAGACAGTAGTGAGGCCGCCAAGAATGACGACAGGAAGAGTGCCAAGAAAGACGTGTAAAGGATGTTGGAGGGAAACAAAGGCGAGTGAGCAGGACGCTGGTAAAGGATATCAAAATCAGTTTTGTTTCATCTGAATAAAATACAGTCAAACCTCGGTTTTCAAACGGCCCTGTTTTCGTATGATTTGATAGAAAATTGTTGCCAGTATTTACCCTCGGTTCTCATACATTGTCTCAGTTATCGTACAATATTGAGTGTAACATTTGCCTCTTATATTTTCCCCTCGGCACGTTGAATCTTCTGGTATTAATTAAGATGTGGAGAGACTACTCCCGGAATTGTTTATTCTGCCATCTTGGATCACACAACCAACACCAAATCTTGTGATAATTAGTCTACACTAGGGATGTGAACGATAAACCGATCCGACCGGATAATTGGTTTGGGGAGCAAACAATTCAGATTTGCCGGCAAAAGGTATCCTGTATCAATAATAATCAGCCATAAATCTTTAATTGATTGTGGAGACATGCTGCGGCGCTAGCTAGCTAGCCGGCATTAGTTAGCTAAATGGCCACTTATCTGTTGCCAGATTGTTTCCTGATCTACACCTTCTTCCTGGTCCTCCCTGCCTCATATATTTGTCCCTGTTTGTTAGCTTTCTGGTCATACCTACCTGTATTGTGAGTGCTTTGTCATTTCCCTGCTCGGCTACTTCCAGCGGTGGTTTTTGTTGTACTTTGGCCTTATGTATTTCTTGCTTGGTTAAGGGCATTTTGTTAATATTAGTTTTGTCCTGCTCGGTTCTCAGCAGTGTTTTTTGTTAGTATAATATTTTTCCTCCTGCTATCTCTGTGTCTAACAGCACTTTGTGTTTAGTATTTTTGCATTTTTCCCTGTGACTTGGTCCGATAGATTTGTGTTGTAATTTTACCTGGTGTTTTGTTTGCTGCTTTTTGACTCTTGTTTGTACTCGTTTTTTAATAACCTTTGGTTACACGGACTGTCTCATCTCTGAATCTTGGGATCCTATCACTGGCTTTGGCCACTCTTGACAGAACAATCTGGCCACAATGGATTCCGCAGACTTACAGCATTTTCGGCCCGCCGCATTAGGGACAATTGGTGGGCAGATGAGAATAATTTAGGATAAGCGGCATAGAAAATGGATGGGTGGATAAATATAAATATAAATATAAATAATTCTTGAACACTGGACAGGGCAAAAAGGCAAAGGATATGAATAACAACCAACAGTAGTCTTTAGTACTCTTTCACTATTTGTTACTCAAACAATTCTCTGTAATAAAGGGGAAGAATTGTATTATTTTGTTGAAATTGTTGCATTGTTTTGTTTTGTTATATTTAAATATTAAGTTTTAAATTGTGTTGATATTTCTTTATGCAGAAAACCGATGTCTTGTGTTTTAAAATCATGATTAAAATGAACATTTCAAACAAAATTTTACAATTAACAAAACAAATTAAATCAAAAATCACAAAATAATTCAATAATCTTGACGATTTTCGAGTAAAAAGTATCGATATCAGTATCGGTATCGATAACACTGTCCGTGTATTTACGTTGTATCGGATCCATAGCAAAATGTCCAGTATCACCCAACCCGACTTTCCACTTCAAACTTCCCTAAAAATGCGGACTGGCCCTTTAAGGACATCAGCTGACGCATATCCCGGAAGTGCAGTGTAGCGACAGACCCCCTCCCTCCCCCCGTACGATTGCAGACTTAAGCACTTACTTCTAATAATAATAATAATAAAAAAGCTGCGCCCGTGAGTCATTTCCATGGAGTGCCACCGCTAATGGAGTGTCAAGAAGAGAAGCCCATCATTTATACTATGGAAAATAAGCCGATTGTGACATGTGAGTGCACATTTACAGAACACTAACAGTCATTTTGCTGCTCTTGACAGCTAGCCTGCTAGCTTCGTTAGCCCGCGTTAGCTTCCGCCGCAGCGCGATACAAACCATTCCGCTCTAGAGTCACTTTACGTCTCGTCTGCTCTTGTTTGTGGTTCGAACAACGACTCGGCTGCGACCAAGACCACTGTTTGCGCACATTGGTGTTGTGTGTGTGTGTGTGTGCCAGCTAACGTAGCAGCCAGCTACACAGGTGAGCAGGCCTGCTAACGTCGGACACCACTGACAGACAACACACCTGGTTGTCTTGTCTCGGACTTGTAGTCATATACTCTTTCAACCTTGCATGTGTGTAATATGCTGTACAACATAGAACAATTTCGCGGTATTTTATTAGAGAGACGCACACATGCTGGAGAAATGTCACACAAGACGGCATTGCACTTCCCAGCAGTTCTGTGCCTTGCTCAATGGTAGCAACTATCGCCAGTTCCCACACATTGTTCTGCAAGAGTTTGAGCACTAATTGCTGAAGTTCACACTGCTGTGTTGGTGTATTTTTACATTTTACATATAAGGAGTTACAATAAAAGTGTGTTTTATATATTGTCATTTAATTTCCTTACATGCCTCTTGTTTTCAGATGAGAGCTGATTAATTCTTTTGCACTGCACAATCAGTCTTACTTCTTTGGATGCGAGTTTTGACTTTCTGGAACTTCATTCTTCTCTTAGCACTGCTTGTTGACGCTGATCCCCCAACAATCCTCAAGAAAAATTAAAACCTGTACTGAGTTAATGCAAAATGACAGCTCCACAATGCAGGTTTTTTTCCCCAACTTTAGAGGCACATTTCTGTTTTTACGACCGTAAGGCAATTCAACAGTAGCGGTTCTTCTGTAATAAGCGTTGTATTGTATTAAGGTACTCCCTCGGACCCCTAAAAAGGTCAAGTTAATTTAAATTTAATTTTTTAGACAGCGCTAGATGACAACAGATGTATTTCAAAATAGAACAGGTCTATACATTGTTCTTTCATTAAACAAAGAAAATATCCTATATCTTATTTACATGACAGCATGTCATTTCTGTCTGTTACCTGGTCGCATTAGCAATTTCTCTACTGCTCTGTGTATTGCTTGCGGAGGAGCGATTGCATTGATTAAATGACAAGTCTTTGAGTTTGTGGACTACGTTGAACTACTATCGCTTGGTATTATGAAAGTTTGTGAAACGTGACAGTGGAGTAGCAATTACAATACACTTTGCAACGCTTTGCAAGTCTTTGTATCAGTGTTTCGATTGTCATCCCCAACACACACACACACGCACACTTTTGCTGCGCATGTGCACTCCTAATGTAACTGCATAGGAGCAATCTTTGTTGTTCATTGCCCATAAGGCTTGTTGCAAAGTGACACCGGGTCAGAACTTGTAGAATTAGCAGAGTAAGCATCCTCCTATTCTGGCCTTTTGTTAAACCTTTCACTTCTGTTTGGACCACGGTCGTCAGGGACTGTGTCGCGTCATCACTGAATTTGTCACTCCTGGAACTTCAATCAATTTAGCATCGACTGCATGAATGTTCTGTTCCTCACAGGTGCCGGAGACCAGGGCTTGTTCACGTCTCTCTACACCTCCTTGGCCCAGCAGCTCCCCAGGGAGCCCATGGAGTGGAGGAGGTGGGTGTCAAATGACCGAACTACAAAGCGGCAAGATAAGATAATCCTTCATTGTAGAGAACATGTCACATACTAGCTTGCTTTTCCCTTTAGGACGTATGGCCGAGCTCCAAAAATGATCCACCTTGAGGCTAACTTTGTCCAGTTTAAAGAGGAGCTCCTCCCCAAGGATGGCAACAAGGCACTCCTCACCTTCCCCTTTCTCCACATCTATTGGACAGACTGCTGTGTGAGTGCTGTCGCTCTGATCTTGTACAAGTGCAAATACAGTCCATTCCGGGACGCTGGTCAAGGTCCTTTTTGCCATCATCAGCCCCCTTTTGGCGTGCCCTCAAAAAAAAAGAAATCGTCAAGTAGTAATGGGCGATATAAACAACATGCGATAGAAACTATATAAATTTAAAATATTTAAAATCTTTTGCTCTATCACAAAAAATGCCTTGACGCAGTCTAGCCACAATAGTCTAACTTTTGGTCACTGAATTTTCTTTTCATTAATGGGAATGAAAAAACAAAAATGTCAAAAAAATTTTTGACATGAAAAAAATAAAATTGAAACACAAAGCATTCTTCTTTTTATCTTTTCTAAAAAACGTTTTTATTTTTATTGTATATTTCATATAACAAAAAATAACGTCACCACTCAACAGAAATGGAAAAAACAGACCAAAAACTGATATTTTTTCATATTTGGACACCGGAAGTTGCTATTTACCGCGGACTGGCTTGTAGGTGCTGATACAGTAGATACAGTAATCATGGATAAATGTTTTTTTTTTAAGTTGCCATGACTAATATTTAGTATTTACCTCACACAGTATCCATTCCGTTATTAATTGGACACCAGCTTTTCCCGTGATTTTAGAATCAACGAATAAAACTACCTTGTAATGCCTTTTTTGTATGGTTTGCACTAAGGGAGAGAAACCCAATCCGTGAGGTAAGTCTCTGCAGCTAATACTTGAATTTTCTTGTAAATAAATTTATCTGCAACATTATGTTGTATAATTGTAGTTTTGCACAATAAATGTTCTCTAAGCTACTTACTATTTTCCTGTCTTTAAAAATTTGAGCAGCTTGGTTTTTCTTAGGGCCTATGTAGCCTGTTATGAAATGGTTCTACTATGATTTATATGGTAAATGATCTTTTCATTTGTATCGTGCTTTTCCACCTCCAAGGCACTCAAAGCGCTTTGACACTGTTAGGACATTTACCTACTGATGACACAGCATCAGGAGCAACTGAGGGTTCAGTATCTTCGATACTGAACTGATACTGTTCTTTACTGTAGGGTTAATCCTTTGGCGTGGGATCACCCGTTAGGACTTTTGAGGATCCAGTTGTAATGGTCACTGTACTTCCTCAGGATACGGAAACGTACAAGAGCTCGGTGAAGGAGGACATGATGCGCTGGCAGAACAGTCTGCGCACGCACAGCTCGGCCGACTGGGTCATCATCGTGGTGGATACCAGTGATACCAGAAAGAAGAACAAGACTAACATCCTGCCCCGCTCCTCCATTGTGGACAAGATTCGCAGTGATTTTTGCAACAAGCAGAACGACAGGTGAAAGAAACCTCAGTCACGTGGTCAGCCTGGACTCCTCTCAAAACCTTGACTATTAAACTTTGTTGCAGATGCGTGGTGTTGTCAGACCCTCTGAAGGATTCATCCCGGTCTCAGGAGTCCTGGAATTCTTTGTTACTCAAGCTGAGAACCCTTCTCCTCATGTCCTTCACCAAGAACCTGGGACGCTTCGAAGATGACATGCGTACTCTCAGAGAGAAGCGCACCCAGCCTGGCTGGAGTTTCTGTGACTACTTCATGGTCCAGGTGACCATCAAACACTTTGTTAAATCAAGTAAGACTTGAAATCCAGCGCTCTATATTCCTGATCCTGGGATTTTTGTGTCTGTGTGCTTGTTGAAATTGCAGGAAGAACTCGCCTTTGTGTTTGAGATGCTGCAGCAGTTTGAAGATGCCTTGGTCCAGTATGATGAGCTGGATGCTCTTTTCACCCAGTATGTCCTTAACTTTGGAGCTGGAGGTACGTGTACATTGTTACACCAACAGTTTTTATTACAGTATATCTTCCAAAGTGACATCCTATACAGTAAAGATGAAACTTAGATGGACTTTACAGTTGTCAATGTACAACTTGTATATCAGTATAGATTTACTGTCCACTGACAATGAGTCAGCACACATCCAGTATTGTCTAAATAGCTGGCAACACAGGTGAGTAAAAAGATAACTGTGTCCTGCCTACCGTCAAGCATGGTGGTGGTAGCGTTGTGGTCTGGTGCTGCATGAGTGCTCCTGGCACTTGGGATCCGTGGTTCATTGAGGGAAACATGAATTCCAACATCCATCCATCCATCCATTTTCTATACCGCTTCATCCTCAACTGTGAAATTGTGAAACCCCTCCTTGGAAAACTGAGCTGCATGGCAGTTTTCTAAATGATAAGGAGTCCAAAAACACCTTCAAAATGACTATTGCTTTGTTGAGAAAGCTAAAGGTGAGTATGATGGAGTATGTCTTCCGACCCGAGCCCACTTGGGGCATCCCCAAGCAGGAGGTGCGTGATATCATCCACAAGCTACATGATATCATCATGGAGGCATGGAAGAGAAACCTGTGCAGCTCTGGTGAATTTCATACCCAAGAGGATTAAGGCAATACTAGATAACAGGGCTATAACGGTACGGCATCAACACGGATCGGTACGGTATTAAGGTCATGGTTCGGTTTATTTCCGGTACAGTAATATAAAACTGCTTTGCTTTTGTGTAAACAGGTTTAATGAATTTTAAAATGAAAAGTAAAAAACTGCAAACTGCTGGCAGGTAATTCTTAAATAAATACAAAATAAATACAATATTGAATAATAATAATTTTTGAAGAATAAATCACTAAGTATGATATGCTGTATCATATTTGCAACAGTAAGCGTTGAAAAAAAGTAAAGTTCCTTATTGGCTGAAGTGCAGCATGCACCTGAACAATGCCAGCTCACTGATTTTGTCTAATATACTTGTCTTGGTCTGTTTTCGTTGGGGTGTACAAACTTTTTTCCACCAAGGGCGGCATAATAAATGCGACATCCACTTTAAGATATATAATTTTGTGATAAGGCTAAAAGAGTTTAATATAAAGACACAGCTTTGTGTTATTAGTATCAACATTTCAGTTTATTCTCATTACATTATGCCTTTTTGGTATATTTTTCCATTACTCGTGGATTTTTTTTTTTGTTATTGAATTTCTGCAATGCAGTGTGGGCCAATAAAACCGAGCCATGTACAGCAAAAGGCCCCCAGGCCGTACGTTGGGCCCCCCCTATTTACGTATTTCTCCGGGAAGGCAAAAAGTTATTAAACGACGGGAAAGGGTCTGCACACTGTCTTCTTGACTCCCACTAGTCAAAGGCTGGGTTACATGCTTGTGGGGGTGCTCTGCACACTTCTGCGCCTCGTCTTTTTATGGCCTCTTTAATGCATACTTCGCAGGCTTGTGAAGGTTGCCTGCCTGCCTGAAACCCCATGCACCGCACATCCCCACACCCGAATGCGTCACCTTTTATCGACCCCTTCTATTGCTGAGTAAATGTACACCACCTGTCAAAGGTTTTAGAACACTCCAGTTTCTCTGGAGGAAAAATCTAAATTTCTAAGTGTTAAGATGGTCTGTCGCTCTTCCATTGTTAATTCCCTTTTTTCTTGCCATTTTTGTAGCAAGAAATTACTTTCTCCAGGAACAATGCTCAGTAGACAGTAATGGATGTGTGTTGACAGTGTAGGCAGGGGATAATAAACTTATGCTGCAGGTGTATACTGACTGCTGTAAACTATAAACAGTTTACCTTCTATACCATTATCCCTTTAAAGAATATAATATGGTTGCTGAAATGTGAAGGATATGAGAGGGTGTGTGAAGTTTTGTGAGGTACTGTATCAGGCAACAAATTGTGTCACCTGCCGCATGAGTGCTCTTCCAGGCACCGATCATTTTTAGATGTTTTGTGTAGTGCTTTCAAGAGATCAAAAAAGAGAAATGTAATTATGAGATAATTAATTTTTTTCAACCTCACCTAAAAATTGCTCAGAAAAGCCCTCGCCTTGAGATATTTTCATTTAAATTCATTAGATTATTGTAGCACATCAAAATATTGATATGACAAAAAATGGCTTTTATAAAGTGAATGTATTGTTTTAAACAGTGTTGAACAGACGAAGTCCTAGCTATTTGCATTCCACTGTATTTGAGACTAGTCCCAAGTGCTGCCTGCAACCTTGTATTGACCACTGAACCATCTGAGGGCCAGTGATCTCTGGTTGTAGCAACACATTTGGGCGAATCCTTCACTAAAATCTTAAGTTTGTTTTTCTTTTCGCTGTCATACATCAGCGAATCCTTCACTAAAATCTTAATTTTGTTTTTCTTTTCGCTGTCATACATCTGGCTGATTTTGGTCGTCATTGTAGTCCTGCACTGTGACTTGTATGAGGGGTCATTGGACGCAGTTTGTGACACCTGTTAACCTCTCGTCTTCCACTTTTTATCGGCCTGCAGTTCATCGCGATCCACTTGGCAAGAATATATGTCAGCCAGTCGGTCGCAGACTTTCTCATACGCGGGGTGTTCTCTTCGAGTTTAGTTTGGCAAAGAGCCATGGCTTGCTAAATTGGTAATGTCTTTGCTGGTAACGTTAGCTGTGGCTGCAGTTGCGACTGGGTGCTTTGTAGGGATGTGGCTGCCAATCCGCTGTATTTGTGAAGATCAGATAATATCGGCTTCCGCCACGGGATCGGGCCGATCCGGTTGCCGTATCACGTTCATAACACTGAGCCTCACTCCAACATGGTAGGTGCCGTAATGCGCCTCAAAGCTGGTTGCCACTGGACTCACGCCACCCGCTAGAAGAAGAATAGGCAACGGTGTACCGTGGTGAAGTTCGTTTGACGTTGGACGTTGGCTCCGTAGCTGTAGAGGCAGTTTCCTCTCACTGTTCCCGGACTGCTGCGTCATGGTGTAGGGAGCTTGCATGGGAAGTGCCGCTCTAACCGCTAGTTGCTTATATTAGGGACCGCACAAACACTACTAAACATGTTGAAACGGCGGCGAAAAGCCTTGAAAACTCCTGTTAGGAGCGTCAATGGAAGCTAGCGGGGTTTGCTTAGTGCAGCTTTGCGTATGTGTGTGCGTGACTCAGGCTGGATGAGTATACAGTATTTTCACCGTGTTGTTTTACTGCTTTAATGTAAGGACCATTTTACAATGACCACTGACAACTTGCAGGTTGTGAGTGAAAAAGGACGAGAGGAAGGTTTATTTTTTCACCCAGCGCGTATCAACCGTCATTTGCCATTCTCAACACACACAATACATTCTGGCCTTCAAAATAAGAGCGCTCTTTGTCACATTTGTCTAATTGTGTAAACAAAACAAGGGTGTCTTTAAAATATCTTACATTAATAACGCAATTTGAATTACATCTGTGACTACATCTTCCTTAGTAACAAGCACAGGCATTAGTTTGTTGAAGATTGTGTAGCAATCCCTTTAGAAAAGTTAGCGAAGCTACATCCATTACTGGACAAAATGGGTCAATGATATATTGCACCAATAAATGTAAGGATTTTCCCATTTTATTCACTAGCCCAAATGGCACACACTATTTGCTGGTAAAATACAGTAAGTGTAAAAGGTAAAAAAACTGAATTCTCAAAAATTAAAATGGATTTCATAGAGCCCTAAAAAAGTTTGTTAAAAGAAAAAGTCATATATTCTAAATCACACCACAAATTAATCTATAACAATGTCAAATCATTAGTCCTACCCTAAAAGTATTTTACACGCCCGTTTTTTTCCAACTTTATCTTTTATTTGATGGACTTTTATTGGATTAGGAACCTGACTAAGACGTTTCTTACAAAAGCCCAACAATATTGTTGGTCATGCTGCGTAATAAAAAAGTTAATTCAGCAATACTTGTTTGCATTATTGTTAATGCTTTGAATAGCTATTTTCATAACCATATTCAATTCCGCAAATTCATGTTTGTAACAAAGGATTATTATTAAAAAAAAAAGAAAAAAAAAGGATTGGTATCGGTTGGGATCGAATCGGATTGGCAAGACTATAAAAAAAATTGTATCGGAAGCCAAAAAATGTGGATCGGGACAGCCTAGTGCTTTGTGTTGATGTAGTACTCGGCTATTTGCGCTACTTCGGTGGAACACAAACTATTCCTTACAAAGAAGGCATATCACTGTACATTTATTCATTGGAATAAAAATTTCCCATTCATTGGACTAACAACTCTCAAATGCTCCTCCATTGCCACGTTACCTCTCCGCAACTCACCGCTCCTCAACTCACTCTCCCAACCACAATTGGAGCCCATCAGCTGATGTTAACAAACCCAAACACAATTACAGGCAATCATCGTCCACTTCTGGGTGTTACTGACCATTGTTTTCAAGCCCCCAACAACACAAACACAAGCAGCCCAACGCATAAAAATGGATTTTATAAAAAGGCAACTCGCATAGAGAAACAGTAAAGTTAGTGTTTAAAAATTAGATTAGCGCAATTATTTAAAAAAACACACTAAATATGACTAATTAATGGCAATTAATGCTTTAATTTGACACACCTTGTTTTGTGGAAAGCAGACATTATTTTTTAACCTGATTGTTTGTTTTACCTCTACAGTACTGAAGAAAGCCAGGTTGTGGTCATCTTCAGCCATGCATTCCATGTATTTTACATTTTTTTACTATTTGTGTCCTCAGACACCGCCAAATGGCTGGGCTCATTTTGTGCCCCGGTGCGGAGCTGGAGTGGCCTGCTGCTCCGGCGGCCCATTGACATGGAGAAAAGGGATGGGATCCAGCGTGGCGAGGCCAGCCTGCTGGACCTGAGGAGCTACCTCTTCTCTCGTCAGTGCACCTTGCTCATCTTCCTCCAGAGGCCTTGGGAGGTGACCCAGAGGGCGCTCGAGCTGCTGCACAACTGCGTTCAGGAGCTACGCCTGCTGGAGGTTGTCCATTTGTGAGCTGTCATGGCTGTTCTCTGATCTCATTTCCTTATTTGAGTCATCCTGCGTCCTTTGTTTGCATCTTAGCTCCTCCCGCCATAGACTGTGCTATTGTACGCCAGTCTTTATACATCACGGGCAAGGACAAAACGTGTTCCTTAGAGGGACGCAAATGTGTGTATCCTCGATTTTAGCTCCTCTATGCAGTATGAGCCTCAATAATGAGATGGTGTGAGACTAGAGACTAGTGTGAGTATCAAGGATTAAGGAGGGATACAAATTAAAGAAATGAGATGAAGCCCAGATCTCTGAGGGGTGAAGAACTAACAAGTCTTTTGTGGTCTAGGTGTCTGTGCTGGAGGGAGCGCTGGACTGCTGGGTTTTCCTCAGCTGCTTGGAGGTTCTGCACAGAATCGAGAGCTGCTGCGACCAGGCTCAGTTAGCTGCCAACAGCTCGCACACTGTGGGGCTGTGGGCCTATGCCACCGACAAGGTAACACGCTTGTGTTTGATTCCTTCAATACACACCACTGTTTTTTTTTTCTGAGCATGAATGGATGGCTGGAGGAAGAAGGAGGAGGAGGATAAAGATGTGTCCTGTCTGTGCAGCTCAAGTCTCTGGGCGAGCTCTGTGGGCTGGTGTCCTGCAAAGGTCCAACTTCAGAAGACTTGAACAGGACTGTGGACCTGCTGGCCGGACTGGGAGATGAGCGGCCCGAGACTGGTTAGTATACACGCTGCTGAAGGAATGAAAGTTAAGATGATGTAGCTGGTGAATGAGTGCTTGTTGCCTTGCAGTGAACAGTCTGCAGAGCCCCTACAAGAAGCTGAAAGAGGCCTTATCATCTGTGGAAGCTTTTGAAAGACATTATCTTGTAAGTGGGTGTCATTCATATATAATACACTCAGCTGTCACAAAACAGAGCATTTTAATCTCTCTAAAGTCTGAATTTTTCTACAGTAGATTCTTGCTATTATCAGGGTTTATGTTTCAAGACTCCTGAAAAACTGCAAATAATTGATGCACCCACAAAAAGCCCTAAAATGCCTTTTCTTGATACTCTGAACTAGGGATGCTCCGATCATGGTTTTATGCTGCTGATTCTAATACCGTCCGTGAGTGAGATCGGCCAATACCGTTCCCGTGGATTAACTGTACATTTTTTTATTTATTTATGATGAGTGATATTAGTCAGGTTGGACAATTCCAAGAGCCCCTGGCAATAAGTAGGTAATTATTAAAAAATAAAAATTTGGGTGTTTGGGTGGATTGTTTTGGGGTTTTTTTTGTACTATTTGACATAAACTTGAATTTAATTTGATGCATGTTTTGAAATAATATGAATACAAGGGAAATAAACTGTTCAATAACTATTTTTAGCTCTAGATAAAAAAAAAATAACAGTATAAATTCAGTGTCCAGGTTGCAGGAGTCTTACTATTAGAGCTTTCTGCCAATATTTAAATAATACACACCTTTATTTACCAAGCAGATCTCCACTCAAACAGTGTGGCCGTTACCTTTATGCTATTTACACCCATTTGTCATTATAATCTTAATTCAACAGTTACAATTAGAGATGGACCGGTATGGGTTTTTCAGGACTGATACCGATTGTTAGTAGTTAAGGAGGCCGATAACCGATATTTGAAGCTGATATTTATTTGTAGTAGAAGTGTAAAAATTGGCGAAAAAATGTTGAATAATACACTTAACTTTTTTAAACTGCCTAAAGCATGTTTATTTAACCAAACGAACAGAAAAATAGCTCCAGAAGAGCCTTCCTAGACTCAGAAGCATCTCTTAGAAGGTGAATTAAAACTTAAATAGCTCCCTGAAATGTTTCCACAGTAAATAAAGTAACATTTTTATATAGCTTATCTTTGTTTTAAGTTCAAACACAACAAAAAGCACAGAGTTAACAAGCTCACCAGCAACTCTTGTAAAGTTAACTTATATAAAAGCTCCCTGAATTTTTTTCATCCTTCATCTTAGCGTACTTCCCTGCAACAAAAAAGACTGAATTGAATTCCTTGCTCTCTTTCACAATCACACACACAGGCTTCTACAATCACAGACTGTTTCCACATTGATATTACCAACAGCTAGGCCTGGGCGATAAACCGAAAATTTACCGTTACCGAAATTTACCATGATAACCGACATCATTTTGCCCATGTCAGTAAATTTGTCAGAAATATGCGACTATACTGTGGAATGCCGAACTGCAAATAGCCGTGGATCTATTGTATTGGATCTCATTAACGGTGGTTATCGGTCTCATCTAAAATGCTATTTCCCTTCTGTCCAATCAGGAACTGTCCCATGCTGCCATGGAGATGTACCGGGCCATCGGTCGGCTCCGGTCAGCCCGGCTGGTGGGAAAAAGCCTGGCAGAATTTTACATGTGAGTTAGTCTGCTGGTGTAGTTGTACGCTCACATTTGTGCTCATGTATACTTTGTGTGTCGTTATCAGGAGGAAGGAAGACCCTGAGCGAGCAGAAATCTTCTTACTGGAAGCCCTCAAGTCGTATGTTTCTGAGGGCTGGAGCTTCCCGGTCACACACACCAGGAAACAGGTTGCTGAATGCCAGAAGCTACTGGGAAGAACTGTTGAGTATCCTATTCTGACTTCCCCTGTGGCTTCATGTCTCTCCAATTACAGTATCTCACAAAAGTACACCCTTCAGATTCCATCCTATTATATCTTCCCAAGGGCTAATCCTGTAGAAAATAAACTTGGTTATATTTTAGAGTAGTGAGTGTACAGCTTTAATTGCACTTTAGGTTTAGTAACCTCTGAAAATAATTCAACATAGCACAATGCAAGGTAATGTAGTAGATATTAGGAGGGGAAAAGATGCTTGCCAAGCCAAATGCCATAGCACGGTGTGGGAATATATCGCCATCAAACCAAATGAACAAGGTTAGCCCATCAACACGGACAATCCAGTATGCTGAATTTGTTCGAAAGTGGTGGTGACAAAAAGGCAATGCAATGGACTCACACAGAGCCATGTAGGTTTGGATTTTTTCTCTGCCTTAATGATAAAAAATGTTTAATTTAAAAACTGCATTTTGTCTTCACTTGTCTTGCCATTGACTAATATTTAAATTTGTTGATCTGAAACATGTAAGTGTGACAAACATGCAAAAAATAAAAAATCAGGAAGGGTGCAAATACTTTTTCACACCACTGTACTTGGCCACTTCATCACCTTCTGCTACCTCAACAAGGCACTTAACATGTTGGAGGTGCGTTTGGACTCCTTATCATGTCAGAAAACTGCCATACGCCCAGTATCCCAAGGGAGGGGTTTTTCAGAATGTCACAGAACATGTTGGAATTTGTTACCCCATTCCACTGGCCTTTGAGAAAACACAACATAAACTACACTTGCCTGTGAATGTTCTCATTCATCCAGGTCAAGGTGTTCTCGGCAATGAATCGATCGCAAGTGGACCGTTTAGGCAGTCTTCCACAATTTTGCCCCTCATTGGACCAGCCTTCATCAGTTCATGCTCAAAGACTTGGTTGGACACACACCAGTCAGACTAGATAGGACAAGTCTAGTCAGAATAGACGTGCCGTCAAGCCAACGACAGTGTAATGTGAGCCTTTGAGTGAAATGGCAATGTTTGTGGTTTAGCTCCTTAAGTAAACTTAGGAAAAAAATAGAGATCATATGTTAGTGTGAGTCACGGTCGCTATTTTTTTCAATTTTTTTTGTGTAGCCCTAACAGGCAGTGACACTTCTTGTGGAGTTAGAATAGACCCGGCAGGTGTGGTCCAGCATCCTCTGTATGTAGCACTTCCTTTCCTTAACAAGTGGCTGTGCACAGCTCCCTGCAGACCAGCGCCTTGTTAGCCGGAGACACCAACCTCACCAAAGAGGAGAGGAGGCGATTCTGTCAGGATGTCCTGGCCTTCGCTGGCAAACCTGGAAATCAGAGTGAGTTGTGGTCTCCTTATTAAGAATTCTTAGGTGGCCACCTTTGTGTCTTCTTGCTAACTTACTTTGTTTTCCTCAGGTCCAGCAGCTTCTGCTAAGGTGACTCTTAGCATGGGTGTCTTTGCTCAGCTCACACGGCTACAGTTCCACCCGACCAGCGCCTCCGTGCATTCAGGTGCTCTCCTGCAGGTGGAGCTCATGCTGCGATGTTTAATGCCCATGTCAGTGCAGGTACAGGAACTAGCCATCAGCATTCACTTCGACCTAGAACACGGAGGCTCTCAGGGGAGACCAAAGGGAAATCAGAGACAGACCAGCAGTGGGACAATAGACTTAGAACATGGTGGCTCCTCAACGGGGCGCCCTTCCTCCCTGACTGTCAGCCCCCCTTTGGAAATGGATGAGGTCCATGACCGCAGTCCCTCGGACAATTCCCTAACCTCTGCAGGAGTGGTGTGTAAGAATACTCACCTCATTATCCGTCGTCATGACAGCAACTCCCCTCAGGACACGCCCAATTGTGTCAGCCCGCCTCCCGTCACCTTGAAGGAGGGAGTGCAAATGCTGCGGGTGCACAACGTCACGCTGGTGCCTGGCGACAACAGCATTTTCCTCACTGCGCCGGTAAAGTCACATGTCACCTTCCGTGCTTCACAATCTTTACTCTATGCTGTCTAAAATTCACATTAGTTCTGTTGCAGTCATCAGAAAGACAAAGTGTGTTTGTGCTCCTTTTTTTAATGTAGACCAGTTTATTTAAACTTGTGTATTGATAGAATTCTAGAAGGAAAGAGTGTCGTGTGATTCTTTGGTGCTTATTTTATCAGAGCAACCAGCCAGGGTCGTACACGCTGCGTCAGCTGTGTGCTACGGTGGGTCAGGTGCACTTTGTGTTGCCTCACATCTACCCATCCATCCGGTATGACGTCTACTCTCAGGAGCCCCAACTGACTGTGGAACCTCTCTCAGGTCAGACGTCACATTGGGGAACGTGCTGTATCTTTTCTTGTTACTCCGAGCTAACACTTGTTTGTTTCTTCAGAACCGCTGCTGGCCGGCCTGCCTCAGATGGTCAAGTTCACGCTGTTGACGGGTCACTATGCGGTGAAGAAGGGCGACGCTCTGCAGCTCAGCAACAGTGACACTATGCCCATCCTAGCCTCTAGCAGCTGCACTGCCCGCATCAGCAACACCACCGCTGGTACGTGTCTGCTTCTTAGTCCATGACATTAGTACTTAGCTCTTAGTGCTAGCTCCTCGAGCCTACTTGTCCGGTTTGTAATCTTAGTCCATTTCCACCGTGATTCTGTTTCTTTTGTCATGATACGGTTACCATGACAGCCTAAAAAACTACAGTGCACCAGCAAATACCTGTAGATGAGTGGACTTTGCAGAGAAACCAAGCGCTTGCTTCTTGTATTCACAGCGGTGGCTGACGGCGTGCTCTCCATCCAGTCATCCGACAAGGTGACCAGCATCAGCCTGCCCCCCACCCCACCCTACCACACCATGGAATTCCAGCTGGAGGTTCTGTGCATCATCCCGACAGGCCTAGACCGGCCCACTAACGAGAGGCTGACCAACGGAGAGGTCCGCCATCGTCCTCGCAGCTATAGTCATCCTGACACGCCCATGACCGCCGTCGACCAGAGGGTGAGGTCTGCATGCACGCTGTAGCAATTTAATAAGTGTCTCTTTAACAGAAAATCTGCAATAGTATACCCTATTGAAGTTTCAGATTTTCTTGTTATTGTTGGAGCTGACATTGGGATGTGCCTGAATTTCTCACACGATTCCTCTTTTTGTTTACCATTGAGTAAGGTCAGAAGTAAGCAGAAACACTCATTAACACTCTCGTCAGTGAAGGATTTTTTTTTTGCTCCACTATGCATACGATCCTTAGTGAACACTCATTTGCATATTGCTGTGCTATGAATGAATGTGTTAAGACTATTGTAGATTTTTCATACTGGGACCTAAGCTGTTATTTTCCAAGCTCTCACATCAGACTTCGTGAATACTTCCCCTCTAATTATCTGTGTTTTGTGAGGTTGTTGCATCACATTTGCACTTTTGACCAGTGCTACAATTTCAGAGTATAGGAGACACAGTGGTTTGGCACTGGATTCTGGAGGAATAATGGTATATCGGTCCGTCCAGTCACTTTTAAATGTTTGGTTTTCTTACTTTTGAGCAAACCGTGCAACACATTTTTAAAAACTGTGATATTTATTGCCAAAGTTTTATTTAACTCACTTCCTGACCATCCATACTGTATGCTGAATATAATAAACATATCTCACCATGAGAATTGTTGGTGAACTAGGGTGGCTATAATTCACAGCAAACAGACTTCACTACGATGTGCTGTGTTACATGAGTGATTCGACGGCTAATATAAAACGCCAACGTCACAGTACAGTTCAGTAATGCAGCTTCTACAGTAGCCATGTGAGCTAGCTGGCAAGGGATTTTAAAATATAACTTCCGATTAACAGGATAATGTGGTCATTATCTAATTATGTATGAAATGCAATAGATTGCAGTGAGTTGAGATATGTGCTAGACGGCTCGTTACTACAAGGGATAACTGACGATTCAAAACATGGCATTTACGTGGAGTAGCAAAGGACTGACTAATAAAACATGATTGATGTTACTGTGAAAATCAATAATTATGCTTAATTACCTACATTTATATATGCTTCTTTCGGTCTCCGCTCGGCCGTCTCGTCAGCGGGTGTTGTATCTGAGGATGTTCCTACCCCTACGTTTCGAGTGTGTTCCTCGACCACATATTCTGACTATAACATTGCATTTTTTTTTTGTAAAATGATTACTTTCAGTAAAATTACAACTTTTTTTTTATTATATTCCAATTTAAAATTATATTCACAGATGTCCATTGACTGTCCGTGGTCCATCTACTCCACCCTGCTGGCCCTCACCTTCTACATCCCCTTCAAAACCAAACACTCGCTGCTGTCTGCCGGTAACAGGTGATTGCTCCGAAAAAAAAACTCAGTTGTCAACGACAGGATGGAATGTCACTGCTTGTGTTTTGTCTCCACGACACACAGGAAGTACATCCAGGTGTGTGTCCAAAACGTGTCTGATTCTAACTTCACGCTAGCTAATGTGAAGCTGGCAGAGAAACAGCACACCTCACTGGAGCTGCTGTCCCTCAACACTACAACAAACCAGGTGAGCAGAACAATAACAAGTGAAGAACATCTTCTGGGAAGACTTTCTCCAAGACGTGTTTGTGTGTGTGTTTGTAGTTGTTGTGCAGCAAACACAGTGTGTTCTGCTTGTGGGAGGTCAAGTGGAAGAACGACCTCCCCTCATGTCTCCAGTGTGTCTTCTCCGCCAACTTCTCTCCTCCCAGCCAGGACGCCTCTGCCTTCAAGCGTTTCCACTACCACTTCCTGCTGGAGCGAGTCCCTGTGAGTATTAGAGTACTTTGATGACTTTCGGAACACTTGTCCTCCACCAATAAGCACCTCCCCCCCTCGCTATGTGATTCCAGACGTTGTATAGCGTGAGAGCGGACATCCTGCCTCCTGCTGGTGAGCGGCACTGTCGCTCTGGCTCCCTTTGTGGGCTGGAGGTGTGTATTACACGACTGTCTGAGCCTGCAGAGGGTGAGCTGTCTGACGAGAACAAGACTGATGTGGACGGCCTCAGAACCACCAAACTGATGTATGAAGGTAGGCCTCTACTGCTGAGGAGAAACTTCTGTCTGCTGGTCGCTGGGTCAGACCCGCTCGTTTTTTAAATAACCACCCATCCATCAATCTCATTTTCTTCCGCTTATTTGGTTCCGGAGGGCAGCAGCCCAGACTGTCTCTAGCCACCGCCACTTGTCCCAGGGTCTCCTTCTTTCCTGACATGCATAGTTAACCCCTTGCCGTTCCAACGGCCCTCCATCTATTATTTTCATGATAAGTCTGGGTTTTATGCCCCCGTCCCATTTGTGTTATACATGAGATCCGACTGATATACAGGCGGTCCTGGTGTTAGGATGTTTTGCAGTTACGACGGACCCCCATAAATTAATATACTTTTTCATTGTATTCAAACTCCTTTTTGTCAGTGTACGTAGCACTTAGACGGATTCTGAAAAAAAACCCAGATCCAGCTTGATTTCCACTCCAAATGGTTCAATGACAGCTATACATTGACTTTGGGTATGACTTTTTTTGGTGTTTCAACCAAATCTGTGCGTGTGTGTGTGCGTGTGTGTGTGCGTGTGTGTGTGTGTACAGTGGCAGACAGCAGCAGTAACTGGGCTGTGTGCGGGAAGAGTTCGGGCATGGTGGCGATGCCTGTGGCCACAAGCTCCGCCCACAAGGTTCACATCGAAGTAATGCCACTTTTTGCAGGCCATCTGCCTTTCCCCAAAATCAAAGTGCTCAAGTACCTGCCTCATAACCCTGCAATGGCTATCCAGCCTGACCCTGGTATGAAAACACACACACACATGCAGCATGTTCCAGCATGTTCCTCAATGTGTTTTTTTTGTGTGGCCTCCTCAGACAGCCTAGTAGAGAATGACAGCCTGTCCCTGCTGGACAAGACGCTGGACGAGCAGGCAGACACAGCGAGCGTGCGCAGTAGGGGCAGCGTGCATTCGCTGGGGGGAGTTGGCGATCAGCAGCACAGGGGTGTGGCCATGCCTCGGCTAGAACCCTTCAGCCCCGGCCAGGTCTTCAACCACAGCCTGGCCCGTCAGGTCCTGGTACTTCCTGCCACTGACGACCACATCATGGAGGTGAACGCTACGTGACCCGTGAGGTCATTCACCCAGTTACCTCCCAGCCCACCCCAACCCTCACATCACCCTATTAAGACTGAAGCCATACCCTGATGGACTCTGCTGAGCAAGGTGGGTCCATGTCAAAGACTCAGCACTATGGACCCCCATTAACTCCTCCGTCCCCAGAGCATGAACTCGCTGCTCACCATCAGAGAGAGCCAATCACATGATTTGATATGAATGAAGACTTTGTATATAGCTGATTGGAAGGATATATGTATATAAATTTAAGTATATCTGGAATCTGAATGTGACTCCCTCTTCAACCCATCGTGCATTACAGCCAGGAGTTTGTGTGTGTGTGTGTGTGTGTGTGTGTGTGTTGCCAAAAGTGCTCACTTAATGGGTGTACTGCGAAGTGAGTTTGGTGGATTAGCGAGGTCTGTTGAGCCAAAAGCCAGGCTTACCTGTGCTACAAAGGTGGCTTTCTATTAATACTTCTACATCACCAGAGTAACTTAGGCTTAGCTCATAACCTCGTCCCGACCAGGTTTCATCTTAAAATCGGCTATGAAAGCGCATCTGTTATCTGTTAACATCTGTAACTCATTCGGAGATGGCGTCACCATTTATCACTACAACAGGAGTGGCTTCTTTGAGGTCACACTGATCCGCTAGCATGCCCTCATGAAATTCTCGATAAGAGATATGGAATTTCAGCTGAGGGAATACCTTACATTTGTTCACTTTTTGAGCCAAGCGTCAGGAATATAATACAATAATGGAATGTTAATTCGGCCAGCGTTAGCAGACGTCTGCGTCGCAGCAGTCCTTAAGTGAGTACTGCCTGTTGGTCTTGCAATATTTGCTGGAGGAATAAGCACTCTGAGGCATCAATCAACTGGAACAAAACACTAAGCCTAGGTCACAACTGGACGTACACATTTTTTGGCCATGAGATTTTTGGTGTTCCCCAAATTGCTGTTTTTTTTTTTTTTTTGGTTCGTGGAGAATGGAGTTGTGACCATTTTCAAAGATGAAAAAAGACAGCTATTACTCCAGTTTGCTTTAAATGTATAAGGGTGTGCACTGAGCACAAAGCCAAGAACTGGACTTGACAAAGTTGATATCCACCATTGCAGTACCATTTAACTCTAGGCTTTGTTGAGCTGCATCATGAGCACAAAGTCCGGATATGAGGAGCCACTTTCGCAGTATAGACCTCTGAGGATATAATTCATTTGTTTAGCTGACATGCCAGTTTGTTTATTGGAAGCACAGAGTATACTGTGCCATCCGTGTTTGTGGGCCCCCTAGTGGCCGCAGAGCCCCAAGCAGTCCTTTATCGTGCATTTGGGAAAACGGCACTGACTGCATAATGTTGATTTGATTGACAGCAATATTAGTAATAAAATAATCAAGGGACACATGATTGTGATTCTAACAAAACACGCATACAGAAAAACTGAATGCAAGGGTCGCTTTTGTTTACTAAAAACTCAAAAATAAATCCAATGTAGTCACGTGGTATGTTTTTCCAGCTAGCTCGGCTCATTGCAGTCCATTCTTCCTGTCAATCAAAGACAAAAGCATTTAATCGTTTTTCTTTGATGTTGTCAATGCAGGGCGGTATTGAACATCTGTGTGGTGTGTGTTAGATAAGGTCTCTACAAAGAGCTAAAACAAATAAGATAATCTTAAAAAGAAAAAAAAACAAACTTATCTAATCATGCACACTGGGGGCCCTGCCACTTAAATCGAACTATGGTTGAGCGATACTGCAGATTTTGGTATCAATCCAATACAAAGTCTACTAAATGCAGGGACACTTTTGCCAATTCTGATACTTTTTATTTGAATTTTTTTGTTTTTACTTGAAATTTTTCAAGATTCTTGAATGATTTTGTGATTTCCCATTTGTAGATCATGATTAGAATTAGAATAAAACAGGACAGAGATGTTTGGCAATCAAAAAAACCAAAATTATCAAAATTGTATGTAGTGATACCCACGAAACCATACAATTATTCAACATATACTACATATAATAGTTTGAGCAATAACTCAAAAGTGAAACTACCATTGGCTCTCATTCAAATCCTTCAGCTTTTTGCCCCAAAGCCCCCCTAACTGCAAGAACGTACTACCAATAGTATTTTGATATAACAATATTAACAATGTAACAGCGACAAAAACAGATTAAATGAATAAACATACAGTAGAAGAGACACAAATAATAACCTCATTCTAGTATCGATTCGATACAGACACCACTCTTGTATTGATCCTATCGATATTTGGATCGATCCGCCACAACTATTAGCAGTGACGGCGAGCGACGCACACAGCTGAGTCTAGTTAAGTCGTGAAGGACCAGCGTCACCATGATTGGTGTCCTCGACCTGTTGGTGTTTGTCCTCGGCGTGTGCGCTCTTCCAAGCGTAGAGGACACAAACAGCCAGGAGCGGCTCCTCCTCGCTGCCATGGGGCTCTCCGAGCGGCCCCGGCCCGCCGAAGGCCCCCGAGCCCGGCGCCACGTCCCCCCCGCGTTCTGGAAGATGTTCCGGAAGTCGGACCACGTCCAGGCCCAGGAGAGCGACCCATGCACGGTGTCAGAGTACGGCGTCCGCGGCAACATCATCCGATACGTGCAAGACCAAGGTAAGCCCACTGGAGCATTGGAACCAGTAATTATTAGCATACTGTAATAGTGTAATTGTTCAAGTTAAAAAAAACAAGTTGTAATGTTGTTATACCATAAAAAAAATACACGTTTAAAGCTTTAAGTTAAAATAATTCAAAAATAATTTCCAGAAACAGCTATCTGAAGTGTGAATGTGTGTGTGAACATGCAGGACGGCTGGTGTCTGGTCCAGGGGGGGCATGTGCGGCCTGTGTGGACCAGCATCTGTTCTTCAACATGTCGATTCTAGAATCAGTCGAGGTGTTGTCTCTGGCCCGGTTGCACTTGCACTTCCTGTGGAGATCCAGCAGTCCGATGGCACTGCTGCAAGCTCCTCCCACCATCAGTGCCGTTCTGTACAAGGTGGTCAGGGCCACACTGAAGGGAGTTGACCCTCGGGCCAACCGTCGGCTGCTGCTGTCGCAGACGGTCCAGCTGCTTTCAGAACCAGTCTCCGTCACCTTGGATGTCACTTTGCTGACAGACTGCTGGCGCCGCCTGGCCCGTAACTATGGTCTGCTGCTGGAGCTGCGCCCTTTCGGGGCCGACCCGCAGAAGCCTCTTACCCCGTTCGAGTCGTCCTCGCCTGCGCCTCTTGTCCGGGCCTCGCTGGTGGTGGTATCGCTCAACCCGAACCAGTGCCGATCCCGTCAGAGAAGGAGCGCCATCCGTCCCCTGGTGTCGCCCAGCAATGTGTGCAAGGCGCGCCGCCTCTACATTGATTTCAAGGACGTGGGCTGGCAGGACTGGATCATTGCCCCTCAGGGCTACTTGGCCAACTACTGTCATGGAGAGTGCCCCTTCCCGCTCAGCGAGAGTCTCAACGGAACCAACCATGCTATCCTGCAGACCCTGGTCCACTCACTAGACCCACACGGCACACCGCAGCCATGCTGTGTCCCCATTCGCTTCTCACCTGTCTCTATGTTGTATTATGACAACAACGACAACGTGGTGCTGCGTCACTACCAGGACATGGTGGTAGATGAATGTGGCTGTCGATGACCACCCCGCCGCTGCTTCCCTTTTGCTGCCGACTTTGTGTTGACCATGAAGTGTACTCACAACTTGAATAAAGCTTTGAATGACACCATGGTTGATTGCATTACTTTTGTCTTCATTACGCAGTAATGTAGTAATGTAGTGAAGTCACGTTAAGGTCAAACCATCGTATAAAAGTAGCCACACATTGGACAGTAGTCATAATTGACCCACACGGCTAACGTGATGTTCGTAAAGTATATTAACTTTAATCTCATTGATTTGCACTATGTTAATTTAACCTTGTCTCGGATCTTTGGTGCCATTGTAGGTGTCTTCAAAGATGCTGCAACATGGAAGATATGCCGTTGTGGTATGTAAGTGCAGCGTTATAATGGATACACAACATGGTGTTCAACTTGCTGTTTAGCCTGAAATGCTTCTACACTTTTGACATTTTCTGTTTTAAAAATTTTGTTTTGCTTCCCCTTTGTTGCCTTGTTTTCTCTTGCCTCTGCAATGATGGGTTGGATTTTTTATAGTGCTTTTCAAGGCACACAAAGCAAAAATGGCAAGTCAAGAGCTCAGCCATAATCTCATGAAACATCTCTTAACGGCACAGTTGCTATAAAGCTAAATCTGAATTTGTTTGTATAGTTAAAGGGTTTCGTTTTTTTTTTTTTAAGTAAAGCAATAATTACTTCACCTGGTATCTAATTAAATTTATGAAGGAGTAGTTTTGTTGCTAATCCAATGACATCTTTATGGGAAAGTATCTAGTAACTATAACTTATTTTTAAAAGTAATTTGCGCAACACATCGCATTTGAAACATATGACAACACATGACCGTTCATATGCATGAGTTCAAATTGCTGAAAATGCATTTGTAAAGGTTGCCCACCAGATGGTGCAATAATCAAGATGAACGTTTTTTTTTGCCCTTATGGGTCCTCCTTGCCTCCTTGCTTATGCTGAGAAACATTTACCTTTAACATCTTGACGTACTGCCAGCAAAGAGGACCAAAGTGCTGTGATTGCACAAGCACCGAATGATCCGTAACAGCTATTACGCTATTAGCCATCCCCCCCGGGACACCATGGGGGACAGGGTCTAATGACTTTCCCAAGTCCACAAAACACATTTTCCCCTTTAAATAAGGATCCATAACACGGAAGGTGATGAAATGACACTGGCCTTGTTGCATGTGTAAAAAGGGGCCTTATCCTGCACATTTCAGGGGCTTTTAAAATGATAGTGGATCCCAGTGGGGCACTATAGTAACACTAAGTTTGTTTTAATAAAATACTTGGTAAATCCCAAGGTTGTGTACATAGTAAATCTGCATTCTTCTCTTGGCTGAAACGCTCATATTTGGCAGCCTCCTTCCCCAGCCATGCATACTCTGCTGCCATTGATCAGGGGTCGAGGGTCAGTCCCCCTATCTCAATCTCAAGTTCTCACGCGTGACCATTGACAAGATTTACTAGTCGCATGAAAAATAAACCAGAGATACCTTAAATACACAACAACCTCATGATATGGCATTTCCACATCATCTAGAACAAGAGTATGTAACCCGCCTGCTTCACACTGCCTGCTCCGGGGCTTGAGACGAGACCACACGACGAAAATCCCAGACTGTCGAAGGCGTGATCAGCTCTTAAGGCAAAGGGAGTGAGGTTTTACCAACGTACACTTGCGCAGCCTCACAGGCTAGCATCCGTTACAAGCACAACATTTTAAACTTATACAGAAGTCTGACAAGTTGGAAATGTATGATAGGGCCCTTTTAATAGAAGCTATCACAGAAAGATCTCGTTTCTTCTCTTTTTGTAAACGTTGACTACATCGGATTTAATGTACATGCATATACATTTTCAACATAGGGACTATTACTTTAGAGTAAACAATAATATACTGTTAGAAAGCCCAGGGTTTTTGCACGCTTATTGTTGTTTTGTTTAATTATTAATTTCTCCCAATTTGTTTGGCGGTCCTTGATCGCACCATAGTTGTGTGACAATTAACTTAATTATATGGTTCGTCTGTCTTAACATCACCCTCGTTCTTAAAGACTGCCACCAATACATGTACACTGACCCTCGGTTCATTAGGCATCCTTTTCTTAGACATTATTGAATAATCTTGGTAAAAATTTCAATCCTGTCTCGCTGAAACACTTCTACACAGGTATGTTATCAGCCCCGACAGCCTTCTCAATATTCATCCTCTTTAGAGCTGTTCTAACTTCACCCTTTCTGATGCCTGGAACATCCTCATTTGCAGCAGTGCCAACTTCCATCCTTCTCTCTTACTCGTTTTCCACATTCACAAGTTCTTTGAAGTATTCTTTTACCTGGGTCATCATGTCAAGCCTCACTTGTCTTAAACAAAAGGCCTATAGGTGGGGTGCACATGGTGATAAGATCAGATGAGTTACTGTTATTGTTTGTATACTCATGTACACCCTCATTTGCTCTTGTTTACTCAGCCTTTAAGTGACATGAACAAAGGTCCTCCTTGATATCTACTCTTGATGCTCTTCACTCATTTTAGAAGAACACTGTTTTATTTTCATCTCCATCCATATACTTATCTACCTGTCCACCATCGTGATGCAAGATCAAGTGCGGACTTTTCATCCATGAATAATCCATGCACACACACAACATACACACACATCACCTTGAAAGTACAAACACTCGCGGCCCGTGTAGACAGAGTAGACCAATCAAATCCTGGAACATTTTTTATTAGTATTTTTTGTTTTTCCAATTAACTCATCTCCTACCACGTACCCTACAAAGTGTTTACTAGCACACACGCGAGTGATGTGATTTGATATGGATGCTAGTTGACCATGTTGCACTCCATTAAGCCTTTTGTTGTCCACATAAACGTGACAGACGCGGTGGGACGCACTGTGGTTAATTAGGAATGAGAGTGTTGTCAGGATACTGTAACATGAGGTGAATAACAAGGCAGGCCTCAGGGGAACACACTGGAACAACTAATTATGAGCCACTGGTCACAGTGAGGTGGCCTGATGGGATGTCATGTCTGACAAACAAGCACATTCCCTTGATGACACTATCACCATCATGATGTTTGCTGTGGCAACTCCTATTAAATTCCAGTGTGCCGTCAATACAACAAACTTCAGCTTGACGTTAATTTCATTTCATCACCTTTTGTGTTATGGTTTGTGATTTAAATCTCAAAACTGCGTCATGTAAATGTAAGTTTTGGCGAAATATCATGTCATAGTAGCCTGTAAAGCCCGTTGAGAAAACATTAAAACAATTTTAGTTTATTTAATGAAAACAATTCATTAAATAAACCGATGGACGGTGTGAAAATCAATACCTGATGTTGGCGCATCAATAATGTACCATGAGAACTAACGATACGATATATCGTGATGCTAGTATTACTGTGCAGTACTGAGGTAATAACTAGTACATCATATGGGTTCAGTTCTTGGCCAACATAACAAAACAAAGTGCTTGGTAATAATACCGCCTAAGGGAAACTAACGGAGCATTAACGGGAAAATGTACATCAAACTAAAACGAGGTCCAGGAGATGCAAGAGTGCTTGTTGTCCAAGATATCAGCGATCTGGATACATATTAAAGATCATATTACTATGACAATAAGGATGATGGAGGAAACACCCTACAAGATAGACCAATGCAACGAGAAGGACTACATTCCATAGCAATAACCTTGACATAATTAATAAAAGGAACTCTTGCATACAAACCCAGCGTCACATGTTATTGCAGTGCAATAACGAAGAGGATGTGGATATCAACAGGAGAGAAAGGACAGGATAAATAGAAAGGGAAAAGGAAAGGAAAGGGAGAAAAAAAGAAATTGTATATTGTATATGTGTGTACTTGTGTAGGTGCAGATGTATGTGTATATATATGTACCTGTATGTATAAACATGTATGTATTAGCAATTGATGTACTACGAAGAGTGGGTAGGATTAAATAAGCTCTGCTTCTTCCTACTCCTTTTCGGACATATGCATGTTCAAAATAAATTAAACCGAACCAAAACCAAACCAAAAGTTGCTGTAAACAACTTAACAGTCCAGTCGTGATGAATTGAATGCCATGAGAATACGATGATCTGGATAATGACAATATTCACTGGCAGTAGGTGAAAAGACCGAACAGTGCTAGTCCAAGCACTGATCCCTGCAGGGTACCACGACTACCGGTAACTTTTACACACACAGAGTCCTTTCTTACCATGACTTGTAAACTGTACGCAATCATATAAACAAGATTTAAACCAGTTTTGGTGGTTCCTTCAATGCTAGTGACATGTTCTAATCTCTGTATTGCAATGTAACGGTTGCGTCGAAGGGTCTGGCGATTGTGTAACGCCCGACTTAGAAGTGGGGTCTGTAGAAATCTAAATGTCTACGCTCTAACAGGAACCGCTTGTATGGTGCCATATGTAAGTACAAAATAACTTTAAATTACGTCTTATTTCAAATGGTTCACACCAACACAGAAGAGATTTAATTTTAGCAGGATGAATTTCTGTTGTAATTTAAATTTTGTAACTTAGGGTCTGAGGTTGAGCTGTGAACTTACCCTACTCCCTACTTCATTTGGTTTTATCCACTTCATGTGAGCGGTGGGCACCCATCTGATACACATACTGTATCTTGACCTGATGCACGAGTAAATGTGCGCCGACCAAAAAAACATATGAATCTTGTTTTTTTCCACCTTGTCCTTGCGGCATTACCCATGTGGCCCATATCTAAAACCGCCACTGGATGGAACAAATGGTCAGTGGATTATGGTCAATGAGCTGTAAGCCTCGCCCCTGCTAAGACGTTTTGGTCAATGTCGTCCCTCACACTATTAAGTAAATTAATTAATAAATAATCGCTTTTTCGTGGTTGAATACGGCCTATTATTAGTAAAAAAATATGCATATTTAAGTAAATTGTACTTATTCTTGACCTGAAGTAATCATTTTCAAGCATAAAAATAGCTAAATGAACTAAATGTCACGAATGCGTGGCGGCTGTCAAGTGCTTGACCCCCAGTATGCAGAGATGAGGCGATGGTGTGCAAAATAAAAAGTTTTTAATAGTTCAGAAATTAAAAAATCAGACATGGGAACAAAAAGTGACAGAGAGGAAAGCTCTGTGAAAAAAACTGACAGGTACATTCCAAGGCACAGGTAAGTAGGTAGTCTACGGTATAGCACGAGTGACAAACTCAATGAGCCAGCGCCGTACGTATGACGACGCTGGCCTTTTAACTGCTACTAATTGGCGACAGCTGCGCTGGCACCAGAAGTGAAGCAGCTGCCTCTTCCACCGAGCAGGAAGCACAGCTTGCCAAAATAACAGCGCAGGACAGGAAGCGCTAGCCCCTGTTGTGGTGAAGAGAGAGCTAAGCTTACCGAAAGGCAAAGCTCTCAATTTACCGGTCGATCTACGTTTCTACCCTCACCTGTGGTCATGAGCTTTGGGTAATGACCGAACGGACAAGATGGCGGGTGGAAGCGGGAGAGACTTGGAGTAGAACCGCTACCCCTCCGCATTGAGAGGAGCCAGATGAGGTGGCTTGGGCATCTGGTCAGGATGCCTCCCAGACGCCTCCCTGGGGAGGTGTTCAGGGCAAGTCCGACCGGTAGGAGGCCTGGGAAGACCCAGGACCCATTGGAGAGACTATGTTTCTCAACTGGCCTGGGAATGCCTCGGGATCCGCTGGATGAAGTGGCAGGGGTGAGGAAAATCTGGGCCTCCCTGCTTAGGCTGCTGCCCCCGTGACCCGATCTCGGGTAAGCGGTAGAAGATGAATGGATGGAAGGTGTCTTTTATCCATGAGTTGAGATTAGGAATACTTTCCTAAAGAGACAGGACAAATTTGTGATCTTCATGGGAAAATATCCTGTCTGTGGGGGTCAGAATGCTTGCTGGTTGGTAGGGGATGAAATACTTATTTCTCTCAATCTAATACAAATGAATTTCCAACCTTTAGTTCACCATGTTTTTGCATTGTGTTTCTCTCTGTTACAATAAAACTACTACAAAAACTCTGGACTGTTTATATCTTTGTAAGGGCTATACTTAGCACGGAATCATTTCATTGTTGAAACAAAACTCATCCAGCATCTGTCAATTTCAGATTCACGGTCAGATTCACCACAGCGTGATTGATTGAAGCAAAAGGTACAATTTCAGGCGGCTGTCCTGGAAAGAGACACATCTCAACTTCTCATGGCTCCTTATATTGTCCTTTGATGTCTCCATTTGGCTTGGGTTACCATGACAACACATCCTATACTGGCTCCATCGAGGCTTTTACGCTCATAAATACCTCTTAGCAGATTTAACTGTATGTGTGATTGTGTGCCACATTTTAAAAGACGACCATTTGCACTTGTGTGCTATGCTACAATTTAATAGTGATACAACAGTTAGCATGCAGAAATACAGTGGTAAAGAATCAATATCTTCATTTTATCAAGTGTATGTGTGTGCTAGCAAGGGGGTATGTAGCATGCTAATATATAACAAATTTATCCTTTCATTTTACAAAATCAGCAGGGAATCAAATACTGATTTCCCCCACTTTACATACCGTAATTTCTATAACTGATTCTAACTCATTGAGCACACCTGATAAAACTTCAGCAAAGCTCACTGTCTGTTGTTGGGGAAACCATGTGGATAAGAATGTAGGCCTGTTACCAAAAGTAAATGAGCATTTGCCCACCTCCCATTCGTGGGCATTACGTGCCCATTGAGAATGGTTTGATGATTGTAACCGCCAAAAAGATTACAGAACACCTCCTCACCTTGGAGGCCAATCACAGGTGGTCTTTATCCTGCGAGCCATCCTTATAAGGTGGATGACTTGCTACTCTTCTCAGCATTGACTGCTCACAGCATCACGTGAAGACTTGGAGGAGCTTGCTGACACAACAGCAATTCTTGGTGGAGCACTTAGTGAGATCCATTGAGGGTGAACAAGTCTTCTACAAGCCTACTCCAACACGCCAACCAGTGTGGATGGTGGAGATGAAGAGCAGTTATCTGCATCTGAATTAATGTGATCTTCATTGTCAGACTTCATCTGGGACTAACTTCATGGATGCTGAATTCAATGGAACATATATAACTCTTGGTGGCTATGTAGAATTGGACAAATACAGATATCTTTACTTTATCAGCTTGTTGATGCTCTATATTCTCATTCTCTGCGCTAATTGCACCATTATATGTCTAATCTGGATTCACAGGAACCTTCATGAGCCTATGTACATTTTCATTGCAGCTTTGTCATTCAACTCTGTTTTGTTTAGCACTGCCATCTACCCCAAAATCTTCACTGACATCTTATCTCAGAAGCAGACCATTTCTTATTCCGCTTGTATGTTTCAAAATTTTACATTTTATTCTTTAGGTGGTTCAGATTTTTTTCTGCTGGCAGTCATGGCTTATGACAGGTATGTGTCTATCTGCAGACCACTGCAATATTCAACTATCATGGGAAATATAACTGTCACTGTCCTCTTGACTGTGGCCTGGTTTCTACCTGCAAGCCAGTTAGCAGTGGGAATTGTATTTAGTTCAAAACAAAAACTCTGTGACTTTACAATAGGAGGAATTTTTTGTAACAATAAAATGTTTAAGCTTCACTGTGTAAAATCAACATTTCTTATTGTTTATGGTTTCGTTGTCTTGCTAAATGCTGTTGTTGTTCCTGTGATTTTCATCCTTTTCACCTACATAAAGATATTTATAATAACTTATCACAGTTGTGCAGAAGTCAGGAAAAAAGCAGCAGAGACATGTTTACCTCACCTGATGGTTTTAATGTGCTTCTTTTGTTTGTGTATATTTGATTTCATCACAGGTCGAATTGAGTCAGACATGCCAAAAAGTGTACATTTAATAATGGCTTTAGAAGTAGTTGTGTCTAATCCTCTGTTCAATCCAATCATATATGGAGTGAAAATGAAAGAAATCTCGAAACACATCAAGAAACTGTTGTGTCAGGTCAAACATATGAAATAAAACATGAGTAAAAACGGGATTTCAGTGTGATAGTGATGTTTTGTCACTGATGTTAATACATGCTGACAAAAACGATGATGTGAAATTGTTGTTAAATGAAAATCTCATGTCTGATTGTTGTGTCAAGTCAAAATAAACACATGTGTCAATCTACAAATGTCCATGACTGCCATGCAAAGTTATATTTTCCCGGCAAACAAACTAAATACAATCACAGAAATGTAAAACATACTATACCAGTTTCATGTACTTGAAAAATTCAAATTTTGAATGGATCTGCTTCCTGTTGCTAACCTCTGGCCTGATGTTTGAGATCAACTTTGTGGCCTTTTGGGCTGGTCTTTTAATGTAAAACAGAAATGCTAATACAGTGGTCCCTCGTAATGTTGCGTTTTTTCAGTAATTCATTAATCATCGCTGTTTCGTTGTTGACTACGACCTGTTAGTCAAAAAATATTGAAAGACAAGTTATATGTAGTATATGTAGTAATGTTACACTGATGAGACATGACGTTAGATTACATTACCTTTCACACTGCATGGAGACTGGCTGCCGAGCCGACATGCCATGGCTGAGACGGACATGTCATGATCGAGTGAAAGAAAAGTTCTCCTTTCATTTTGTGTGAAAGTCGTACGTTTTGGCTTCTTACTTTGTCCTTCTTCCCCACTCTGTATGAAACAGTTTCTTAAATTCAGAAGAAATAAATTGGAGAGGCTAACTAGTTAGCTCACTCGCTTACTATGCTATCGACGGCCATCTCTTATGTCCCTTCAATGATCCCGTAGTCTGCACAATGTGGTGTAAACAAAGAATGCGTGTTTTAAACATTTGAATTAAAATTTCCCCTAAGGTCATATTTCATCTCTCTTGTTGTGAGAATTGGATTACGTTTGTGGGTAACAGATTATTGTTTGCTTTATGCATAATTTCAGCTTTTTGAAGGTTCACCAGATCAGCAAAATAGTTTTTTGATTGATTGATTTAATTAATTAATTAATTTTTTTTTACATCATGTGGATTTTACTAACTATACGATGAAACGCAGCTGCCTGAGTTTGGGTGTGAACCAAGGTTTGTTGTTGTATCTGCAGAAGATTTTGGTCTGCACACACATGTCCTCACAGTGTCACAGAGCTCTGAGGTCTAAGGCTGCAGCTGCAAAAACACTCCTATCATTCCAATTCAATCATTTCTGAAGCTTTGGGACTCCAGAGAACCACAGGAAGAGATATTATCCACAATTGGCAAAAGAGTCGTTTTTTGCCATCTTTGGGTCCTGGCGGGCCCACCGATGAATGTTTGGGGGGTTTCGCCCACCTCCCGGCCTGGAAAAGTGGCGACACTGTCAAAACGGGTGAAAATCGACCCCTCGGAAAAGTTGTGTTTTTTGCCATCTTTGAGTCCTGCCGGGGCCCCCGATGAATGTTTGGGGGGTTTGGCCCACCTCGCGGGCCGGAAAAGTGGCGTTTCAGCAGCTTGAAAAAATGCGATTTCGTGACAGTGCCGGCACTGTCGAAACGGGTGAAAATCGACCCCTCGGAAAAGTTGGGTTTTTTGCCATCTTTGAGTCCTGCCGGGACCCCCGATGAATGTTTGGGGGGTTTGGCCCACCTCCTGGGCCGGAAAAGTGGCGTTTCAGCAGCTTGAAAAAATGCGATTTCGCGACAGTGCCGGCACTGTCGAAACGGGTGAAAATCGACCCCTCGGAAAAGTTGGGTTTTTTGCCATCTTTGAGTCCTGCCGGGACCCCCGATGAATGTTTGGGGGGTTTGGCCCACCTCCCGGGCCGGAAAAGTGGCGTTTCAGCAGCTTGAAAAAATGCGATTTCGCGACAGTGCCGGCACTGTCGAAACGGGTGAAAATCGACCCCTCGGAAAAGTTGGGTTTTTTGCCATCTTTGAGTCCTGCCGGGACCCCCGATGAATGTTTGGGGGGTTTGGCCCACCTCCCGGGCCGGAAAAGTGGCGTTTCAGCAGCTTGAAAAAATGCGATTTCGCGACAGTGCCGGCACTGTCGAAACGGGTGAAAATCGACCCCTCGGAAAAGTTGGGTTTTTTGCCATCTTTGAGTCCTGCCGGGACCCCCGATGAATGTTTGGGGGGTTTGGCCCACCTCCCGGGCCGGAAAAGTGGCGTTTCAGCAGCTTGAAAAAATGCGATTTCGCGACAGTGCCGGCACTGTCGAAACGGGTGAAAATCGACCCCTCGGAAAAGTTGGGTTTTTTGCCATCTTTGAGTCCTGCCGGGACCCCCGATGAATGTTTGGGGGGTTTGGCCCACCTCCCGGGCCGGAAAAGTGGCGTTTCAGCAGCTTGAAAAAATGCGATTTCGCGACAGTGCCGGCACTGTCGAAACGGGTGAAAATCGACCCCTCGGAAAAGTTGGGTTTTTTGCCATCTTTGAGTCCTGCCGGGACCCCCGATGAATGTTTGGGGGGTTTGGCCCACCTCCCGGGCCGGAAAAGTGGCGTTTCAGCAGCTTGAAAAAATGCGATTTCGCGACAGTGCCGGCACTGTCGAAACGGGTGAAAATCGACCCCTCGGAAAAGTTGGGTTTTTTGCCATCTTTGAGTCCTGCCGGGACCCCCGATGAATGTTTGGGGGGTTTGGCCCACCTCCCGGGCCGGAAAAGTGGCGTTTCAGCAGCTTGAAAAAATGCGATTTCGCGACAGTGCCGGCACTGTCGAAACGGGTGAAAATCGACCCCTCGGAAAAGTTGGGTTTTTTGCCATCTTTGAGTCCTGCCGGGACCCCCGATGAATGTTTGGGGGGTTTGGCCCACCTCCCGGGCCGGAAAAGTGGCGTTTCAGCAGCTTGAAAAAATGCGATTTCGCGACAGTGCCGGCACTGTCGAAACGGGTGAAAATCGACCCCTCGGAAAAGTTGGGTTTTTTGCCATCTTTGAGTCCTGCCGGGACCCCCGATGAATGTTTGGGGGGTTTGGCCCACCTCCCGGGCCGGAAAAGTGGCGTTTCAGCAGCTTGAAAAAATGCGATTTCGCGACAGTGCCGGCACTGTCGAAACGGGTGAAAATCGACCCCTCGGAAAAGTTGGGTTTTTTGCCATCTTTGAGTCCTGCCGGGACCCCCGATGAATGTTTGGGGGGTTTGGCCCACCTCCCGGGCCGGAAAAGTGGCGTTTCAGCAGCTTGAAAAAATGCGATTTCGCGACAGTGCCGGCACTGTCGAAACGGGTGAAAATCGACCCCTCGGAAAAGTTGGGTTTTTTGCCATCTTTGAGTCCTGCCGGGACCCCCGATGAATGTTTGGGGGGTTTGGCCCACCTCCCGGGCCGGAAAAGTGGCGTTTCAGCAGCTTGAAAAAATGCGATTTCGCGACAGTGCCGGCACTGTCGAAACGGGTGAAAATCGACCCCTCGGAAAAGTTGGGTTTTTTGCCATCTTTGAGTCCTGCCGGGACCCCCGATGAATGTTTGGGGGGTTTGGCCCACCTCCCGGGCCGGAAAAGTGGCGTTTCAGCAGCTTGAAAAAATGCGATTTCGCGACAGTGCCGGCACTGTCGAAACGGGTGAAAATCGACCCCTCGGAAAAGTTGGGTTTTTTGCAATCTTTGAGTCCTGCCGGGACCCCCGATGAATGTTTGGGGGGTTTGGCCCACCTCCCGGGCCGGAAAAGTGGCGTTTCAGCAGCTTGAAAAAATGCGATTTCGCGACAGTGCCGGCACTGTCGAAACGGGTGAAAATCGACCCCTCGGAAAAGTTGGGTTTTTTGCCATCTTTGAGTCCTGCCGGGACCCCCGATGAATGTTTGGGGGGTTTGGCCCACCTCCCGGGCCGGAAAAGTGGCATTTCAGCAGCTTGAAAAAATGCGATTTCGCGACAGTGCCGGCACTGTCGAAACGGGTGAAAATCGACCCCTCGGAAAAGTTGGGTTTTTTGCCATCTTTGAGTCCTGCCGGGACCCCCGATGAATGTTTGGGGGGTTTGGCCCACCTCCCGGGCCGGAAAAGTGGCGTTTCAGCAGCTTGAAAAAATGCGATTTCGCGACAGTGCCGGCACTGTCGAAACGGGTGAAAATCGACCCCTCGGAAAAGTTGGGTTTTTTGCCATCTTTGAGTCCTGCCGGGACCCCCGATGAATGTTTGGGGGGTTTGGCCCACCTCCCGGGCCGGAAAAGTGGCGTTTCAGCAGCTTGAAAAAATGCGATTTCGCGACAGTGCCGGCACTGTCGAAACGGGTGAAAATCGACCCCTCGGAAAAGTTGGGTTTTTTGCCATCTTTGAGTCCTGCCGGGACCCCCGATGAATGTTTGGGGGGTTTGGCCAACCTCCCGGGCCGGAAAAGTGGCGTTTCAGCAGATTGAAAAAATGCGATTTCGCGACAGTGCCGGCACTGTCGAAACGGGTGAAAATCGACCCCTCGGAAAAGTTGGGTTTTTTGCCATCTTTGAGTCCTGCCGGGACCCCCGATGAATGTTTGGGGGGTTTGGCCCACCTCCCGGGCCGGAAAAGTGGCGTTTCAGCAGCTTGAAAAAATGCGATTTCGCGACAGTGCCGGCACTGTCGAAACGGGTGAAAATCGACCCCTCGGAAAAGTTGGGTTTTTTGCCATCTTTGAGTCCTGCCGGGACCCCCGATGAATGTTTGGGGGGTTTGGCCCACCTCCCGGGCCGGAAAAGTGGCGTTTCAGCAGCTTGAAAAAATGCGATTTCGCGACAGAAACGGGTGAAAATCGACCCCTCGGAAAAGTTGGGTTTTTTGCCATCTTTGAGTCCTGCCGGGACCCCCGATGAATGTTTGGGGGGTTTGGCCCACCTCCCGGGCCGGAAAAGTGGCGTTTCAGCAGCTTGAAAAAATGCGATTTCGCGACAGTGCCGGCACTGTCGAAACGGGTGAAAATCGACCCCTCGGAAAAGTTGGGTTTTTTGCCATCTTTGAGTCCTGCCGGGACCCCCGATGAATGTTTGGGGGGTTTGGCCCACCTCCCGGGCCGGAAAAGTGGCGTTTCAGCAGCTTGAAAAAATGCGATTTTCTGTCGAAACGGGTGAAAATCGACCCCTCGGAAAAGTTGGGTTTTTTGCCATCTTTGAGTCCTGCCGGGACCCCCGATGAATGTTTGGGGGGTTTGGCCCACCTCCCGGGCCGGAAAAGTGGCGTTTCAGCAGCTTGAAAAAATGCGATTTCGCGACAGTGCCGGCACTGTCGAAACGGGTGAAAATCGACCCCTCGGAAAAGTTGGGTTTTTTGCCATCTTTGAGTCCTGCCGGGACCCCCGATGAATGTTTGGGGGGTTTGGCCCACCTCCCGGGCCGGAAAAGTGGCGTTTCAGCAGCTTGAAAAAATGCGATTTCGCGACAGTGCCGGCACTGTCGAAACGGGTGAAAATCGACCCCTCGGAAAAGTTGGGTTTTTTGCCATCTTTGAGTCCTGCCGGGACCCCCGATGAATGTTTGGGGGGTTTGGCCCACCTCCCGGGCCGGAAAAGTGGCGTTTCAGCAGCTTGAAAAAATGCGATTTCGCGACAGTGCCGGCACTGTCGAAACGGGTGAAAATCGACCCCTCGGAAAAGTTGGGTTTTTTGCCATCTTTGAGTCCTGCCGGGACCCCCGATGAATGTTTGGGGGGTTTGGCCCACCTCCCGGGCCGGAAAAGTGGCGTTTCAGCAGCTTGAAAAAATGCGATTTCGCGACAGTGCCGGCACTGTCGAAACGGGTGAAAATCGACCCCTCGGAAAAGTTGGGTTTTTTGCCATCTTTGAGTCCTGCCGGGACCCCCGATGAATGTTTGGGGGGTTTGGCCCACCTCCCGGGCCGGAAAAGTGGCGTTTCAGCAGCTTGAAAAAATGCGATTTCGCGACAGTGCCGGCACTGTCGAAACGGGTGAAAATCGACCCCTCGGAAAAGTTGGGTTTTTTGCCATCTTTGAGTCCTGCCGGGACCCCCGATGAATGTTTGGGGGGTTTGGCCCACCTCCCGGGCCGGAAAAGTGGCGTTTCAGCAGCTTGAAAAAATGCGATTTCGCGACAGTGCCGGCACTGTCGAAACGGGTGAAAATCGACCCCTCGGAAAAGTTGGGTTTTTTGCCATCTTTGAGTCCTGCCGGGACCCCCGATGAATGTTTGGGGGGTTTGGCCCACCTCCCGGGCCGGAAAAGTGGCGTTTCAGCAGCTTGAAAAAATGCGATTTCGCGACAGTGCCGGCACTGTCGAAACGGGTGAAAATCGACCCCTCGGAAAAGTTGGGTTTTTTGCCATCTTTGAGTCCTGCCGGGACCCCCGATGAATGTTTGGGGGGTTTGGCCCACCTCCCGGGCCGGAAAAGTGGCGTTTCAGCAGCTTGAAAAAATGCGATTTCGCGACAGTGCCGGCACTGTCGAAACGGGTGAAAATCGACCCCTCGGAAAAGTTGGGTTTTTTGCCATCTTTGAGTCCTGCCGGGACCCCCGATGAATGTTTGGGGGGTTTGGCCCACCTCCCGGGCCGGAAAAGTGGCGTTTCAGCAGCTTGAAAAAATGCGATTTCGCGACTGTCGAAACGGGTGAAAATCGACCCCTCGGAAAAGTTGGGTTTTTTGCCATCTTTGAGTCCTGCCGGGACCCCCGATGAATGTTTGGGGGGTTTGGCCCACCTCCCGGGCCGGTAAAGTGGCGTTTCAGCAGCTTGAAAAAATGCGATTTCGCGACAGTGCCGGCACTGTCGAAACGGGTGAAAATCGACCCCTCGGAAAAGTTGGGTTTTTTGCCATCTTTGAGTCCTGCCGGACCCCCGATGAATGTTTGGGGGGTTTGGCCCACCTCCCGGGCCGGAAAAGTGGCGTTTCAGCAGCTTGAAAAAATGCGATTTCGCGACAGTGCCGGCAACTGTCGAAACGGGTGAAAATCGACCCCCTCGGAAAAGTTGGGTTTTTTGCCATCTTTGAGTCCTGCCGGGACCCCCGATGAATGTTTGGGGGTTTGGCCCACCTCCCGGGCCGGTAAAGTGGCGTTTCAGCAGCTTGAAAAAATGCGATTTCGCGACAGTGCCGGCACTGTCGAAACGGGTGAAAATCGACCCTCGGAAAAGTTGGGTTTTTTGCCATCTTTGAGTCCTGCCGGGACCCCGATGAATGTTTGGGGGGTTTGGCCCACCTCCCGGGCCGGAAAAGTGGCGTTTCAGCAGCTTGAAAAATGCGATTTCGCGACAGTGCCGGCACTGTCGAAACGGGTGAAAATCGACCCCTCGGAAAAGTTGGGTTTTTTGCCATCTTTGAGTCCTGCCGGACCCCCGATGAATGTTTGGGGGTTTGGCCACCTCCCGGGCCGGAAAAGTGGCGTTTCAGCAGCTTGAAAAAATGCGATTTCGCGACAGTGCCGGCACTGTCGAAACGGGTGAAAATCGACCCTCGGAAAAGTTGGGTTTTTTGCCATCTTTGAGTCCTGCCGGGACCCCCGATGAATGTTTGGGGGGTTTGGCCCACCTCCCGGGCCGGAAAAGTGGCGTTTCAGCAGCTTGAAAAAATGCGATTTCGCGACAGTGCCGGCACTGTCGAACGGGTGAAAATCGACCCCTCGGAAAAGTTGGGTTTTTTGCCATCTTTGAGTCCTGCCGGGACCCCCGATGAATGTTTGGGGGGTTTGGCCCACCTCCCGGGCCGGAAAAGTGGCGTTTCAGCAGCTTGAAAAAATGCGATTTCGCGACAGTGCCGGCACTGTCGAAACGGCGTGAAAATCGACCCCTCGGAAAAGTTGGGTTTTTTGCCATCTTTGAGTCCTGCCGGGACCCCCGATGAATGTTTGGGGGGTTTGGCCCACCTCCCGGGCCGGAAAAGTGGCGTTTCAGCAGCTTGAAAAAATGCGATTTCGCGACAGTGCCGGCACTGTCGAAACGGGTGAAAATCGACCCCTCGGAAAAGTTGGGTTTTTTGCCATCTTTGAGTCCTGCCGGGACCCCCGATGAATGTTTGGGGGGTTTGGCCCACCTCCCGGGCCGGAAAAGTGGCGTTTCAGCAGCTTGAAAAAATGCGATTTCGCGACAGTGCCGGCACTGTCGAAACGGGTGAAAATCGACCCCTCGGAAAAGTTGGGTTTTTTGCCATCTTTGAGTCCTGCCGGGACCCCCGATGAATGTTTGGGGGGTTTGGCCCACCTCCCGGGCCGGAAAAGTGGCGTTTCAGCAGCTTGAAAAAATGCGATTTCGCGACAGTGCCGAAACGGGTGAGAAATCGACCCCTCGGAAAAGTTGGGTTTTTTGCCATCTTTGAGTCCTGCCGGGACCCCGATGAATGTTTGGGGGGTTTGGCCCACCTCCCGGGCCGGAAAGTGGCGTTTCAGCAGCTTGAAAAAATGCGATTTCGCGACAGTGCCGGCACTGTCGAAACGGGTGAAAATCGACCCCTCGGAAAAGTTGGGTTTTTTGCCCATCTTTGAGTCCTGCCGGGACCCCCCGATGAATGTTTGGGGGGTTTGGCCACCTCCCGGGCCGGAAAAGTGGCGTTTCAGCAGCTTGAAAAAATGCGATTTCGCGACAGTGCCGGCACTGTCGAAACGGGTGAAATCGACCCCTCGGAAAAGTTGGTTTTTTGCCATCTTTGAGTCCTGCCGGGACCCCGATGAATGTTTGGGGGGTTTGGCCCACCTCCCGGGCCGGAAAAGTGGCGTTTCAGCAGCTTGAAAAAATGCGATTTCGCGACAGTGCCGGCACTGTCGAAACGGGTGAAAATCGACCCCTCGGAAAAGTTGGGTTTTTTTGCCATCTTTGAGTCCCTGCCGGGACCCCCGATGAATGTTTGGGGGGGTTTGGCCACCCCTCCCGGGCCGGAAAAGTGGCGTTTCAGCAGATTGAAAAAATGCGATTTCGCGACAGTGCCGGCACTGTCGAAACGGGTGAAAATCGACCCCTCGGAAAAGTTGGGTTTTTTTGCCATCTTTGAGTCCTGCCGGGACCCCCGATGAATGTTTGGGGGGTTTGGCCCACCTCCCGGGCCGGAAAAGTGGCGTTTTCAGCAGCTTGAAAAAATGCGATTTCGCGACAGTGGCCGGCACTGTCGAAACGGGTGAAATCGACCCCCTCGGAAAAGTTGGGTTTTTGCCATCTTTGAGTCCTGCCGGGACCCCCGATGAATGTTTGGGGGGTTTGGCCCACCTCCCGGGCCGGAAAAGTGGCGTTTCCGTTTCAGCAGCTTGAAAAAATGCGATTTCGCGACAGTGCCGGCACTGTCGAAACGGGTGAAAATCGACCCCTCGGAAAAGTTGGGTTTTTTGCCATCTTTGAGTCCTGCCGGGACCCCCGATGAATGTTTGGGGGGTTTGGCCCACCTCCCGGGCCGGAAAAGTGGCGTTTCAGCAGCTTGAAAAAATGCGATTTCGCGACAGTGCCGGCACTGTCGAAACGGGTGAAAATCGACCCCTCGGAAAAGTTGGGTTTTTTGCCATCTTTGAGTCCTGCCGGGACCCCCGATGAATGTTTGGGGGGTTTGGCCCACCTCCCGGGCCGGAAAAGTGGCGTTTCAGCAGCTTGAAAAAATGCGATTTCGCGACAGTGCCGGCACTGTCGAAACGGGTGAAAATCGACCCCTCGGAAAAGTTGGGTTTTTTGCCATCTTTGAGTCCTGCCGGGACCCCCGATGAATGTTTGGGGGGTTTGGCCCACCTCCCGGGCCGGAAAAGTGGCGTTTCAGCAGCTTGAAAAAATGCGATTTCGCGACAGTGCCGGCACTGTCGAAACGGGTGAAAATCGACCCCTCGGAAAAGTTGGGTTTTTTGCCATCTTTGAGTCCTGCCGGGACCCCCGATGAATGTTTGGGGGGTTTGGCCCACCTCCCGGGCCGGAAAAGTGGCGTTTCAGCAGCTTGAAAAAATGCGATTTCGCGACAGTGCCGGCACTGTCGAAACGGGTGAAAATCGACCCCTCGGAAAAGTTGGGTTTTTTGCCATCTTTGAGTCCTGCCGGGACCCCCGATGAATGTTTGGGGGGTTTGGCCCACCTCCCGGGCCGGAAAAGTGGCGTTTCAGCAGCTTGAAAAAATGCGATTTCGCGACAGTGCCGGCACTGTCGAAACGGGTGAAAATCGACCCCTCGGAAAAGTTGGGTTTTTTGCCATCTTTGAGTCCTGCCGGGACCCCCGATGAATGTTTGGGGGGTTTGGCCCACCTCCCGGGCCGGAAAAGTGGCGTTTCAGCAGCTTGAAAAAATGCGATTTCGCGACAGTGCCGGCACTGTCGAAACGGGTGAAAATCGACCCCTCGGAAAAGTTGGGTTTTTTGCCATCTTTGAGTCCTGCCGGGACCCCCGATGAATGTTTGGGGGGTTTGGCCCACCTCCCGGGCCGGAAAAGTGGCGTTTCAGCAGCTTGAAAAAATGCGATTTCGCGACAGTGCCGGCACTGTCGAAACGGGTGAAAATCGACCCCTCGGAAAAGTTGGGTTTTTTGCCATCTTTGAGTCCTGCCGGGACCCCCGATGAATGTTTGGGGGGTTTGGCCCACCTCCCGGGCCGGAAAAGTGGCGTTTCAGCAGCTTGAAAAAATGCGATTTCGCGACAGTGCCGGCACTGTCGAAACGGGTGAAAATCGACCCCTCGGAAAAGTTGGGTTTTTTGCCATCTTTGAGTCCTGCCGGGACCCCCGATGAATGTTTGGGGGGTTTGGCCCACCTCCCGGGCCGGAAAAGTGGCGTTTCAGCAGCTTGAAAAAATGCGATTTCGCGACAGTGCCGGCACTGTCGAAACGGGTGAAAATCGACCCCTCGGAAAAGTTGGGTTTTTTGCCATCTTTGAGTCCTGCCGGGACCCCCGATGAATGTTTGGGGGGTTTGGCCCACCTCCCGGGCCGGAAAAGTGGCGTTTCAGCAGCTTGAAAAAATGCGATTTCGCGACAGTGCCGGCACTGTCGAAACGGGTGAAAATCGACCCCTCGGAAAAGTTGGGTTTTTTGCCATCTTTGAGTCCTGCCGGGACCCCCGATGAATGTTTGGGGGGTTTGGCCCACCTCCCGGGCCGGAAAAGTGGCGTTTCAGCAGCTTGAAAAAATGCGATTTCGCGACAGTGCCGGCACTGTCGAAACGGGTGAAAATCGACCCCTCGGAAAAGTTGGGTTTTTTGCCATCTTTGAGTCCTGCCGGGACCCCCGATGAATGTTTGGGGGGTTTGGCCCACCTCCCGGGCCGGAAAAGTGGCGTTTCAGCAGCTTGAAAAAATGCGATTTCGCGACAGTGCCGGCACTGTCGAAACGGGTGAAAATCGACCCCTCGGAAAAGTTGGGTTTTTTGCCATCTTTGAGTCCTGCCGGGACCCCCGATGAATGTTTGGGGGGTTTGGCCCACCTCCCGGGCCGGAAAAGTGGCGTTTCAGCAGCTTGAAAAAATGCGATTTCGCGACAGTGCCGGCACTGTCGAAACGGGTGAAAATCGACCCCTCGGAAAAGTTGGGTTTTTTGCCATCTTTGAGTCCTGCCGGGACCCCCGATGAATGTTTGGGGGGTTTGGCCCACCTCCCGGGCCGGAAAAGTGGCGTTTCAGCAGCTTGAAAAAATGCGATTTCGCGACAGTGCCGGCACTGTCGAAACGGGTGAAAATCGACCCCTCGGAAAAGTTGGGTTTTTTGCCATCTTTGAGTCCTGCCGGGACCCCCGATGAATGTTTGGGGGGTTTGGCCCACCTCCCGGGCCGGAAAAGTGGCGTTTCAGCAGCTTGAAAAAATGCGATTTCGCGACAGTGCCGGCACTGTCGAAACGGGTGAAAATCGACCCCTCGGAAAAGTTGGGTTTTTTGCCATCTTTGAGTCCTGCCGGGACCCCCGATGAATGTTTGGGGGGTTTGGCCCACCTCCCGGGCCGGAAAAGTGGCGTTTCAGCAGCTTGAAAAAATGCGATTTCGCGACAGTGCCGGCACTGTCGAAACGGGTGAAAATCGACCCCTCGGAAAAGTTGGGTTTTTTGCCATCTTTGAGTCCTGCCGGGACCCCCGATGAATGTTTGGGGGGTTTGGCCCACCTCCCGGGCCGGAAAAGTGGCGTTTCAGCAGCTTGAAAAAATGCGATTTCGCGACAGTGCCGGCACTGTCGAAACGGGTGAAAATCGACCCCTCGGAAAAGTTGGGTTTTTTGCCATCTTTGAGTCCTGCCGGGACCCCCGATGAATGTTTGGGGGGTTTGGCCCACCTCCCGGGCCGGAAAAGTGGCGTTTCAGCAGCTTGAAAAAATGCGATTTCGCGACAGTGCCGGCACTGTCGAAACGGGTGAAAATCGACCCCTCGGAAAAGTTGGGTTTTTTGCCATCTTTGAGTCCTGCCGGGACCCCCGATGAATGTTTGGGGGGTTTGGCCCACCTCCCGGGCCGGAAAAGTGGCGTTTCAGCAGCTTGAAAAAATGCGATTTCGCGACAGTGCCGGCACTGTCGAAACGGGTGAAAATCGACCCCTCGGAAAAGTTGGGTTTTTTGCCATCTTTGAGTCCTGCCGGGACCCCCGATGAATGTTTGGGGGGTTTGGCCCACCTCCCGGGCCGGAAAAGTGGCGTTTCAGCAGCTTGAAAAAATGCGATTTCGCGACAGTGCCGGCACTGTCGAAACGGGTGAAAATCGACCCCTCGGAAAAGTTGGGTTTTTTGCCATCTTTGAGTCCTGCCGGGACCCCCGATGAATGTTTGGGGGGTTTGGCCCACCTCCCGGGCCGGAAAAGTGGCGTTTCAGCAGCTTGAAAAAATGCGATTTCGCGACAGTGCCGGCACTGTCGAAACGGGTGAAAATCGACCCCTCGGAAAAGTTGGGTTTTTTGCCATCTTTGAGTCCTGCCGGGACCCCCGATGAATGTTTGGGGGGTTTGGCCCACCTCCCGGGCCGGAAAAGTGGCGTTTCAGCAGCTTGAAAAAATGCGATTTCGCGACAGTGCCGGCACTGTCGAAACGGGTGAAAATCGACCCCTCGGAAAAGTTGGGTTTTTTGCCATCTTTGAGTCCTGCCGGGACCCCCGATGAATGTTTGGGGGGTTTGGCCCACCTCCCGGGCCGGAAAAGTGGCGTTTCAGCAGCTTGAAAAAATGCGATTTCGCGACAGTGCCGGCACTGTCGAAACGGGTGAAAATCGACCCCTCGGAAAAGTTGGGTTTTTTGCCATCTTTGAGTCCTGCCGGGACCCCCGATGAATGTTTGGGGGGTTTGGCCCACCTCCCGGGCCGGAAAAGTGGCGTTTCAGCAGCTTGAAAAAATGCGATTTCGCGACAGTGCCGGCACTGTCGAAACGGGTGAAAATCGACCCCTCGGAAAAGTTGGGTTTTTTGCCATCTTTGAGTCCTGCCGGGACCCCCGATGAATGTTTGGGGGGTTTGGCCCACCTCCCGGGCCGGAAAAGTGGCGTTTCAGCAGCTTGAAAAAATGCGATTTCGCGACAGTGCCGGCACTGTCGAAACGGGTGAAAATCGACCCCTCGGAAAAGTTGGGTTTTTTGCCATCTTTGAGTCCTGCCGGGACCCCCGATGAATGTTTGGGGGGTTTGGCCCACCTCCCGGGCCGGAAAAGTGGCGTTTCAGCAGCTTGAAAAAATGCGATTTCGCGACAGTGCCGGCACTGTCGAAACGGGTGAAAATCGACCCCTCGGAAAAGTTGGGTTTTTTGCCATCTTTGAGTCCTGCCGGGACCCCCGATGAATGTTTGGGGGGTTTGGCCCACCTCCCGGGCCGGAAAAGTGGCGTTTCAGCAGCTTGAAAAAATGCGATTTCGCGACAGTGCCGGCACTGTCGAAACGGGTGAAAATCGACCCCTCGGAAAAGTTGGGTTTTTTGCCATCTTTGAGTCCTGCCGGGACCCCCGATGAATGTTTGGGGGGTTTGGCCCACCTCCCGGGCCGGAAAAGTGGCGTTTCAGCAGCTTGAAAAAATGCGATTTCGCGACAGTGCCGGCACTGTCGAAACGGGTGAAAATCGACCCCTCGGAAAAGTTGGGTTTTTTGCCATCTTTGAGTCCTGCCGGGACCCCCGATGAATGTTTGGGGGGTTTGGCCCACCTCCCGGGCCGGAAAAGTGGCGTTTCAGCAGCTTGAAAAAATGCGATTTCGCGACAGTGCCGGCACTGTCGAAACGGGTGAAAATCGACCCCTCGGAAAAGTTGGGTTTTTTGCCATCTTTGAGTCCTGCCGGGACCCCCGATGAATGTTTGGGGGGTTTGGCCCACCTCCCGGGCCGGAAAAGTGGCGTTTCAGCAGCTTGAAAAAATGCGATTTCGCGACAGTGCCGGCACTGTCGAAACGGGTGAAAATCGACCCCTCGGAAAAGTTGGGTTTTTTGCCATCTTTGAGTCCTGCCGGGACCCCCGATGAATGTTTGGGGGGTTTGGCCCACCTCCCGGGCCGGAAAAGTGGCGTTTCAGCAGCTTGAAAAAATGCGATTTCGCGACAGTGCCGGCACTGTCGAAACGGGTGAAAATCGACCCCTCGGAAAAGTTGGGTTTTTTGCCATCTTTGAGTCCTGCCGGGACCCCCGATGAATGTTTGGGGGGTTTGGCCCACCTCCCGGGCCGGAAAAGTGGCGTTTCAGCAGCTTGAAAAAATGCGATTTCGCGACAGTGCCGGCACTGTCGAAACGGGTGAAAATCGACCCCTCGGAAAAGTTGGGTTTTTTGCCATCTTTGAGTCCTGCCGGGACCCCCGATGAATGTTTGGGGGGTTTGGCCCACCTCCCGGGCCGGAAAAGTGGCGTTTCAGCAGCTTGAAAAAATGCGATTTCGCGACAGTGCCGGCACTGTCGAAACGGTGTGAAAATCGACCCCTCGGAAAAGTTGGGTTTTTTGCCATCTTTGAGTCCTGCCGGGACCCCCGATGAATGTTTGGGGGGTTTGGCCCACCTCCCGGGCCGGAAAAGTGGCGTTTCAGCAGCTTGAAAAAATGCGATTTCGCGACAGTGCCGGCACTGTCGAAACGGGTGAAAATCGACCCCTCGGAAAAGTTGGGTTTTTTGCCATCTTTGAGTCCTGCCGGGACCCCCGATGAATGTTTGGGGGGTTTGGCCCACCTCCCGGGCCGGAAAAGTGGCGTTTCAGCAGCTTGAAAAAATGCGATTTCGCGACAGTGCCGGCACTGTCGAAACGGGTGAAAATCGACCCCTCGGAAAAGTTGGGTTTTTTGCCATCTTTGAGTCCTGCCGGGACCCCCGATGAATGTTTGGGGGGTTTGGCCCACCTCCCGGGCCGGAAAAGTGGCGTTTCAGCAGCTTGAAAAAATGCGATTTCGCGACAGTGCCGGCACTGTCGAAACGGGTGAAAATCGACCCCTCGGAAAAGTTGGGTTTTTTGCCATCTTTGAGTCCTGCCGGGACCCCCGATGAATGTTTGGGGGGTTTGGCCCACCTCCCGGGCCGGAAAAGTGGCGTTTCAGCAGCTTGAAAAAATGCGATTTCGCGACAGTGCCGGCACTGTCGAAACGGGTGAAAATCGACCCCTCGGAAAAGTTGGGTTTTTTGCCATCTTTGAGTCCTGCCGGGACCCCCGATGAATGTTTGGGGGGTTTGGCCCACCTCCCGGGCCGGAAAAGTGGCGTTTCAGCAGCTTGAAAAAATGCGATTTCGCGACAGTGCCGGCACTGTCGAAACGGGTGAAAATCGACCCCTCGGAAAAGTTGGGTTTTTTGCCATCTTTGAGTCCTGCCGGGACCCCCGATGAATGTTTGGGGGGTTTGGCCCACCTCCCGGGCCGGAAAAGTGGCGTTTCAGCAGCTTGAAAAAATGCGATTTCGCGACAGTGCCGGCACTGTCGAAACGGGTGAAAATCGACCCCTCGGAAAAGTTGGGTTTTTTGCCATCTTTGAGTCCTGCCGGGACCCCCGATGAATGTTTGGGGGGTTTGGCCCACCTCCCGGGCCGGAAAAGTGGCGTTTCAGCAGCTTGAAAAAATGCGATTTCGCGACAGTGCCGGCACTGTCGAAACGGGTGAAAATCGACCCCTCGGAAAAGTTGGGTTTTTTGCCATCTTTGAGTCCTGCCGGGACCCCCGATGAATGTTTGGGGGGTTTGGCCCACCTCCCGGGCCGGAAAAGTGGCGTTTCAGCAGCTTGAAAAAATGCGATTTCGCGACAGTGCCGGCACTGTCGAAACGGGTGAAAATCGACCCCTCGGAAAAGTTGGGTTTTTTGCCATCTTTGAGTCCTGCCGGGACCCCCGATGAATGTTTGGGGGGTTTGGCCCACCTCCCGGGCCGGAAAAGTGGCGTTTCAGCAGCTTGAAAAAATGCGATTTCGCGACAGTGCCGGCACTGTCGAAACGGGTGAAAATCGACCCCTCGGAAAAGTTGGGTTTTTTGCCATCTTTGAGTCCTGCCGGGACCCCCGATGAATGTTTGGGGGGTTTGGCCCACCTCCCGGGCCGGAAAAGTGGCGTTTCAGCAGCTTGAAAAAATGCGATTTCGCGACAGTGCCGGCACTGTCGAAACGGGTGAAAATCGACCCCTCGGAAAAGTTGGGTTTTTTGCCATCTTTGAGTCCTGCCGGGACCCCCGATGAATGTTTGGGGGGTTTGGCCCACCTCCCGGGCCGGAAAAGTGGCGTTTCAGCAGCTTGAAAAAATGCGATTTCGCGACAGTGCCGGCACTGTCGAAACGGGTGAAAATCGACCCCTCGGAAAAGTTGGGTTTTTTGCCATCTTTGAGTCCTGCCGGGACCCCCGATGAATGTTTGGGGGGTTTGGCCCACCTCCCGGGCCGGAAAAGTGGCGTTTCAGCAGCTTGAAAAAATGCGATTTCGCGACAGTGCCGGCACTGTCGAAACGGGTGAAAATCGACCCCTCGGAAAAGTTGGGTTTTTTGCCATCTTTGAGTCCTGCCGGGACCCCCGATGAATGTTTGGGGGGTTTGGCCCACCTCCCGGGCCGGAAAAGTGGCGTTTCAGCAGCTTGAAAAAATGCGATTTCGCGACAGTGCCGGCACTGTCGAAACGGGTGAAAATCGACCCCTCGGAAAAGTTGGGTTTTTTGCCATCTTTGAGTCCTGCCGGGACCCCCGATGAATGTTTGGGGGGTTTGGCCCACCTCCCGGGCCGGAAAAGTGGCGTTTCAGCAGCTTGAAAAAATGCGATTTCGCGACAGTGCCGGCACTGTCGAAACGGGTGAAAATCGACCCCTCGGAAAAGTTGGGTTTTTTGCCATCTTTGAGTCCTGCCGGGACCCCCGATGAATGTTTGGGGGGTTTGGCCCACCTCCCGGGCCGGAAAAGTGGCGTTTCAGCAGCTTGAAAAAATGCGATTTCGCGACAGTGCCGGCACTGTCGAAACGGGTGAAAATCGACCCCTCGGAAAAGTTGGGTTTTTTGCCATCTTTGAGTCCTGCCGGGACCCCCGATGAATGTTTGGGGGGTTTGGCCCACCTCCCGGGCCGGAAAAGTGGCGTTTCAGCAGCTTGAAAAAATGCGATTTCGCGACAGTGCCGGCACTGTCGAAACGGGTGAAAATCGACCCCTCGGAAAAGTTGGGTTTTTTGCCATCTTTGAGTCCTGCCGGGACCCCCGATGAATGTTTGGGGGGTTTGGCCCACCTCCCGGGCCGGAAAAGTGGCGTTTCAGCAGCTTGAAAAAATGCGATTTCGCGACAGTGCCGGCACTGTCGAAACGGGTGAAAATCGACCCCTCGGAAAAGTTGGGTTTTTTGCCATCTTTGAGTCCTGCCGGGACCCCCGATGAATGTTTGGGGGGTTTGGCCCACCTCCCGGGCCGGAAAAGTGGCGTTTCAGCAGCTTGAAAAAATGCGATTTCGCGACAGTGCCGGCACTGTCGAAACGGGTGAAAATCGACCCCTCGGAAAAGTTGGGTTTTTTGCCATCTTTGAGTCCTGCCGGGACCCCCGATGAATGTTTGGGGGGTTTGGCCCACCTCCCGGGCCGGAAAAGTGGCGTTTCAGCAGCTTGAAAAAATGCGATTTCGCGACAGTGCCGGCACTGTCGAAACGGGTGAAAATCGACCCCTCGGAAAAGTTGGGTTTTTTGCCATCTTTGAGTCCTGCCGGGACCCCCGATGAATGTTTGGGGGGTTTGGCCCACCTCCCGGGCCGGAAAAGTGGCGTTTCAGCAGCTTGAAAAAATGCGATTTCGCGACAGTGCCGGCACTGTCGAAACGGGTGAAAATCGACCCCTCGGAAAAGTTGGGTTTTTTGCCATCTTTGAGTCCTGCCGGGACCCCCGATGAATGTTTGGGGGGTTTGGCCCACCTCCCGGGCCGGAAAAGTGGCGTTTCAGCAGCTTGAAAAAATGCGATTTCGCGACAGTGCCGGCACTGTCGAAACGGGTGAAAATCGACCCCTCGGAAAAGTTGGGTTTTTTGCCATCTTTGAGTCCTGCCGGGACCCCCGATGAATGTTTGGGGGGTTTGGCCCACCTCCCGGGCCGGAAAAGTGGCGTTTCAGCAGCTTGAAAAAATGCGATTTCGCGACAGTGCCGGCACTGTCGAAACGGGTGAAAATCGACCCCTCGGAAAAGTTGGGTTTTTTGCCATCTTTGAGTCCTGCCGGGACCCCCGATGAATGTTTGGGGGGTTTGGCCCACCTCCCGGGCCGGAAAAGTGGCGTTTCAGCAGCTTGAAAAAATGCGATTTCGCGACAGTGCCGGCACTGTCGAAACGGGTGAAAATCGACCCCTCGGAAAAGTTGGGTTTTTTGCCATCTTTGAGTCCTGCCGGGACCCCCGATGAATGTTTGGGGGGTTTGGCCCACCTCCCGGGCCGGAAAAGTGGCGTTTCAGCAGCTTGAAAAAATGCGATTTCGCGACAGTGCCGGCACTGTCGAAACGGGTGAAAATCGACCCCTCGGAAAAGTTGGGTTTTTTGCCATCTTTGAGTCCTGCCGGGACCCCCGATGAATGTTTGGGGGGTTTGGCCCACCTCCCGGGCCGGAAAAGTGGCGTTTCAGCAGCTTGAAAAAATGCGATTTCGCGACAGTGCCGGCACTGTCGAAACGGGTGAAAATCGACCCCTCGGAAAAGTTGGGTTTTTTGCCATCTTTGAGTCCTGCCGGGACCCCCGATGAATGTTTGGGGGGTTTGGCCCACCTCCCGGGCCGGAAAAGTGGCGTTTCAGCAGCTTGAAAAAATGCGATTTCGCGACAGTGCCGGCACTGTCGAAACGGGTGAAAATCGACCCCTCGGAAAAGTTGGGTTTTTTGCCATCTTTGAGTCCTGCCGGGACCCCCGATGAATGTTTGGGGGGTTTGGCCCACCTCCCGGGCCGGAAAAGTGGCGTTTCAGCAGCTTGAAAAAATGCGATTTCGCGACAGTGCCGGCACTGTCGAAACGGGTGAAAATCGACCCCTCGGAAAAGTTGGGTTTTTTGCCATCTTTGAGTCCTGCCGGGACCCCCGATGAATGTTTGGGGGGTTTGGCCCACCTCCCGGGCCGGAAAAGTGGCGTTTCAGCAGCTTGAAAAAATGCGATTTCGCGACAGTGCCGGCACTGTCGAAACGGGTGAAAATCGACCCCTCGGAAAAGTTGGGTTTTTTGCCATCTTTGAGTCCTGCCGGGACCCCCGATGAATGTTTGGGGGGTTTGGCCCACCTCCCGGGCCGGAAAAGTGGCGTTTCAGCAGCTTGAAAAAATGCGATTTCGCGACAGTGCCGGCACTGTCGAAACGGGTGAAAATCGACCCCTCGGAAAAGTTGGGTTTTTTGCCATCTTTGAGTCCTGCCGGGACCCCCGATGAATGTTTGGGGGGTTTGGCCCACCTCCCGGGCCGGAAAAGTGGCGTTTCAGCAGCTTGAAAAAATGCGATTTCGCGACAGTGCCGGCACTGTCGAAACGGGTGAAAATCGACCCCTCGGAAAAGTTGGGTTTTTTGCCATCTTTGAGTCCTGCCGGGACCCCCGATGAATGTTTGGGGGGTTTGGCCCACCTCCCGGGCCGGAAAAGTGGCGTTTCAGCAGCTTGAAAAAATGCGATTTCGCGACAGTGCCGGCACTGTCGAAACGGGTGAAAATCGACCCCTCGGAAAAGTTGGGTTTTTTGCCATCTTTGAGTCCTGCCGGGACCCCCGATGAATGTTTGGGGGGTTTGGCCCACCTCCCGGGCCGGAAAAGTGGCGTTTCAGCAGCTTGAAAAAATGCGATTTCGCGACAGTGCCGGCACTGTCGAAACGGGTGAAAATCGACCCCTCGGAAAAGTTGGGTTTTTTGCCATCTTTGAGTCCTGCCGGGACCCCCGATGAATGTTTGGGGGGTTTGGCCCACCTCCCGGGCCGGAAAAGTGGCGTTTCAGCAGCTTGAAAAAATGCGATTTCGCGACAGTGCCGGCACTGTCGAAACGGGTGAAAATCGACCCCTCGGAAAAGTTGGGTTTTTTGCCATCTTTGAGTCCTGCCGGGACCCCCGATGAATGTTTGGGGGGTTTGGCCCACCTCCCGGGCCGGAAAAGTGGCGTTTCAGCAGCTTGAAAAAATGCGATTTCGCGACAGTGCCGGCACTGTCGAAACGGGTGAAAATCGACCCCTCGGAAAAGTTGGGTTTTTTGCCATCTTTGAGTCCTGCCGGGACCCCCGATGAATGTTTGGGGGGTTTGGCCCACCTCCCGGGCCGGAAAAGTGGCGTTTCAGCAGCTTGAAAAAATGCGATTTCGCGACAGTGCCGGCACTGTCGAAACGGGTGAAAATCGACCCCTCGGAAAAGTTGGGTTTTTTGCCATCTTTGAGTCCTGCCGGGACCCCCGATGAATGTTTGGGGGGTTTGGCCCACCTCCCGGGCCGGAAAAGTGGCGTTTCAGCAGCTTGAAAAAATGCGATTTCGCGACAGTGCCGGCACTGTCGAAACGGGTGAAAATCGACCCCTCGGAAAAGTTGGGTTTTTTGCCATCTTTGAGTCCTGCCGGGACCCCCGATGAATGTTTGGGGGGTTTGGCCCACCTCCCGGGCCGGAAAAGTGGCGTTTCAGCAGCTTGAAAAAATGCGATTTCGCGACAGTGCCGGCACTGTCGAAACGGGTGAAAATCGACCCCTCGGAAAAGTTGGGTTTTTTGCCATCTTTGAGTCCTGCCGGGACCCCCGATGAATGTTTGGGGGGTTTGGCCCACCTCCCGGGCCGGAAAAGTGGCGTTTCAGCAGCTTGAAAAAATGCGATTTCGCGACAGTGCCGGCACTGTCGAAACGGGTGAAAATCGACCCCTCGGAAAAGTTGGGTTTTTTGCCATCTTTGAGTCCTGCCGGGACCCCCGATGAATGTTTGGGGGGTTTGGCCCACCTCCCGGGCCGGAAAAGTGGCGTTTCAGCAGCTTGAAAAAATGCGATTTCGCGACAGTGCCGGCACTGTCGAAACGGGTGAAAATCGACCCCTCGGAAAAGTTGGGTTTTTTGCCATCTTTGAGTCCTGCCGGGACCCCCGATGAATGTTTGGGGGGTTTGGCCCACCTCCCGGGCCGGAAAAGTGGCGTTTCAGCAGCTTGAAAAAATGCGATTTCGCGACAGTGCCGGCACTGTCGAAACGGGTGAAAATCGACCCCTCGGAAAAGTTGGGTTTTTTGCCATCTTTGAGTCCTGCCGGGACCCCCGATGAATGTTTGGGGGGTTTGGCCCACCTCCCGGGCCGGAAAAGTGGCGTTTCAGCAGCTTGAAAAAATGCGATTTCGCGACAGTGCCGGCACTGTCGAAACGGGTGAAAATCGACCCCTCGGAAAAGTTGGGTTTTTTGCCATCTTTGAGTCCTGCCGGGACCCCCGATGAATGTTTGGGGGGTTTGGCCCACCTCCCGGGCCGGAAAAGTGGCGTTTCAGCAGCTTGAAAAAATGCGATTTCGCGACAGTGCCGGCACTGTCGAAACGGGTGAAAATCGACCCCTCGGAAAAGTTGGGTTTTTTGCCATCTTTGAGTCCTGCCGGGACCCCCGATGAATGTTTGGGGGGTTTGGCCCACCTCCCGGGCCGGAAAAGTGGCGTTTCAGCAGCTTGAAAAAATGCGATTTCGCGACAGTGCCGGCACTGTCGAAACGGGTGAAAATCGACCCCTCGGAAAAGTTGGGTTTTTTGCCATCTTTGAGTCCTGCCGGGACCCCCGATGAATGTTTGGGGGGTTTGGCCCACCTCCCGGGCCGGAAAAGTGGCGTTTCAGCAGCTTGAAAAAATGCGATTTCGCGACAGTGCCGGCACTGTCGAAACGGGTGAAAATCGACCCCTCGGAAAAGTTGGGTTTTTTGCCATCTTTGAGTCCTGCCGGGACCCCCGATGAATGTTTGGGGGGTTTGGCCCACCTCCCGGGCCGGAAAAGTGGCGTTTCAGCAGCTTGAAAAAATGCGATTTCGCGACAGTGCCGGCACTGTCGAAACGGGTGAAAATCGACCCCTCGGAAAAGTTGGGTTTTTTGCCATCTTTGAGTCCTGCCGGGACCCCCGATGAATGTTTGGGGGGTTTGGCCCACCTCCCGGGCCGGAAAAGTGGCGTTTCAGCAGCTTGAAAAAATGCGATTTCGCGACAGTGCCGGCACTGTCGAAACGGGTGAAAATCGACCCCTCGGAAAAGTTGGGTTTTTTGCCATCTTTGAGTCCTGCCGGGACCCCCGATGAATGTTTGGGGGGTTTGGCCCACCTCCCGGGCCGGAAAAGTGGCGTTTCAGCAGCTTGAAAAAATGCGATTTCGCGACAGTGCCGGCACTGTCGAAACGGGTGAAAATCGACCCCTCGGAAAAGTTGGGTTTTTTGCCATCTTTGAGTCCTGCCGGGACCCCCGATGAATGTTTGGGGGGTTTGGCCCACCTCCCGGGCCGGAAAAGTGGCGTTTCAGCAGCTTGAAAAAATGCGATTTCGCGACAGTGCCGGCACTGTCGAAACGGGTGAAAATCGACCCCTCGGAAAAGTTGGGTTTTTTGCCATCTTTGAGTCCTGCCGGGACCCCCGATGAATGTTTGGGGGGTTTGGCCCACCTCCCGGGCCGGAAAAGTGGCGTTTCAGCAGCTTGAAAAAATGCGATTTCGCGACAGTGCCGGCACTGTCGAAACGGGTGAAAATCGACCCCTCGGAAAAGTTGGGTTTTTTGCCATCTTTGAGTCCTGCCGGGACCCCCGATGAATGTTTGGGGGGTTTGGCCCACCTCCCGGGCCGGAAAAGTGGCGTTTCAGCAGCTTGAAAAAATGCGATTTCGCGACAGTGCCGGCACTGTCGAAACGGGTGAAAATCGACCCCTCGGAAAAGTTGGGTTTTTTGCCATCTTTGAGTCCTGCCGGGACCCCCGATGAATGTTTGGGGGGTTTGGCCCACCTCCCGGGCCGGAAAAGTGGCGTTTCAGCAGCTTGAAAAAATGCGATTTCGCGACAGTGCCGGCACTGTCGAAACGGGTGAAAATCGACCCCTCGGAAAAGTTGGGTTTTTTGCCATCTTTGAGTCCTGCCGGGACCCCCGATGAATGTTTGGGGGGTTTGGCCCACCTCCCGGGCCGGAAAAGTGGCGTTTCAGCAGCTTGAAAAAATGCGATTTCGCGACAGTGCCGGCACTGTCGAAACGGGTGAAAATCGACCCCTCGGAAAAGTTGGGTTTTTTGCCATCTTTGAGTCCTGCCGGGACCCCCGATGAATGTTTGGGGGGTTTGGCCCACCTCCCGGGCCGGAAAAGTGGCGTTTCAGCAGCTTGAAAAAATGCGATTTCGCGACAGTGCCGGCACTGTCGAAACGGGTGAAAATCGACCCCTCGGAAAAGTTGGGTTTTTTGCCATCTTTGAGTCCTGCCGGGACCCCCGATGAATGTTTGGGGGGTTTGGCCCACCTCCCGGGCCGGAAAAGTGGCGTTTCAGCAGCTTGAAAAAATGCGATTTCGCGACAGTGCCGGCACTGTCGAAACGGGTGAAAATCGACCCCTCGGAAAAGTTGGGTTTTTTGCCATCTTTGAGTCCTGCCGGGACCCCCGATGAATGTTTGGGGGGTTTGGCCCACCTCCCGGGCCGGAAAAGTGGCGTTTCAGCAGCTTGAAAAAATGCGATTTCGCGACAGTGCCGGCACTGTCGAAACGGGTGAAAATCGACCCCTCGGAAAAGTTGGGTTTTTTGCCATCTTTGAGTCCTGCCGGGACCCCCGATGAATGTTTGGGGGGTTTGGCCCACCTCCCGGGCCGGAAAAGTGGCGTTTCAGCAGCTTGAAAAAATGCGATTTCGCGACAGTGCCGGCACTGTCGAAACGGGTGAAAATCGACCCCTCGGAAAAGTTGGGTTTTTTGCCATCTTTGAGTCCTGCCGGGACCCCCGATGAATGTTTGGGGGGTTTGGCCCACCTCCCGGGCCGGAAAAGTGGCGTTTCAGCAGCTTGAAAAAATGCGATTTCGCGACAGTGCCGGCACTGTCGAAACGGGTGAAAATCGACCCCTCGGAAAAGTTGGGTTTTTTGCCATCTTTGAGTCCTGCCGGGACCCCCGATGAATGTTTGGGGGGTTTGGCCCACCTCCCGGGCCGGAAAAGTGGCGTTTCAGCAGCTTGAAAAAATGCGATTTCGCGACAGTGCCGGCACTGTCGAAACGGGTGAAAATCGACCCCTCGGAAAAGTTGGGTTTTTTGCCATCTTTGAGTCCTGCCGGGACCCCCGATGAATGTTTGGGGGGTTTGGCCCACCTCCCGGGCCGGAAAAGTGGCGTTTCAGCAGCTTGAAAAAATGCGATTTCGCGACAGTGCCGGCACTGTCGAAACGGTGTGAAAATCGACCCCTCGGAAAAGTTGGGTTTTTTGCCATCTTTGAGTCCTGCCGGGACCCCCGATGAATGTTTGGGGGGTTTGGCCCACCTCCCGGGCCGGAAAAGTGGCGTTTCAGCAGCTTGAAAAAATGCGATTTCGCGACAGTGCCGGCACTGTCGAAACGGGTGAAAATCGACCCCTCGGAAAAGTTGGGTTTTTTGCCATCTTTGAGTCCTGCCGGGACCCCCGATGAATGTTTGGGGGGTTTGGCCCACCTCCCGGGCCGGAAAAGTGGCGTTTCAGCAGCTTGAAAAAATGCGATTTCGCGACAGTGCCGGCACTGTCGAAACGGGTGAAAATCGACCCCTCGGAAAAGTTGGGTTTTTTGCCATCTTTGAGTCCTGCCGGGACCCCCGATGAATGTTTGGGGGGTTTGGCCCACCTCCCGGGCCGGAAAAGTGGCGTTTCAGCAGCTTGAAAAAATGCGATTTCGCGACAGTGCCGGCACTGTCGAAACGGGTGAAAATCGACCCCTCGGAAAAGTTGGGTTTTTTGCCATCTTTGAGTCCTGCCGGGACCCCCGATGAATGTTTGGGGGGTTTGGCCCACCTCCCGGGCCGGAAAAGTGGCGTTTCAGCAGCTTGAAAAAATGCGATTTCGCGACAGTGCCGGCACTGTCGAAACGGGTGAAAATCGACCCCTCGGAAAAGTTGGGTTTTTTGCCATCTTTGAGTCCTGCCGGGACCCCCGATGAATGTTTGGGGGGTTTGGCCCACCTCCCGGGCCGGAAAAGTGGCGTTTCAGCAGCTTGAAAAAATGCGATTTCGCGACAGTGCCGGCACTGTCGAAACGGGTGAAAATCGACCCCTCGGAAAAGTTGGGTTTTTTGCCATCTTTGAGTCCTGCCGGGACCCCCGATGAATGTTTGGGGGGTTTGGCCCACCTCCCGGGCCGGAAAAGTGGCGTTTCAGCAGCTTGAAAAAATGCGATTTCGCGACAGTGCCGGCACTGTCGAAACGGGTGAAAATCGACCCCTCGGAAAAGTTGGGTTTTTTGCCATCTTTGAGTCCTGCCGGGACCCCCGATGAATGTTTGGGGGGTTTGGCCCACCTCCCGGGCCGGAAAAGTGGCGTTTCAGCAGCTTGAAAAAATGCGATTTCGCGACAGTGCCGGCACTGTCGAAACGGGTGAAAATCGACCCCTCGGAAAAGTTGGGTTTTTTGCCATCTTTGAGTCCTGCCGGGACCCCCGATGAATGTTTGGGGGGTTTGGCCCACCTCCCGGGCCGGAAAAGTGGCGTTTCAGCAGCTTGAAAAAATGCGATTTCGCGACAGTGCCGGCACTGTCGAAACGGGTGAAAATCGACCCCTCGGAAAAGTTGGGTTTTTTGCCATCTTTGAGTCCTGCCGGGACCCCCGATGAATGTTTGGGGGGTTTGGCCCACCTCCCGGGCCGGAAAAGTGGCGTTTCAGCAGCTTGAAAAAATGCGATTTCGCGACAGTGCCGGCACTGTCGAAACGGGTGAAAATCGACCCCTCGGAAAAGTTGGGTTTTTTGCCATCTTTGAGTCCTGCCGGGACCCCCGATGAATGTTTGGGGGGTTTGGCCCACCTCCCGGGCCGGAAAAGTGGCGTTTCAGCAGCTTGAAAAAATGCGATTTCGCGACAGTGCCGGCACTGTCGAAACGGGTGAAAATCGACCCCTCGGAAAAGTTGGGTTTTTTGCCATCTTTGAGTCCTGCCGGGACCCCCGATGAATGTTTGGGGGGTTTGGCCCACCTCCCGGGCCGGAAAAGTGGCGTTTCAGCAGCTTGAAAAAATGCGATTTCGCGACAGTGCCGGCACTGTCGAAACGGGTGAAAATCGACCCCTCGGAAAAGTTGGGTTTTTTGCCATCTTTGAGTCCTGCCGGGACCCCCGATGAATGTTTGGGGGGTTTGGCCCACCTCCCGGGCCGGAAAAGTGGCGTTTCAGCAGCTTGAAAAAATGCGATTTCGCGACAGTGCCGGCACTGTCGAAACGGGTGAAAATCGACCCCTCGGAAAAGTTGGGTTTTTTGCCATCTTTGAGTCCTGCCGGGACCCCCGATGAATGTTTGGGGGGTTTGGCCCACCTCCCGGGCCGGAAAAGTGGCGTTTCAGCAGCTTGAAAAAATGCGATTTCGCGACAGTGCCGGCACTGTCGAAACGGGTGAAAATCGACCCCTCGGAAAAGTTGGGTTTTTTGCCATCTTTGAGTCCTGCCGGGACCCCCGATGAATGTTTGGGGGGTTTGGCCCACCTCCCGGGCCGGAAAAGTGGCGTTTCAGCAGCTTGAAAAAATGCGATTTCGCGACAGTGCCGGCACTGTCGAAACGGGTGAAAATCGACCCCTCGGAAAAGTTGGGTTTTTTGCCATCTTTGAGTCCTGCCGGGACCCCCGATGAATGTTTGGGGGGTTTGGCCCACCTCCCGGGCCGGAAAAGTGGCGTTTCAGCAGCTTGAAAAAATGCGATTTCGCGACAGTGCCGGCACTGTCGAAACGGGTGAAAATCGACCCCTCGGAAAAGTTGGGTTTTTTGCCATCTTTGAGTCCTGCCGGGACCCCCGATGAATGTTTGGGGGGTTTGGCCCACCTCCCGGGCCGGAAAAGTGGCGTTTCAGCAGCTTGAAAAAATGCGATTTCGCGACAGTGCCGGCACTGTCGAAACGGGTGAAAATCGACCCCTCGGAAAAGTTGGGTTTTTTGCCATCTTTGAGTCCTGCCGGGACCCCCGATGAATGTTTGGGGGGTTTGGCCCACCTCCCGGGCCGGAAAAGTGGCGTTTCAGCAGCTTGAAAAAATGCGATTTCGCGACAGTGCCGGCACTGTCGAAACGGGTGAAAATCGACCCCTCGGAAAAGTTGGGTTTTTTGCCATCTTTGAGTCCTGCCGGGACCCCCGATGAATGTTTGGGGGGTTTGGCCCACCTCCCGGGCCGGAAAAGTGGCGTTTCAGCAGCTTGAAAAAATGCGATTTCGCGACAGTGCCGGCACTGTCGAAACGGGTGAAAATCGACCCCTCGGAAAAGTTGGGTTTTTTGCCATCTTTGAGTCCTGCCGGGACCCCCGATGAATGTTTGGGGGGTTTGGCCCACCTCCCGGGCCGGAAAAGTGGCGTTTCAGCAGCTTGAAAAAATGCGATTTCGCGACAGTGCCGGCACTGTCGAAACGGGTGAAAATCGACCCCTCGGAAAAGTTGGGTTTTTTGCCATCTTTGAGTCCTGCCGGGACCCCCGATGAATGTTTGGGGGGTTTGGCCCACCTCCCGGGCCGGAAAAGTGGCGTTTCAGCAGCTTGAAAAAATGCGATTTCGCGACAGTGCCGGCACTGTCGAAACGGGTGAAAATCGACCCCTCGGAAAAGTTGGGTTTTTTGCCATCTTTGAGTCCTGCCGGGACCCCCGATGAATGTTTGGGGGGTTTGGCCCACCTCCCGGGCCGGAAAAGTGGCGTTTCAGCAGCTTGAAAAAATGCGATTTCGCGACAGTGCCGGCACTGTCGAAACGGGTGAAAATCGACCCCTCGGAAAAGTTGGGTTTTTTGCCATCTTTGAGTCCTGCCGGGACCCCCGATGAATGTTTGGGGGGTTTGGCCCACCTCCCGGGCCGGAAAAGTGGCGTTTCAGCAGCTTGAAAAAATGCGATTTCGCGACAGTGCCGGCACTGTCGAAACGGGTGAAAATCGACCCCTCGGAAAAGTTGGGTTTTTTGCCATCTTTGAGTCCTGCCGGGACCCCCGATGAATGTTTGGGGGGTTTGGCCCACCTCCCGGGCCGGAAAAGTGGCGTTTCAGCAGCTTGAAAAAATGCGATTTCGCGACAGTGCCGGCACTGTCGAAACGGGTGAAAATCGACCCCTCGGAAAAGTTGGGTTTTTTGCCATCTTTGAGTCCTGCCGGGACCCCCGATGAATGTTTGGGGGGTTTGGCCCACCTCCCGGGCCGGAAAAGTGGCGTTTCAGCAGCTTGAAAAAATGCGATTTCGCGACAGTGCCGGCACTGTCGAAACGGGTGAAAATCGACCCCTCGGAAAAGTTGGGTTTTTTGCCATCTTTGAGTCCTGCCGGGACCCCCGATGAATGTTTGGGGGGTTTGGCCCACCTCCCGGGCCGGAAAAGTGGCGTTTCAGCAGCTTGAAAAAATGCGATTTCGCGACAGTGCCGGCACTGTCGAAACGGGTGAAAATCGACCCCTCGGAAAAGTTGGGTTTTTTGCCATCTTTGAGTCCTGCCGGGACCCCCGATGAATGTTTGGGGGGTTTGGCCCACCTCCCGGGCCGGAAAAGTGGCGTTTCAGCAGCTTGAAAAAATGCGATTTCGCGACAGTGCCGGCACTGTCGAAACGGGTGAAAATCGACCCCTCGGAAAAGTTGGGTTTTTTGCCATCTTTGAGTCCTGCCGGGACCCCCGATGAATGTTTGGGGGGTTTGGCCCACCTCCCGGGCCGGAAAAGTGGCGTTTCAGCAGCTTGAAAAAATGCGATTTCGCGACAGTGCCGGCACTGTCGAAACGGGTGAAAATCGACCCCTCGGAAAAGTTGGGTTTTTTGCCATCTTTGAGTCCTGCCGGGACCCCCGATGAATGTTTGGGGGGTTTGGCCCACCTCCCGGGCCGGAAAAGTGGCGTTTCAGCAGCTTGAAAAAATGCGATTTCGCGACAGTGCCGGCACTGTCGAAACGGGTGAAAATCGACCCCTCGGAAAAGTTGGGTTTTTTGCCATCTTTGAGTCCTGCCGGGACCCCCGATGAATGTTTGGGGGGTTTGGCCCACCTCCCGGGCCGGAAAAGTGGCGTTTCAGCAGCTTGAAAAAATGCGATTTCGCGACAGTGCCGGCACTGTCGAAACGGGTGAAAATCGACCCCTCGGAAAAGTTGGGTTTTTTGCCATCTTTGAGTCCTGCCGGGACCCCCGATGAATGTTTGGGGGGTTTGGCCCACCTCCCGGGCCGGAAAAGTGGCGTTTCAGCAGCTTGAAAAAATGCGATTTCGCGACAGTGCCGGCACTGTCGAAACGGGTGAAAATCGACCCCTCGGAAAAGTTGGGTTTTTTGCCATCTTTGAGTCCTGCCGGGACCCCCGATGAATGTTTGGGGGGTTTGGCCCACCTCCCGGGCCGGAAAAGTGGCGTTTCAGCAGCTTGAAAAAATGCGATTTCGCGACAGTGCCGGCACTGTCGAAACGGTGTGAAAATCGACCCCTCGGAAAAGTTGGGTTTTTTGCCATCTTTGAGTCCTGCCGGGACCCCCGATGAATGTTTGGGGGGTTTGGCCCACCTCCCGGGCCGGAAAAGTGGCGTTTCAGCAGCTTGAAAAAATGCGATTTCGCGACAGTGCCGGCACTGTCGAAACGGGTGAAAATCGACCCCTCGGAAAAGTTGGGTTTTTTGCCATCTTTGAGTCCTGCCGGGACCCCCGATGAATGTTTGGGGGGTTTGGCCCACCTCCCGGGCCGGAAAAGTGGCGTTTCAGCAGCTTGAAAAAATGCGATTTCGCGACAGTGCCGGCACTGTCGAAACGGGTGAAAATCGACCCCTCGGAAAAGTTGGGTTTTTTGCCATCTTTGAGTCCTGCCGGGACCCCCGATGAATGTTTGGGGGGTTTGGCCCACCTCCCGGGCCGGAAAAGTGGCGTTTCAGCAGCTTGAAAAAATGCGATTTCGCGACAGTGCCGGCACTGTCGAAACGGGTGAAAATCGACCCCTCGGAAAAGTTGGGTTTTTTGCCATCTTTGAGTCCTGCCGGGACCCCCGATGAATGTTTGGGGGGTTTGGCCCACCTCCCGGGCCGGAAAAGTGGCGTTTCAGCAGCTTGAAAAAATGCGATTTCGCGACAGTGCCGGCACTGTCGAAACGGGTGAAAATCGACCCCTCGGAAAAGTTGGGTTTTTTGCCATCTTTGAGTCCTGCCGGGACCCCCGATGAATGTTTGGGGGGTTTGGCCCACCTCCCGGGCCGGAAAAGTGGCGTTTCAGCAGCTTGAAAAAATGCGATTTCGCGACAGTGCCGGCACTGTCGAAACGGGTGAAAATCGACCCCTCGGAAAAGTTGGGTTTTTTGCCATCTTTGAGTCCTGCCGGGACCCCCGATGAATGTTTGGGGGGTTTGGCCCACCTCCCGGGCCGGAAAAGTGGCGTTTCAGCAGCTTGAAAAAATGCGATTTCGCGACAGTGCCGGCACTGTCGAAACGGGTGAAAATCGACCCCTCGGAAAAGTTGGGTTTTTTGCCATCTTTGAGTCCTGCCGGGACCCCCGATGAATGTTTGGGGGGTTTGGCCCACCTCCCGGGCCGGAAAAGTGGCGTTTCAGCAGCTTGAAAAAATGCGATTTCGCGACAGTGCCGGCACTGTCGAAACGGGTGAAAATCGACCCCTCGGAAAAGTTGGGTTTTTTGCCATCTTTGAGTCCTGCCGGGACCCCCGATGAATGTTTGGGGGGTTTGGCCCACCTCCCGGGCCGGAAAAGTGGCGTTTCAGCAGCTTGAAAAAATGCGATTTCGCGACAGTGCCGGCACTGTCGAAACGGGTGAAAATCGACCCCTCGGAAAAGTTGGGTTTTTTGCCATCTTTGAGTCCTGCCGGGACCCCCGATGAATGTTTGGGGGGTTTGGCCCACCTCCCGGGCCGGAAAAGTGGCGTTTCAGCAGCTTGAAAAAATGCGATTTCGCGACAGTGCCGGCACTGTCGAAACGGGTGAAAATCGACCCCTCGGAAAAGTTGGGTTTTTTGCCATCTTTGAGTCCTGCCGGGACCCCCGATGAATGTTTGGGGGGTTTGGCCCACCTCCCGGGCCGGAAAAGTGGCGTTTCAGCAGCTTGAAAAAATGCGATTTCGCGACAGTGCCGGCACTGTCGAAACGGGTGAAAATCGACCCCTCGGAAAAGTTGGGTTTTTTGCCATCTTTGAGTCCTGCCGGGACCCCCGATGAATGTTTGGGGGGTTTGGCCCACCTCCCGGGCCGGAAAAGTGGCGTTTCAGCAGCTTGAAAAAATGCGATTTCGCGACAGTGCCGGCACTGTCGAAACGGGTGAAAATCGACCCCTCGGAAAAGTTGGGTTTTTTGCCATCTTTGAGTCCTGCCGGGACCCCCGATGAATGTTTGGGGGGTTTGGCCCACCTCCCGGGCCGGAAAAGTGGCGTTTCAGCAGCTTGAAAAAATGCGATTTCGCGACAGTGCCGGCACTGTCGAAACGGGTGAAAATCGACCCCTCGGAAAAGTTGGGTTTTTTGCCATCTTTGAGTCCTGCCGGGACCCCCGATGAATGTTTGGGGGGTTTGGCCCACCTCCCGGGCCGGAAAAGTGGCGTTTCAGCAGCTTGAAAAAATGCGATTTCGCGACAGTGCCGGCACTGTCGAAACGGGTGAAAATCGACCCCTCGGAAAAGTTGGGTTTTTTGCCATCTTTGAGTCCTGCCGGGACCCCCGATGAATGTTTGGGGGGTTTGGCCCACCTCCCGGGCCGGAAAAGTGGCGTTTCAGCAGCTTGAAAAAATGCGATTTCGCGACAGTGCCGGCACTGTCGAAACGGGTGAAAATCGACCCCTCGGAAAAGTTGGGTTTTTTGCCATCTTTGAGTCCTGCCGGGACCCCCGATGAATGTTTGGGGGGTTTGGCCCACCTCCCGGGCCGGAAAAGTGGCGTTTCAGCAGCTTGAAAAAATGCGATTTCGCGACAGTGCCGGCACTGTCGAAACGGGTGAAAATCGACCCCTCGGAAAAGTTGGGTTTTTTGCCATCTTTGAGTCCTGCCGGGACCCCCGATGAATGTTTGGGGGGTTTGGCCCACCTCCCGGGCCGGAAAAGTGGCGTTTCAGCAGCTTGAAAAAATGCGATTTCGCGACAGTGCCGGCACTGTCGAAACGGGTGAAAATCGACCCCTCGGAAAAGTTGGGTTTTTTGCCATCTTTGAGTCCTGCCGGGACCCCCGATGAATGTTTGGGGGGTTTGGCCCACCTCCCGGGCCGGAAAAGTGGCGTTTCAGCAGCTTGAAAAAATGCGATTTCGCGACAGTGCCGGCACTGTCGAAACGGGTGAAAATCGACCCCTCGGAAAAGTTGGGTTTTTTGCCATCTTTGAGTCCTGCCGGGACCCCCGATGAATGTTTGGGGGGTTTGGCCCACCTCCCGGGCCGGAAAAGTGGCGTTTCAGCAGCTTGAAAAAATGCGATTTCGCGACAGTGCCGGCACTGTCGAAACGGGTGAAAATCGACCCCTCGGAAAAGTTGGGTTTTTTGCCATCTTTGAGTCCTGCCGGGACCCCCGATGAATGTTTGGGGGGTTTGGCCCACCTCCCGGGCCGGAAAAGTGGCGTTTCAGCAGCTTGAAAAAATGCGATTTCGCGACAGTGCCGGCACTGTCGAAACGGGTGAAAATCGACCCCTCGGAAAAGTTGGGTTTTTTGCCATCTTTGAGTCCTGCCGGGACCCCCGATGAATGTTTGGGGGGTTTGGCCCACCTCCCGGGCCGGAAAAGTGGCGTTTCAGCAGCTTGAAAAAATGCGATTTCGCGACAGTGCCGGCACTGTCGAAACGGGTGAAAATCGACCCCTCGGAAAAGTTGGGTTTTTTGCCATCTTTGAGTCCTGCCGGGACCCCCGATGAATGTTTGGGGGGTTTGGCCCACCTCCCGGGCCGGAAAAGTGGCGTTTCAGCAGCTTGAAAAAATGCGATTTCGCGACAGTGCCGGCACTGTCGAAACGGGTGAAAATCGACCCCTCGGAAAAGTTGGGTTTTTTGCCATCTTTGAGTCCTGCCGGGACCCCCGATGAATGTTTGGGGGGTTTGGCCCACCTCCCGGGCCGGAAAAGTGGCGTTTCAGCAGCTTGAAAAAATGCGATTTCGCGACAGTGCCGGCACTGTCGAAACGGGTGAAAATCGACCCCTCGGAAAAGTTGGGTTTTTTGCCATCTTTGAGTCCTGCCGGGACCCCCGATGAATGTTTGGGGGGTTTGGCCCACCTCCCGGGCCGGAAAAGTGGCGTTTCAGCAGCTTGAAAAAATGCGATTTCGCGACAGTGCCGGCACTGTCGAAACGGGTGAAAATCGACCCCTCGGAAAAGTTGGGTTTTTTGCCATCTTTGAGTCCTGCCGGGACCCCCGATGAATGTTTGGGGGGTTTGGCCCACCTCCCGGGCCGGAAAAGTGGCGTTTCAGCAGCTTGAAAAAATGCGATTTCGCGACAGTGCCGGCACTGTCGAAACGGGTGAAAATCGACCCCTCGGAAAAGTTGGGTTTTTTGCCATCTTTGAGTCCTGCCGGGACCCCCGATGAATGTTTGGGGGGTTTGGCCCACCTCCCGGGCCGGAAAAGTGGCGTTTCAGCAGCTTGAAAAAATGCGATTTCGCGACAGTGCCGGCACTGTCGAAACGGGTGAAAATCGACCCCTCGGAAAAGTTGGGTTTTTTGCCATCTTTGAGTCCTGCCGGGACCCCCGATGAATGTTTGGGGGGTTTGGCCCACCTCCCGGGCCGGAAAAGTGGCGTTTCAGCAGCTTGAAAAAATGCGATTTCGCGACAGTGCCGGCACTGTCGAAACGGGTGAAAATCGACCCCTCGGAAAAGTTGGGTTTTTTGCCATCTTTGAGTCCTGCCGGGACCCCCGATGAATGTTTGGGGGGTTTGGCCCACCTCCCGGGCCGGAAAAGTGGCGTTTCAGCAGCTTGAAAAAATGCGATTTCGCGACAGTGCCGGCACTGTCGAAACGGGTGAAAATCGACCCCTCGGAAAAGTTGGGTTTTTTGCCATCTTTGAGTCCTGCCGGGACCCCCGATGAATGTTTGGGGGGTTTGGCCCACCTCCCGGGCCGGAAAAGTGGCGTTTCAGCAGCTTGAAAAAATGCGATTTCGCGACAGTGCCGGCACTGTCGAAACGGGTGAAAATCGACCCCTCGGAAAAGTTGGGTTTTTTGCCATCTTTGAGTCCTGCCGGGACCCCCGATGAATGTTTGGGGGGTTTGGCCCACCTCCCGGGCCGGAAAAGTGGCGTTTCAGCAGCTTGAAAAAATGCGATTTCGCGACAGTGCCGGCACTGTCGAAACGGGTGAAAATCGACCCCTCGGAAAAGTTGGGTTTTTTGCCATCTTTGAGTCCTGCCGGGACCCCCGATGAATGTTTGGGGGGTTTGGCCCACCTCCCGGGCCGGAAAAGTGGCGTTTCAGCAGCTTGAAAAAATGCGATTTCGCGACAGTGCCGGCACTGTCGAAACGGGTGAAAATCGACCCCTCGGAAAAGTTGGGTTTTTTGCCATCTTTGAGTCCTGCCGGGACCCCCGATGAATGTTTGGGGGGTTTGGCCCACCTCCCGGGCCGGAAAAGTGGCGTTTCAGCAGCTTGAAAAAATGCGATTTCGCGACAGTGCCGGCACTGTCGAAACGGGTGAAAATCGACCCCTCGGAAAAGTTGGGTTTTTTGCCATCTTTGAGTCCTGCCGGGACCCCCGATGAATGTTTGGGGGGTTTGGCCCACCTCCCGGGCCGGAAAAGTGGCGTTTCAGCAGCTTGAAAAAATGCGATTTCGCGACAGTGCCGGCACTGTCGAAACGGGTGAAAATCGACCCCTCGGAAAAGTTGGGTTTTTTGCCATCTTTGAGTCCTGCCGGGACCCCCGATGAATGTTTGGGGGGTTTGGCCCACCTCCCGGGCCGGAAAAGTGGCGTTTCAGCAGCTTGAAAAAATGCGATTTCGCGACAGTGCCGGCACTGTCGAAACGGGTGAAAATCGACCCCTCGGAAAAGTTGGGTTTTTTGCCATCTTTGAGTCCTGCCGGGACCCCCGATGAATGTTTGGGGGGTTTGGCCCACCTCCCGGGCCGGAAAAGTGGCGTTTCAGCAGCTTGAAAAAATGCGATTTCGCGACAGTGCCGGCACTGTCGAAACGGGTGAAAATCGACCCCTCGGAAAAGTTGGGTTTTTTGCCATCTTTGAGTCCTGCCGGGACCCCCGATGAATGTTTGGGGGGTTTGGCCCACCTCCCGGGCCGGAAAAGTGGCGTTTCAGCAGCTTGAAAAAATGCGATTTCGCGACAGTGCCGGCACTGTCGAAACGGGTGAAAATCGACCCCTCGGAAAAGTTGGGTTTTTTGCCATCTTTGAGTCCTGCCGGGACCCCCGATGAATGTTTGGGGGGTTTGGCCCACCTCCCGGGCCGGAAAAGTGGCGTTTCAGCAGCTTGAAAAAATGCGATTTCGCGACAGTGCCGGCACTGTCGAAACGGGTGAAAATCGACCCCTCGGAAAAGTTGGGTTTTTTGCCATCTTTGAGTCCTGCCGGGACCCCCGATGAATGTTTGGGGGGTTTGGCCCACCTCCCGGGCCGGAAAAGTGGCGTTTCAGCAGCTTGAAAAAATGCGATTTCGCGACAGTGCCGGCACTGTCGAAACGGGTGAAAATCGACCCCTCGGAAAAGTTGGGTTTTTTGCCATCTTTGAGTCCTGCCGGGACCCCCGATGAATGTTTGGGGGGTTTGGCCCACCTCCCGGGCCGGAAAAGTGGCGTTTCAGCAGCTTGAAAAAATGCGATTTCGCGACAGTGCCGGCACTGTCGAAACGGGTGAAAATCGACCCCTCGGAAAAGTTGGGTTTTTTGCCATCTTTGAGTCCTGCCGGGACCCCCGATGAATGTTTGGGGGGTTTGGCCCACCTCCCGGGCCGGAAAAGTGGCGTTTCAGCAGCTTGAAAAAATGCGATTTCGCGACAGTGCCGGCACTGTCGAAACGGGTGAAAATCGACCCCTCGGAAAAGTTGGGTTTTTTGCCATCTTTGAGTCCTGCCGGGACCCCCGATGAATGTTTGGGGGGTTTGGCCCACCTCCCGGGCCGGAAAAGTGGCGTTTCAGCAGCTTGAAAAAATGCGATTTCGCGACAGTGCCGGCACTGTCGAAACGGGTGAAAATCGACCCCTCGGAAAAGTTGGGTTTTTTGCCATCTTTGAGTCCTGCCGGGACCCCCGATGAATGTTTGGGGGGTTTGGCCCACCTCCCGGGCCGGAAAAGTGGCGTTTCAGCAGCTTGAAAAAATGCGATTTCGCGACAGTGCCGGCACTGTCGAAACGGGTGAAAATCGACCCCTCGGAAAAGTTGGGTTTTTTGCCATCTTTGAGTCCTGCCGGGACCCCCGATGAATGTTTGGGGGGTTTGGCCCACCTCCCGGGCCGGAAAAGTGGCGTTTCAGCAGCTTGAAAAAATGCGATTTCGCGACAGTGCCGGCACTGTCGAAACGGGTGAAAATCGACCCCTCGGAAAAGTTGGGTTTTTTGCCATCTTTGAGTCCTGCCGGGACCCCCGATGAATGTTTGGGGGGTTTGGCCCACCTCCCGGGCCGGAAAAGTGGCGTTTCAGCAGCTTGAAAAAATGCGATTTCGCGACAGTGCCGGCACTGTCGAAACGGGTGAAAATCGACCCCTCGGAAAAGTTGGGTTTTTTGCCATCTTTGAGTCCTGCCGGGACCCCCGATGAATGTTTGGGGGGTTTGGCCCACCTCCCGGGCCGGAAAAGTGGCGTTTCAGCAGCTTGAAAAAATGCGATTTCGCGACAGTGCCGGCACTGTCGAAACGGGTGAAAATCGACCCCTCGGAAAAGTTGGGTTTTTTGCCATCTTTGAGTCCTGCCGGGACCCCCGATGAATGTTTGGGGGGTTTGGCCCACCTCCCGGGCCGGAAAAGTGGCGTTTCAGCAGCTTGAAAAAATGCGATTTCGCGACAGTGCCGGCACTGTCGAAACGGGTGAAAATCGACCCCTCGGAAAAGTTGGGTTTTTTGCCATCTTTGAGTCCTGCCGGGACCCCCGATGAATGTTTGGGGGGTTTGGCCCACCTCCCGGGCCGGAAAAGTGGCGTTTCAGCAGCTTGAAAAAATGCGATTTCGCGACAGTGCCGGCACTGTCGAAACGGGTGAAAATCGACCCCTCGGAAAAGTTGGGTTTTTTGCCATCTTTGAGTCCTGCCGGGACCCCCGATGAATGTTTGGGGGGTTTGGCCCACCTCCCGGGCCGGAAAAGTGGCGTTTCAGCAGCTTGAAAAAATGCGATTTCGCGACAGTGCCGGCACTGTCGAAACGGGTGAAAATCGACCCCTCGGAAAAGTTGGGTTTTTTGCCATCTTTGAGTCCTGCCGGGACCCCCGATGAATGTTTGGGGGGTTTGGCCCACCTCCCGGGCCGGAAAAGTGGCGTTTCAGCAGCTTGAAAAAATGCGATTTCGCGACAGTGCCGGCACTGTCGAAACGGGTGAAAATCGACCCCTCGGAAAAGTTGGGTTTTTTGCCATCTTTGAGTCCTGCCGGGACCCCCGATGAATGTTTGGGGGGTTTGGCCCACCTCCCGGGCCGGAAAAGTGGCGTTTCAGCAGCTTGAAAAAATGCGATTTCGCGACAGTGCCGGCACTGTCGAAACGGGTGAAAATCGACCCCTCGGAAAAGTTGGGTTTTTTGCCATCTTTGAGTCCTGCCGGGACCCCCGATGAATGTTTGGGGGGTTTGGCCCACCTCCCGGGCCGGAAAAGTGGCGTTTCAGCAGCTTGAAAAAATGCGATTTCGCGACAGTGCCGGCACTGTCGAAACGGGTGAAAATCGACCCCTCGGAAAAGTTGGGTTTTTTGCCATCTTTGAGTCCTGCCGGGACCCCCGATGAATGTTTGGGGGGTTTGGCCCACCTCCCGGGCCGGAAAAGTGGCGTTTCAGCAGCTTGAAAAAATGCGATTTCGCGACAGTGCCGGCACTGTCGAAACGGGTGAAAATCGACCCCTCGGAAAAGTTGGGTTTTTTGCCATCTTTGAGTCCTGCCGGGACCCCCGATGAATGTTTGGGGGGTTTGGCCCACCTCCCGGGCCGGAAAAGTGGCGTTTCAGCAGCTTGAAAAAATGCGATTTCGCGACAGTGCCGGCACTGTCGAAACGGGTGAAAATCGACCCCTCGGAAAAGTTGGGTTTTTTGCCATCTTTGAGTCCTGCCGGGACCCCCGATGAATGTTTGGGGGGTTTGGCCCACCTCCCGGGCCGGAAAAGTGGCGTTTCAGCAGCTTGAAAAAATGCGATTTCGCGACAGTGCCGGCACTGTCGAAACGGGTGAAAATCGACCCCTCGGAAAAGTTGGGTTTTTTGCCATCTTTGAGTCCTGCCGGGACCCCCGATGAATGTTTGGGGGGTTTGGCCCACCTCCCGGGCCGGAAAAGTGGCGTTTCAGCAGCTTGAAAAAATGCGATTTCGCGACAGTGCCGGCACTGTCGAAACGGGTGAAAATCGACCCCTCGGAAAAGTTGGGTTTTTTGCCATCTTTGAGTCCTGCCGGGACCCCCGATGAATGTTTGGGGGGTTTGGCCCACCTCCCGGGCCGGAAAAGTGGCGTTTCAGCAGCTTGAAAAAATGCGATTTCGCGACAGTGCCGGCACTGTCGAAACGGGTGAAAATCGACCCCTCGGAAAAGTTGGGTTTTTTGCCATCTTTGAGTCCTGCCGGGACCCCCGATGAATGTTTGGGGGGTTTGGCCCACCTCCCGGGCCGGAAAAGTGGCGTTTCAGCAGCTTGAAAAAATGCGATTTCGCGACAGTGCCGGCACTGTCGAAACGGGTGAAAATCGACCCCTCGGAAAAGTTGGGTTTTTTGCCATCTTTGAGTCCTGCCGGGACCCCCGATGAATGTTTGGGGGGTTTGGCCCACCTCCCGGGCCGGAAAAGTGGCGTTTCAGCAGCTTGAAAAAATGCGATTTCGCGACAGTGCCGGCACTGTCGAAACGGGTGAAAATCGACCCCTCGGAAAAGTTGGGTTTTTTGCCATCTTTGAGTCCTGCCGGGACCCCCGATGAATGTTTGGGGGGTTTGGCCCACCTCCCGGGCCGGAAAAGTGGCGTTTCAGCAGCTTGAAAAAATGCGATTTCGCGACAGTGCCGGCACTGTCGAAACGGGTGAAAATCGACCCCTCGGAAAAGTTGGGTTTTTTGCCATCTTTGAGTCCTGCCGGGACCCCCGATGAATGTTTGGGGGGTTTGGCCCACCTCCCGGGCCGGAAAAGTGGCGTTTCAGCAGCTTGAAAAAATGCGATTTCGCGACAGTGCCGGCACTGTCGAAACGGGTGAAAATCGACCCCTCGGAAAAGTTGGGTTTTTTGCCATCTTTGAGTCCTGCCGGGACCCCCGATGAATGTTTGGGGGGTTTGGCCCACCTCCCGGGCCGGAAAAGTGGCGTTTCAGCAGCTTGAAAAAATGCGATTTCGCGACAGTGCCGGCACTGTCGAAACGGGTGAAAATCGACCCCTCGGAAAAGTTGGGTTTTTTGCCATCTTTGAGTCCTGCCGGGACCCCCGATGAATGTTTGGGGGGTTTGGCCCACCTCCCGGGCCGGAAAAGTGGCGTTTCAGCAGCTTGAAAAAATGCGATTTCGCGACAGTGCCGGCACTGTCGAAACGGGTGAAAATCGACCCCTCGGAAAAGTTGGGTTTTTTGCCATCTTTGAGTCCTGCCGGGACCCCCGATGAATGTTTGGGGGGTTTGGCCCACCTCCCGGGCCGGAAAAGTGGCGTTTCAGCAGCTTGAAAAAATGCGATTTCGCGACAGTGCCGGCACTGTCGAAACGGGTGAAAATCGACCCCTCGGAAAAGTTGGGTTTTTTGCCATCTTTGAGTCCTGCCGGGACCCCCGATGAATGTTTGGGGGGTTTGGCCCACCTCCCGGGCCGGAAAAGTGGCGTTTCAGCAGCTTGAAAAAATGCGATTTCGCGACAGTGCCGGCACTGTCGAAACGGGTGAAAATCGACCCCTCGGAAAAGTTGGGTTTTTTGCCATCTTTGAGTCCTGCCGGGACCCCCGATGAATGTTTGGGGGGTTTGGCCCACCTCCCGGGCCGGAAAAGTGGCGTTTCAGCAGCTTGAAAAAATGCGATTTCGCGACAGTGCCGGCACTGTCGAAACGGGTGAAAATCGACCCCTCGGAAAAGTTGGGTTTTTTGCCATCTTTGAGTCCTGCCGGGACCCCCGATGAATGTTTGGGGGGTTTGGCCCACCTCCCGGGCCGGAAAAGTGGCGTTTCAGCAGCTTGAAAAAATGCGATTTCGCGACAGTGCCGGCACTGTCGAAACGGGTGAAAATCGACCCCTCGGAAAAGTTGGGTTTTTTGCCATCTTTGAGTCCTGCCGGGACCCCCGATGAATGTTTGGGGGGTTTGGCCCACCTCCCGGGCCGGAAAAGTGGCGTTTCAGCAGCTTGAAAAAATGCGATTTCGCGACAGTGCCGGCACTGTCGAAACGGGTGAAAATCGACCCCTCGGAAAAGTTGGGTTTTTTGCCATCTTTGAGTCCTGCCGGGACCCCCGATGAATGTTTGGGGGGTTTGGCCCACCTCCCGGGCCGGAAAAGTGGCGTTTCAGCAGCTTGAAAAAATGCGATTTCGCGACAGTGCCGGCACTGTCGAAACGGGTGAAAATCGACCCCTCGGAAAAGTTGGGTTTTTTGCCATCTTTGAGTCCTGCCGGGACCCCCGATGAATGTTTGGGGGGTTTGGCCCACCTCCCGGGCCGGAAAAGTGGCGTTTCAGCAGCTTGAAAAAATGCGATTTCGCGACAGTGCCGGCACTGTCGAAACGGGTGAAAATCGACCCCTCGGAAAAGTTGGGTTTTTTGCCATCTTTGAGTCCTGCCGGGACCCCCGATGAATGTTTGGGGGGTTTGGCCCACCTCCCGGGCCGGAAAAGTGGCGTTTCAGCAGCTTGAAAAAATGCGATTTCGCGACAGTGCCGGCACTGTCGAAACGGGTGAAAATCGACCCCTCGGAAAAGTTGGGTTTTTTGCCATCTTTGAGTCCTGCCGGGACCCCCGATGAATGTTTGGGGGGTTTGGCCCACCTCCCGGGCCGGAAAAGTGGCGTTTCAGCAGCTTGAAAAAATGCGATTTCGCGACAGTGCCGGCACTGTCGAAACGGGTGAAAATCGACCCCTCGGAAAAGTTGGGTTTTTTGCCAGCTTTGAGTCCTGCCGGGACCCCCGATGAATGTTTGGGGGGTTTGGCCCACCTCCCGGGCCGGAAAAGTGGCGTTTCAGCAGCTTGAAAAAATGCGATTTCGCGACAGTGCCGGCACTGTCGAAACGGGTGAAAATCGACCCCTCGGAAAAGTTGGGTTTTTTGCCATCTTTGAGTCCTGCCGGGACCCCCGATGAATGTTTGGGGGGTTTGGCCCACCTCCCGGGCCGGAAAAGTGGCGTTTCAGCAGCTTGAAAAAATGCGATTTCGCGACAGTGCCGGCACTGTCGAAACGGGTGAAAATCGACCCCTCGGAAAAGTTGGGTTTTTTGCCATCTTTGAGTCCTGCCGGGACCCCCGATGAATGTTTGGGGGGTTTGGCCCACCTCCCGGGCCGGAAAAGTGGCGTTTCAGCAGCTTGAAAAAATGCGATTTCGCGACAGTGCCGGCACTGTCGAAACGGGTGAAAATCGACCCCTCGGAAAAGTTGGGTTTTTTGCCATCTTTGAGTCCTGCCGGGACCCCCGATGAATGTTTGGGGGGTTTGGCCCACCTCCCGGGCCGGAAAAGTGGCGTTTCAGCAGCTTGAAAAAATGCGATTTCGCGACAGTGCCGGCACTGTCGAAACGGGTGAAAATCGACCCCTCGGAAAAGTTGGGTTTTTTGCCATCTTTGAGTCCTGCCGGGACCCCCGATGAATGTTTGGGGGGTTTGGCCCACCTCCCGGGCCGGAAAAGTGGCGTTTCAGCAGCTTGAAAAAATGCGATTTCGCGACAGTGCCGGCACTGTCGAAACGGGTGAAAATCGACCCCTCGGAAAAGTTGGGTTTTTTGCCATCTTTGAGTCCTGCCGGGACCCCCGATGAATGTTTGGGGGGTTTGGCCCACCTCCCGGGCCGGAAAAGTGGCGTTTCAGCAGCTTGAAAAAATGCGATTTCGCGACAGTGCCGGCACTGTCGAAACGGGTGAAAATCGACCCCTCGGAAAAGTTGGGTTTTTTGCCATCTTTGAGTCCTGCCGGGACCCCCGATGAATGTTTGGGGGGTTTGGCCCACCTCCCGGGCCGGAAAAGTGGCGTTTCAGCAGCTTGAAAAAATGCGATTTCGCGACAGTGCCGGCACTGTCGAAACGGGTGAAAATCGACCCCTCGGAAAAGTTGGGTTTTTTGCCATCTTTGAGTCCTGCCGGGACCCCCGATGAATGTTTGGGGGGTTTGGCCCACCTCCCGGGCCGGAAAAGTGGCGTTTCAGCAGCTTGAAAAAATGCGATTTCGCGACAGTGCCGGCACTGTCGAAACGGGTGAAAATCGACCCCTCGGAAAAGTTGGGTTTTTTGCCATCTTTGAGTCCTGCCGGGACCCCCGATGAATGTTTGGGGGGTTTGGCCCACCTCCCGGGCCGGAAAAGTGGCGTTTCAGCAGCTTGAAAAAATGCGATTTCGCGACAGTGCCGGCACTGTCGAAACGGGTGAAAATCGACCCCTCGGAAAAGTTGGGTTTTTTGCCATCTTTGAGTCCTGCCGGGACCCCCGATGAATGTTTGGGGGGTTTGGCCCACCTCCCGGGCCGGAAAAGTGGCGTTTCAGCAGCTTGAAAAAATGCGATTTCGCGACAGTGCCGGCACTGTCGAAACGGGTGAAAATCGACCCCTCGGAAAAGTTGGGTTTTTTGCCATCTTTGAGTCCTGCCGGGACCCCCGATGAATGTTTGGGGGGTTTGGCCCACCTCCCGGGCCGGAAAAGTGGCGTTTCAGCAGCTTGAAAAAATGCGATTTCGCGACAGTGCCGGCACTGTCGAAACGGGTGAAAATCGACCCCTCGGAAAAGTTGGGTTTTTTGCCATCTTTGAGTCCTGCCGGGACCCCCGATGAATGTTTGGGGGGTTTGGCCCACCTCCCGGGCCGGAAAAGTGGCGTTTCAGCAGCTTGAAAAAATGCGATTTCGCGACAGTGCCGGCACTGTCGAAACGGGTGAAAATCGACCCCTCGGAAAAGTTGGGTTTTTTGCCATCTTTGAGTCCTGCCGGGACCCCCGATGAATGTTTGGGGGGTTTGGCCCACCTCCCGGGCCGGAAAAGTGGCGTTTCAGCAGCTTGAAAAAATGCGATTTCGCGACAGTGCCGGCACTGTCGAAACGGGTGAAAATCGACCCCTCGGAAAAGTTGGGTTTTTTGCCATCTTTGAGTCCTGCCGGGACCCCCGATGAATGTTTGGGGGGTTTGGCCCACCTCCCGGGCCGGAAAAGTGGCGTTTCAGCAGCTTGAAAAAATGCGATTTCGCGACAGTGCCGGCACTGTCGAAACGGGTGAAAATCGACCCCTCGGAAAAGTTGGGTTTTTTGCCATCTTTGAGTCCTGCCGGGACCCCCGATGAATGTTTGGGGGGTTTGGCCCACCTCCCGGGCCGGAAAAGTGGCGTTTCAGCAGCTTGAAAAAATGCGATTTCGCGACAGTGCCGGCACTGTCGAAACGGGTGAAAATCGACCCCTCGGAAAAGTTGGGTTTTTTGCCATCTTTGAGTCCTGCCGGGACCCCCGATGAATGTTTGGGGGGTTTGGCCCACCTCCCGGGCCGGAAAAGTGGCGTTTCAGCAGCTTGAAAAAATGCGATTTCGCGACAGTGCCGGCACTGTCGAAACGGGTGAAAATCGACCCCTCGGAAAAGTTGGGTTTTTTGCCATCTTTGAGTCCTGCCGGGACCCCCGATGAATGTTTGGGGGGTTTGGCCCACCTCCCGGGCCGGAAAAGTGGCGTTTCAGCAGCTTGAAAAAATGCGATTTCGCGACAGTGCCGGCACTGTCGAAACGGGTGAAAATCGACCCCTCGGAAAAGTTGGGTTTTTTGCCATCTTTGAGTCCTGCCGGGACCCCCGATGAATGTTTGGGGGGTTTGGCCCACCTCCCGGGCCGGAAAAGTGGCGTTTCAGCAGCTTGAAAAAATGCGATTTCGCGACAGTGCCGGCACTGTCGAAACGGGTGAAAATCGACCCCTCGGAAAAGTTGGGTTTTTTGCCATCTTTGAGTCCTGCCGGGACCCCCGATGAATGTTTGGGGGGTTTGGCCCACCTCCCGGGCCGGAAAAGTGGCGTTTCAGCAGCTTGAAAAAATGCGATTTCGCGACAGTGCCGGCACTGTCGAAACGGGTGAAAATCGACCCCTCGGAAAAGTTGGGTTTTTTGCCATCTTTGAGTCCTGCCGGGACCCCCGATGAATGTTTGGGGGGTTTGGCCCACCTCCCGGGCCGGAAAAGTGGCGTTTCAGCAGCTTGAAAAAATGCGATTTCGCGACAGTGCCGGCACTGTCGAAACGGGTGAAAATCGACCCCTCGGAAAAGTTGGGTTTTTTGCCATCTTTGAGTCCTGCCGGGACCCCCGATGAATGTTTGGGGGGTTTGGCCCACCTCCCGGGCCGGAAAAGTGGCGTTTCAGCAGCTTGAAAAAATGCGATTTCGCGACAGTGCCGGCACTGTCGAAACGGGTGAAAATCGACCCCTCGGAAAAGTTGGGTTTTTTGCCATCTTTGAGTCCTGCCGGGACCCCCGATGAATGTTTGGGGGGTTTGGCCCACCTCCCGGGCCGGAAAAGTGGCGTTTCAGCAGCTTGAAAAAATGCGATTTCGCGACAGTGCCGGCACTGTCGAAACGGGTGAAAATCGACCCCTCGGAAAAGTTGGGTTTTTTGCCATCTTTGAGTCCTGCCGGGACCCCCGATGAATGTTTGGGGGGTTTGGCCCACCTCCCGGGCCGGAAAAGTGGCGTTTCAGCAGCTTGAAAAAATGCGATTTCGCGACAGTGCCGGCACTGTCGAAACGGGTGAAAATCGACCCCTCGGAAAAGTTGGGTTTTTTGCCATCTTTGAGTCCTGCCGGGACCCCCGATGAATGTTTGGGGGGTTTGGCCCACCTCCCGGGCCGGAAAAGTGGCGTTTCAGCAGCTTGAAAAAATGCGATTTCGCGACAGTGCCGGCACTGTCGAAACGGGTGAAAATCGACCCCTCGGAAAAGTTGGGTTTTTTGCCATCTTTGAGTCCTGCCGGGACCCCCGATGAATGTTTGGGGGGTTTGGCCCACCTCCCGGGCCGGAAAAGTGGCGTTTCAGCAGCTTGAAAAAATGCGATTTCGCGACAGTGCCGGCACTGTCGAAACGGGTGAAAATCGACCCCTCGGAAAAGTTGGGTTTTTTGCCATCTTTGAGTCCTGCCGGGACCCCCGATGAATGTTTGGGGGGTTTGGCCCACCTCCCGGGCCGGAAAAGTGGCGTTTCAGCAGCTTGAAAAAATGCGATTTCGCGACAGTGCCGGCACTGTCGAAACGGGTGAAAATCGACCCCTCGGAAAAGTTGGGTTTTTTGCCATCTTTGAGTCCTGCCGGGACCCCCGATGAATGTTTGGGGGGTTTGGCCCACCTCCCGGGCCGGAAAAGTGGCGTTTCAGCAGCTTGAAAAAATGCGATTTCGCGACAGTGCCGGCACTGTCGAAACGGGTGAAAATCGACCCCTCGGAAAAGTTGGGTTTTTTGCCATCTTTGAGTCCTGCCGGGACCCCCGATGAATGTTTGGGGGGTTTGGCCCACCTCCCGGGCCGGAAAAGTGGCGTTTCAGCAGCTTGAAAAAATGCGATTTCGCGACAGTGCCGGCACTGTCGAAACGGGTGAAAATCGACCCCTCGGAAAAGTTGGGTTTTTTGCCATCTTTGAGTCCTGCCGGGACCCCCGATGAATGTTTGGGGGGTTTGGCCCACCTCCCGGGCCGGAAAAGTGGCGTTTCAGCAGCTTGAAAAAATGCGATTTCGCGACAGTGCCGGCACTGTCGAAACGGGTGAAAATCGACCCCTCGGAAAAGTTGGGTTTTTTGCCATCTTTGAGTCCTGCCGGGACCCCCGATGAATGTTTGGGGGGTTTGGCCCACCTCCCGGGCCGGAAAAGTGGCGTTTCAGCAGCTTGAAAAAATGCGATTTCGCGACAGTGCCGGCACTGTCGAAACGGGTGAAAATCGACCCCTCGGAAAAGTTGGGTTTTTTGCCATCTTTGAGTCCTGCCGGGACCCCCGATGAATGTTTGGGGGGTTTGGCCCACCTCCCGGGCCGGAAAAGTGGCGTTTCAGCAGCTTGAAAAAATGCGATTTCGCGACAGTGCCGGCACTGTCGAAACGGGTGAAAATCGACCCCTCGGAAAAGTTGGGTTTTTTGCCATCTTTGAGTCCTGCCGGGACCCCCGATGAATGTTTGGGGGGTTTGGCCCACCTCCCGGGCCGGAAAAGTGGCGTTTCAGCAGCTTGAAAAAATGCGATTTCGCGACAGTGCCGGCACTGTCGAAACGGGTGAAAATCGACCCCTCGGAAAAGTTGGGTTTTTTGCCATCTTTGAGTCCTGCCGGGACCCCCGATGAATGTTTGGGGGGTTTGGCCCACCTCCCGGGCCGGAAAAGTGGCGTTTCAGCAGCTTGAAAAAATGCGATTTCGCGACAGTGCCGGCACTGTCGAAACGGGTGAAAATCGACCCCTCGGAAAAGTTGGGTTTTTTGCCATCTTTGAGTCCTGCCGGGACCCCCGATGAATGTTTGGGGGGTTTGGCCCACCTCCCGGGCCGGAAAAGTGGCGTTTCAGCAGCTTGAAAAAATGCGATTTCGCGACAGTGCCGGCACTGTCGAAACGGGTGAAAATCGACCCCTCGGAAAAGTTGGGTTTTTTGCCATCTTTGAGTCCTGCCGGGACCCCCGATGAATGTTTGGGGGGTTTGGCCCACCTCCCGGGCCGGAAAAGTGGCGTTTCAGCAGCTTGAAAAAATGCGATTTCGCGACAGTGCCGGCACTGTCGAAACGGGTGAAAATCGACCCCTCGGAAAAGTTGGGTTTTTTGCCATCTTTGAGTCCTGCCGGGACCCCCGATGAATGTTTGGGGGGTTTGGCCCACCTCCCGGGCCGGAAAAGTGGCGTTTCAGCAGCTTGAAAAAATGCGATTTCGCGACAGTGCCGGCACTGTCGAAACGGGTGAAAATCGACCCCTCGGAAAAGTTGGGTTTTTTGCCATCTTTGAGTCCTGCCGGGACCCCCGATGAATGTTTGGGGGGTTTGGCCCACCTCCCGGGCCGGAAAAGTGGCGTTTCAGCAGCTTGAAAAAATGCGATTTCGCGACAGTGCCGGCACTGTCGAAACGGGTGAAAATCGACCCCTCGGAAAAGTTGGGTTTTTTGCCATCTTTGAGTCCTGCCGGGACCCCCGATGAATGTTTGGGGGGTTTGGCCCACCTCCCGGGCCGGAAAAGTGGCGTTTCAGCAGCTTGAAAAAATGCGATTTCGCGACAGTGCCGGCACTGTCGAAACGGGTGAAAATCGACCCCTCGGAAAAGTTGGGTTTTTTGCCATCTTTGAGTCCTGCCGGGACCCCCGATGAATGTTTGGGGGGTTTGGCCCACCTCCCGGGCCGGAAAAGTGGCGTTTCAGCAGCTTGAAAAAATGCGATTTCGCGACAGTGCCGGCACTGTCGAAACGGGTGAAAATCGACCCCTCGGAAAAGTTGGGTTTTTTGCCATCTTTGAGTCCTGCCGGGACCCCCGATGAATGTTTGGGGGGTTTGGCCCACCTCCCGGGCCGGAAAAGTGGCGTTTCAGCAGCTTGAAAAAATGCGATTTCGCGACAGTGCCGGCACTGTCGAAACGGGTGAAAATCGACCCCTCGGAAAAGTTGGGTTTTTTGCCATCTTTGAGTCCTGCCGGGACCCCCGATGAATGTTTGGGGGGTTTGGCCCACCTCCCGGGCCGGAAAAGTGGCGTTTCAGCAGCTTGAAAAAATGCGATTTCGCGACAGTGCCGGCACTGTCGAAACGGGTGAAAATCGACCCCTCGGAAAAGTTGGGTTTTTTGCCATCTTTGAGTCCTGCCGGGACCCCCGATGAATGTTTGGGGGGTTTGGCCCACCTCCCGGGCCGGAAAAGTGGCGTTTCAGCAGCTTGAAAAAATGCGATTTCGCGACAGTGCCGGCACTGTCGAAACGGGTGAAAATCGACCCCTCGGAAAAGTTGGGTTTTTTGCCATCTTTGAGTCCTGCCGGGACCCCCGATGAATGTTTGGGGGGTTTGGCCCACCTCCCGGGCCGGAAAAGTGGCGTTTCAGCAGCTTGAAAAAATGCGATTTCGCGACAGTGCCGGCACTGTCGAAACGGGTGAAAATCGACCCCTCGGAAAAGTTGGGTTTTTTGCCATCTTTGAGTCCTGCCGGGACCCCCGATGAATGTTTGGGGGGTTTGGCCCACCTCCCGGGCCGGAAAAGTGGCGTTTCAGCAGCTTGAAAAAATGCGATTTCGCGACAGTGCCGGCACTGTCGAAACGGGTGAAAATCGACCCCTCGGAAAAGTTGGGTTTTTTGCCATCTTTGAGTCCTGCCGGGACCCCCGATGAATGTTTGGGGGGTTTGGCCCACCTCCCGGGCCGGAAAAGTGGCGTTTCAGCAGCTTGAAAAAATGCGATTTCGCGACAGTGCCGGCACTGTCGAAACGGGTGAAAATCGACCCCTCGGAAAAGTTGGGTTTTTTGCCATCTTTGAGTCCTGCCGGGACCCCCGATGAATGTTTGGGGGGTTTGGCCCACCTCCCGGGCCGGAAAAGTGGCGTTTCAGCAGCTTGAAAAAATGCGATTTCGCGACAGTGCCGGCACTGTCGAAACGGGTGAAAATCGACCCCTCGGAAAAGTTGGGTTTTTTGCCATCTTTGAGTCCTGCCGGGACCCCCGATGAATGTTTGGGGGGTTTGGCCCACCTCCCGGGCCGGAAAAGTGGCGTTTCAGCAGCTTGAAAAAATGCGATTTCGCGACAGTGCCGGCACTGTCGAAACGGGTGAAAATCGACCCCTCGGAAAAGTTGGGTTTTTTGCCATCTTTGAGTCCTGCCGGGACCCCCGATGAATGTTTGGGGGGTTTGGCCCACCTCCCGGGCCGGAAAAGTGGCGTTTCAGCAGCTTGAAAAAATGCGATTTCGCGACAGTGCCGGCACTGTCGAAACGGGTGAAAATCGACCCCTCGGAAAAGTTGGGTTTTTTGCCATCTTTGAGTCCTGCCGGGACCCCCGATGAATGTTTGGGGGGTTTGGCCCACCTCCCGGGCCGGAAAAGTGGCGTTTCAGCAGCTTGAAAAAATGCGATTTCGCGACAGTGCCGGCACTGTCGAAACGGGTGAAAATCGACCCCTCGGAAAAGTTGGGTTTTTTGCCATCTTTGAGTCCTGCCGGGACCCCCGATGAATGTTTGGGGGGTTTGGCCCACCTCCCGGGCCGGAAAAGTGGCGTTTCAGCAGCTTGAAAAAATGCGATTTCGCGACAGTGCCGGCACTGTCGAAACGGGTGAAAATCGACCCCTCGGAAAAGTTGGGTTTTTTGCCATCTTTGAGTCCTGCCGGGACCCCCGATGAATGTTTGGGGGGTTTGGCCCACCTCCCGGGCCGGAAAAGTGGCGTTTCAGCAGCTTGAAAAAATGCGATTTCGCGACAGTGCCGGCACTGTCGAAACGGGTGAAAATCGACCCCTCGGAAAAGTTGGGTTTTTTGCCATCTTTGAGTCCTGCCGGGACCCCCGATGAATGTTTGGGGGGTTTGGCCCACCTCCCGGGCCGGAAAAGTGGCGTTTCAGCAGCTTGAAAAAATGCGATTTCGCGACAGTGCCGGCACTGTCGAAACGGGTGAAAATCGACCCCTCGGAAAAGTTGGGTTTTTTGCCATCTTTGAGTCCTGCCGGGACCCCCGATGAATGTTTGGGGGGTTTGGCCCACCTCCCGGGCCGGAAAAGTGGCGTTTCAGCAGCTTGAAAAAATGCGATTTCGCGACAGTGCCGGCACTGTCGAAACGGGTGAAAATCGACCCCTCGGAAAAGTTGGGTTTTTTGCCATCTTTGAGTCCTGCCGGGACCCCCGATGAATGTTTGGGGGGTTTGGCCCACCTCCCGGGCCGGAAAAGTGGCGTTTCAGCAGCTTGAAAAAATGCGATTTCGCGACAGTGCCGGCACTGTCGAAACGGGTGAAAATCGACCCCTCGGAAAAGTTGGGTTTTTTGCCATCTTTGAGTCCTGCCGGGACCCCCGATGAATGTTTGGGGGGTTTGGCCCACCTCCCGGGCCGGAAAAGTGGCGTTTCAGCAGCTTGAAAAAATGCGATTTCGCGACAGTGCCGGCACTGTCGAAACGGGTGAAAATCGACCCCTCGGAAAAGTTGGGTTTTTTGCCATCTTTGAGTCCTGCCGGGACCCCCGATGAATGTTTGGGGGGTTTGGCCCACCTCCCGGGCCGGAAAAGTGGCGTTTCAGCAGCTTGAAAAAATGCGATTTCGCGACAGTGCCGGCACTGTCGAAACGGGTGAAAATCGACCCCTCGGAAAAGTTGGGTTTTTTGCCATCTTTGAGTCCTGCCGGGACCCCCGATGAATGTTTGGGGGGTTTGGCCCACCTCCCGGGCCGGAAAAGTGGCGTTTCAGCAGCTTGAAAAAATGCGATTTCGCGACAGTGCCGGCACTGTCGAAACGGGTGAAAATCGACCCCTCGGAAAAGTTGGGTTTTTTGCCATCTTTGAGTCCTGCCGGGACCCCCGATGAATGTTTGGGGGGTTTGGCCCACCTCCCGGGCCGGAAAAGTGGCGTTTCAGCAGCTTGAAAAAATGCGATTTCGCGACAGTGCCGGCACTGTCGAAACGGGTGAAAATCGACCCCTCGGAAAAGTTGGGTTTTTTGCCATCTTTGAGTCCTGCCGGGACCCCCGATGAATGTTTGGGGGGTTTGGCCCACCTCCCGGGCCGGAAAAGTGGCGTTTCAGCAGCTTGAAAAAATGCGATTTCGCGACAGTGCCGGCACTGTCGAAACGGGTGAAAATCGACCCCTCGGAAAAGTTGGGTTTTTTGCCATCTTTGAGTCCTGCCGGGACCCCCGATGAATGTTTGGGGGGTTTGGCCCACCTCCCGGGCCGGAAAAGTGGCGTTTCAGCAGCTTGAAAAAATGCGATTTCGCGACAGTGCCGGCACTGTCGAAACGGGTGAAAATCGACCCCTCGGAAAAGTTGGGTTTTTTGCCATCTTTGAGTCCTGCCGGGACCCCCGATGAATGTTTGGGGGGTTTGGCCCACCTCCCGGGCCGGAAAAGTGGCGTTTCAGCAGCTTGAAAAAATGCGATTTCGCGACAGTGCCGGCACTGTCGAAACGGGTGAAAATCGACCCCTCGGAAAAGTTGGGTTTTTTGCCATCTTTGAGTCCTGCCGGGACCCCCGATGAATGTTTGGGGGGTTTGGCCCACCTCCCGGGCCGGAAAAGTGGCGTTTCAGCAGCTTGAAAAAATGCGATTTCGCGACAGTGCCGGCACTGTCGAAACGGGTGAAAATCGACCCCTCGGAAAAGTTGGGTTTTTTGCCATCTTTGAGTCCTGCCGGGACCCCCGATGAATGTTTGGGGGGTTTGGCCCACCTCCCGGGCCGGAAAAGTGGCGTTTCAGCAGCTTGAAAAAATGCGATTTCGCGACAGTGCCGGCACTGTCGAAACGGGTGAAAATCGACCCCTCGGAAAAGTTGGGTTTTTTGCCATCTTTGAGTCCTGCCGGGACCCCCGATGAATGTTTGGGGGGTTTGGCCCACCTCCCGGGCCGGAAAAGTGGCGTTTCAGCAGCTTGAAAAAATGCGATTTCGCGACAGTGCCGGCACTGTCGAAACGGGTGAAAATCGACCCCTCGGAAAAGTTGGGTTTTTTGCCATCTTTGAGTCCTGCCGGGACCCCCGATGAATGTTTGGGGGGTTTGGCCCACCTCCCGGGCCGGAAAAGTGGCGTTTCAGCAGCTTGAAAAAATGCGATTTCGCGACAGTGCCGGCACTGTCGAAACGGGTGAAAATCGACCCCTCGGAAAAGTTGGGTTTTTTGCCATCTTTGAGTCCTGCCGGGACCCCCGATGAATGTTTGGGGGGTTTGGCCCACCTCCCGGGCCGGAAAAGTGGCGTTTCAGCAGCTTGAAAAAATGCGATTTCGCGACAGTGCCGGCACTGTCGAAACGGGTGAAAATCGACCCCTCGGAAAAGTTGGGTTTTTTGCCATCTTTGAGTCCTGCCGGGACCCCCGATGAATGTTTGGGGGGTTTGGCCCACCTCCCGGGCCGGAAAAGTGGCGTTTCAGCAGCTTGAAAAAATGCGATTTCGCGACAGTGCCGGCACTGTCGAAACGGGTGAAAATCGACCCCTCGGAAAAGTTGGGTTTTTTGCCATCTTTGAGTCCTGCCGGGACCCCCGATGAATGTTTGGGGGGTTTGGCCCACCTCCCGGGCCGGAAAAGTGGCGTTTCAGCAGCTTGAAAAAATGCGATTTCGCGACAGTGCCGGCACTGTCGAAACGGGTGAAAATCGACCCCTCGGAAAAGTTGGGTTTTTTGCCATCTTTGAGTCCTGCCGGGACCCCCGATGAATGTTTGGGGGGTTTGGCCCACCTCCCGGGCCGGAAAAGTGGCGTTTCAGCAGCTTGAAAAAATGCGATTTCGCGACAGTGCCGGCACTGTCGAAACGGGTGAAAATCGACCCCTCGGAAAAGTTGGGTTTTTTGCCATCTTTGAGTCCTGCCGGGACCCCCGATGAATGTTTGGGGGGTTTGGCCCACCTCCCGGGCCGGAAAAGTGGCGTTTCAGCAGCTTGAAAAAATGCGATTTCGCGACAGTGCCGGCACTGTCGAAACGGGTGAAAATCGACCCCTCGGAAAAGTTGGGTTTTTTGCCATCTTTGAGTCCTGCCGGGACCCCCGATGAATGTTTGGGGGGTTTGGCCCACCTCCCGGGCCGGAAAAGTGGCGTTTCAGCAGCTTGAAAAAATGCGATTTCGCGACAGTGCCGGCACTGTCGAAACGGGTGAAAATCGACCCCTCGGAAAAGTTGGGTTTTTTGCCATCTTTGAGTCCTGCCGGGACCCCCGATGAATGTTTGGGGGGTTTGGCCCACCTCCCGGGCCGGAAAAGTGGCGTTTCAGCAGCTTGAAAAAATGCGATTTCGCGACAGTGCCGGCACTGTCGAAACGGGTGAAAATCGACCCCTCGGAAAAGTTGGGTTTTTTGCCATCTTTGAGTCCTGCCGGGACCCCCGATGAATGTTTGGGGGGTTTGGCCCACCTCCCGGGCCGGAAAAGTGGCGTTTCAGCAGCTTGAAAAAATGCGATTTCGCGACAGTGCCGGCACTGTCGAAACGGGTGAAAATCGACCCCTCGGAAAAGTTGGGTTTTTTGCCATCTTTGAGTCCTGCCGGGACCCCCGATGAATGTTTGGGGGGTTTGGCCCACCTCCCGGGCCGGAAAAGTGGCGTTTCAGCAGCTTGAAAAAATGCGATTTCGCGACAGTGCCGGCACTGTCGAAACGGGTGAAAATCGACCCCTCGGAAAAGTTGGGTTTTTTGCCATCTTTGAGTCCTGCCGGGACCCCCGATGAATGTTTGGGGGGTTTGGCCCACCTCCCGGGCCGGAAAAGTGGCGTTTCAGCAGCTTGAAAAAATGCGATTTCGCGACAGTGCCGGCACTGTCGAAACGGGTGAAAATCGACCCCTCGGAAAAGTTGGGTTTTTTGCCATCTTTGAGTCCTGCCGGGACCCCCGATGAATGTTTGGGGGGTTTGGCCCACCTCCCGGGCCGGAAAAGTGGCGTTTCAGCAGCTTGAAAAAATGCGATTTCGCGACAGTGCCGGCACTGTCGAAACGGGTGAAAATCGACCCCTCGGAAAAGTTGGGTTTTTTGCCATCTTTGAGTCCTGCCGGGACCCCCGATGAATGTTTGGGGGGTTTGGCCCACCTCCCGGGCCGGAAAAGTGGCGTTTCAGCAGCTTGAAAAAATGCGATTTCGCGACAGTGCCGGCACTGTCGAAACGGGTGAAAATCGACCCCTCGGAAAAGTTGGGTTTTTTGCCATCTTTGAGTCCTGCCGGGACCCCCGATGAATGTTTGGGGGGTTTGGCCCACCTCCCGGGCCGGAAAAGTGGCGTTTCAGCAGCTTGAAAAAATGCGATTTCGCGACAGTGCCGGCACTGTCGAAACGGGTGAAAATCGACCCCTCGGAAAAGTTGGGTTTTTTGCCATCTTTGAGTCCTGCCGGGACCCCCGATGAATGTTTGGGGGGTTTGGCCCACCTCCCGGGCCGGAAAAGTGGCGTTTCAGCAGCTTGAAAAAATGCGATTTCGCGACAGTGCCGGCACTGTCGAAACGGGTGAAAATCGACCCCTCGGAAAAGTTGGGTTTTTTGCCATCTTTGAGTCCTGCCGGGACCCCCGATGAATGTTTGGGGGGTTTGGCCCACCTCCCGGGCCGGAAAAGTGGCGTTTCAGCAGCTTGAAAAAATGCGATTTCGCGACAGTGCCGGCACTGTCGAAACGGGTGAAAATCGACCCCTCGGAAAAGTTGGGTTTTTTGCCATCTTTGAGTCCTGCCGGGACCCCCGATGAATGTTTGGGGGGTTTGGCCCACCTCCCGGGCCGGAAAAGTGGCGTTTCAGCAGCTTGAAAAAATGCGATTTCGCGACAGTGCCGGCACTGTCGAAACGGGTGAAAATCGACCCCTCGGAAAGTTGGGTTTTTTTGCCATCTTTGAGTCCTGCCGGGACCCCCGATGAATGTTTGGGGGGTTTGGCCCACCTCCCGGGCCGGAAAAGTGGCGTTTCAGCAGCTTGAAAAAATGCGATTTCGCGACAGTGCCGGCACTGTCGAAACGGGTGAAAATCGACCCCTCGGAAAAGTTGGGTTTTTTGCCATCTTTGAGTCCTGCCGGGACCCCCGATGAATGTTTGGGGGGTTTGGCCCACCTCCCGGGCCGGAAAAGTGGCGTTTCAGCAGCTTGAAAAAATGCGATTTCGCGACAGTGCCGGCACTGTCGAAACGGGTGAAAATCGACCCCTCGGAAAAGTTGGGTTTTTTGCCATCTTTGAGTCCTGCCGGGACCCCGATGAATGTTTGGGGGTTTGGCCCACCTCCCGGGCCGGAAAAGTGGCGTTTCAGCAGCTTGAAAAAATGCGATTTCGCGACAGTGCCGGCACTGTCGAAACGGGTGAAAATCGACCCCTCGGAAAAGTTGGGTTTTTTGCCATCTTTGAGTCCTGCCGGGACCCCCGATGAATGTTTGGGGGGTTTGGCCCACCTCCCGGGCCGGAAAAGTGGCGTTTTCAGCAGCTTGAAAAAATGCGATTTCCGCGACCAGTGCCGGCACTGTCGAAACGGGTGAAAATCGACCCCTCGGAAAAGTTGGGGTTTTTTGCCATCTTTGAGTCCTGCCGGGACCCCCGATGAATGTTTGGGGGGTTTGGCCACCTCCCGGGCCGGAAAAGTGGCGTTTCAGCAGCTTGAAAAAATGCGATTTCGCGACAGTGCCGGCACTGTCGAAACGGGTGAAATCGACCCCTCGGAAAAGTTGGGTTTTTTGCCATCTTTGAGTCCTGCCGGGACCCCCGATGAATGTTTGGGGGGTTTGGCCCACCTCCCGGGCCGGAAAAGTGGCGTTTCAGCAGATTGAAAAAATGCGATTTCGCGACAGTGCCGGCACTGTCGAAACGGGTGAAAATCGACCCCTCGGAAAAGTTGGGTTTTTGCCATCTTTGAGTCCTGCCGGGACCCCCGATGAATGTTTGGGGGGTTTGGCCCACCTCCCGGGCCGGAAAAGTGGCGTTTCAGCAGCTTGAAAAAATGCGATTTCGCGACAGTGCCGGCACTGTCGAACGGGTGAAAATCGACCCCTCGGAAAAGTTGGGTTTTTTGCCATCTTGAGTCCTGCCGGGACCCCCGATGAATGTTTGGGGGGTTTGGCCCACCTCCCGGGCCGGAAAAGTGGCGTTTCAGCAGCTTGAAAAAATGCGATTTCGCGACAGTGCCGGCACTGTCGAAACGGGTGAAAATCGACCCCTCGGAAAAGTTGGGTTTTTTGCCATCTTTGAGTCCTGCCGGACCCCCGATGAATGTTTGGGGGGTTTGGCCCACCTCCCGGGCCGGAAAAGTGGCGTTTCAGCAGCTTGAAAAAATGCGATTTCGCGACAGTGCCGGCACTGTCGAAACGGGTGAAAATCGACCCCTCGGAAAAGTTGGGTTTTTTGCCATCTTTGAGTCCTGCCGGGACCCCCGATGAATGTTTGGGGGGTTTGGCCCACCTCCCGGGCCGGAAAAGTGGCGTTTCAGCAGCTTGAAAAAATGCGATTTCGCGACAGTGCCGGGCACTGTCGAAACGGGTGAAAATCGACCCCTCGGAAAAGTTGGGTTTTTTGCCATCTTTGAGTCCTGCCGGGACCCCCGATGAATGTTTGGGGGGTTTGGCCCACCTCCCGGGCCGGAAAAGTGGCGTTTCAGCAGCTTGAAAAAATGCGATTTCGCGACAGTGCCGGCACTGTCGAAACGGGTGAAAATCGACCCCTCGGAAAAGTTGGGTTTTTTGCCATCTTTGAGTCCTGCCGGGACCCCCGATGAATGTTTGGGGGGTTTGGCCCACCTCCCGGGCCGGAAAAGTGGCGTTTCAGCAGATTGAAAAAATGCGATTTCGCGACAGTGCCGGCACTGTCGAAACGGGTGAAAATCGACCCCTCGGAAAAGTTGGGTTTTTTGCCATCTTTGAGTCCTGCCGGGACCCCCGATGAATGTTTGGGGGGTTTGGCCCACCTCCCGGGCCGGAAAAGTGGCGTTTCAGCAGCTTGAAAAAATGCGATTTCGCGACAGTGCCGGCACTGTCGAAACGGGTGAAAATCGACCCCTCGGAAAAGTTGGGTTTTTTGCCATCTTTGAGTCCTGCCGGGACCCCCGATGAATGTTTGGGGGGTTTGGCCCACCTCCCGGGCCGGAAAAGTGGCGTTTCAGCAGCTTGAAAAAATGCGATTTCGCGACAGTGCCGGCACTGTCGAAACGGGTGAAAATCGACCCCTCGGAAAAGTTGGGTTTTTTGCCATCTTTGAGTCCTGCCGGGACCCCCGATGAATGTTTGGGGGGTTTGGCCCACCTCCCGGGCCGGAAAAGTGGCGTTTCAGCAGCTTGAAAAAATGCGATTTCGCGACAGTGCCGGCACTGTCGAAACGGGTGAAAATCGACCCCTCGGAAAAGTTGGGTTTTTTGCCATCTTTGAGTCCTGCCGGGACCCCCGATGAATGTTTGGGGGGTTTGGCCCACCTCCCGGGCCGGAAAAGTGGCGTTTCAGCAGCTTGAAAAAATGCGATTTCGCGACAGTGCCGGCACTGTCGAAACGGGTGAAAATCGACCCCTCGGAAAAGTTGGGTTTTTTGCCATCTTTGAGTCCTGCCGGGACCCCCGATGAATGTTTGGGGGGTTTGGCCCACCTCCCGGGCCGGAAAAGTGGCGTTTCAGCAGCTTGAAAAAATGCGATTTCGCGACAGTGCCGGCACTGTCGAAACGGGTGAAAATCGACCCCTCGGAAAAGTTGGGTTTTTTGCCATCTTTGAGTCCTGCCGGGACCCCCGATGAATGTTTGGGGGGTTTGGCCCACCTCCCGGGCCGGAAAAGTGGCGTTTCAGCAGCTTGAAAAAATGCGATTTCGCGACAGTGCCGGCACTGTCGAAACGGGTGAAAATCGACCCCTCGGAAAAGTTGGGTTTTTTGCCATCTTTGAGTCCTGCCGGGACCCCCGATGAATGTTTGGGGGGTTTGGCCCACCTCCCGGGCCGGAAAAGTGGCGTTTCAGCAGCTTGAAAAAATGCGATTTCGCGACAGTGCCGGCACTGTCGAAACGGGTGAAAATCGACCCCTCGGAAAAGTTGGGTTTTTTGCCATCTTTGAGTCCTGCCGGGACCCCCGATGAATGTTTGGGGGGTTTGGCCCACCTCCCGGGCCGGAAAAGTGGCGTTTCAGCAGCTTGAAAAAATGCGATTTCGCGACAGTGCCGGCACTGTCGAAACGGGTGAAAATCGACCCCTCGGAAAAGTTGGGTTTTTTGCCATCTTTGAGTCCTGCCGGGACCCCCGATGAATGTTTGGGGGGTTTGGCCCACCTCCCGGGCCGGAAAAGTGGCGTTTCAGCAGCTTGAAAAAATGCGATTTCGCGACAGTGCCGGCACTGTCGAAACGGGTGAAAATCGACCCCTCGGAAAAGTTGGGTTTTTTGCCATCTTTGAGTCCTGCCGGGACCCCCGATGAATGTTTGGGGGGTTTGGCCCACCTCCCGGGCCGGAAAAGTGGCGTTTCAGCAGCTTGAAAAAATGCGATTTCGCGACAGTGCCGGCACTGTCGAAACGGGTGAAAATCGACCCCTCGGAAAAGTTGGGTTTTTTGCCATCTTTGAGTCCTGCCGGGACCCCCGATGAATGTTTGGGGGGTTTGGCCCACCTCCCGGGCCGGAAAAGTGGCGTTTCAGCAGCTTGAAAAAATGCGATTTCGCGACAGTGCCGGCACTGTCGAAACGGGTGAAAATCGACCCCTCGGAAAAGTTGGGTTTTTTGCCATCTTTGAGTCCTGCCGGGACCCCCGATGAATGTTTGGGGGGTTTGGCCCACCTCCCGGGCCGGAAAAGTGGCGTTTCAGCAGCTTGAAAAAATGCGATTTCGCGACAGTGCCGGCACTGTCGAAACGGGTGAAAATCGACCCCTCGGAAAAGTTGGGTTTTTTGCCATCTTTGAGTCCTGCCGGGACCCCCGATGAATGTTTGGGGGGTTTGGCCCACCTCCCGGGCCGGAAAAGTGGCGTTTCAGCAGCTTGAAAAAATGCGATTTCGCGACAGTGCCGGCACTGTCGAAACGGGTGAAAATCGACCCCTCGGAAAAGTTGGGTTTTTTGCCATCTTTGAGTCCTGCCGGGACCCCCGATGAATGTTTGGGGGGTTTGGCCCACCTCCCGGGCCGGAAAAGTGGCGTTTCAGCAGCTTGAAAAAATGCGATTTCGCGACAGTGCCGGCACTGTCGAAACGGGTGAAAATCGACCCCTCGGAAAAGTTGGGTTTTTTGCCATCTTTGAGTCCTGCCGGGACCCCCGATGAATGTTTGGGGGGTTTGGCCCACCTCCCGGGCCGGAAAAGTGGCGTTTCAGCAGCTTGAAAAAATGCGATTTCGCGACAGTGCCGGCACTGTCGAAACGGGTGAAAATCGACCCCTCGGAAAAGTTGGGTTTTTTGCCATCTTTGAGTCCTGCCGGGACCCCCGATGAATGTTTGGGGGGTTTGGCCCACCTCCCGGGCCGGAAAAGTGGCGTTTCAGCAGCTTGAAAAAATGCGATTTCGCGACAGTGCCGGCACTGTCGAAACGGGTGAAAATCGACCCCTCGGAAAAGTTGGGTTTTTTGCCATCTTTGAGTCCTGCCGGGACCCCCGATGAATGTTTGGGGGGTTTGGCCCACCTCCCGGGCCGGAAAAGTGGCGTTTCAGCAGCTTGAAAAAATGCGATTTCGCGACAGTGCCGGCACTGTCGAAACGGGTGAAAATCGACCCCTCGGAAAAGTTGGGTTTTTTGCCATCTTTGAGTCCTGCCGGGACCCCCGATGAATGTTTGGGGGGTTTGGCCCACCTCCCGGGCCGGAAAAGTGGCGTTTCAGCAGCTTGAAAAAATGCGATTTCGCGACAGTGCCGGCACTGTCGAAACGGGTGAAAATCGACCCCTCGGAAAAGTTGGGTTTTTTGCCATCTTTGAGTCCTGCCGGGACCCCCGATGAATGTTTGGGGGGTTTGGCCCACCTCCCGGGCCGGAAAAGTGGCGTTTCAGCAGATTGAAAAAATGCGATTTCGCGACAGTGCCGGCACTGTCGAAACGGGTGAAAATCGACCCCTCGGAAAAGTTGGGTTTTTTGCCATCTTTGAGTCCTGCCGGGACCCCCGATGAATGTTTGGGGGGTTTGGCCCACCTCCCGGGCCGGAAAAGTGGCGTTTCAGCAGCTTGAAAAAATGCGATTTCGCGACAGTGCCGGCACTGTCGAAACGGGTGAAAATCGACCCCTCGGAAAAGTTGGGTTTTTTGCCATCTTTGAGTCCTGCCGGGACCCCCGATGAATGTTTGGGGGGTTTGGCCCACCTCCCGGGCCGGAAAAGTGGCGTTTCAGCAGCTTGAAAAAATGCGATTTCGCGACAGTGCCGGCACTGTCGAAACGGGTGAAAATCGACCCCTCGGAAAAGTTGGGTTTTTTGCCATCTTTGAGTCCTGCCGGGACCCCCGATGAATGTTTGGGGGGTTTGGCCCACCTCCCGGGCCGGAAAAGTGGCGTTTCAGCAGCTTGAAAAAATGTGATTTCGCGACAGTGCCGGCACTGTCGAAACGGGTGAAAATCGACCCCTCGGAAAAGTTGGGTTTTTTGCCATCTTTGAGTCCTGCCGGGACCCCCGATGAATGTTTGGGGGGTTTGGCCCACCTCCCGGGCCGGAAAAGTGGCGTTTCAGCAGCTTGAAAAAAATGCGATTTCGCGACAGTGCCGGCACTGTCGAAACGGGTGAAAATCGACCCCTCGGAAAAGTTGGGTTTTTTGCCATCTTTGAGTCCTGCCGGGACCCCCGATGAATGTTTGGGGGGTTTGGCCCACCTCCCGGGCCGGAAAAGTGGCGTTTCAGCAGATTGAAAAAATGCGATTTCGCGACAGTGCCGGCACTGTCGAAACGGGTGAAAATCGACCCCTCGGAAAAGTTGGGTTTTTTGCCATCTTTGAGTCCTGCCGGGACCCCCGATGAATGTTTGGGGGGTTTGGCCCACCTCCCGGGCCGGAAAAGTGGCGTTTCAGCAGCTTGAAAAAATGCGATTTCGCGACAGTGCCGGCACTGTCGAAACGGGTGAAAATCGACCCCTCGGAAAAGTTGGGTTTTTTGCCATCTTTGAGTCCTGCCGGGACCCCCGATGAATGTTTGGGGGGTTTGGCCCACCTCCCGGGCCGGAAAAGTGGCGTTTCAGCAGATTGAAAAAATGCGATTTCGCGACAGTGCCGGCACTGTCGAAACGGGTGAAAATCGACCCCTCGGAAAAGTTGGGTTTTTTGCCATCTTTGAGTCCTGCCGGGACCCCCGATGAATGTTTGGGGGGTTTGGCCCACCTCCCGGGCCGGAAAAGTGGCGTTTCAGCAGATTGAAAAAATGCGATTTCGCGACAGTGCCGGCACTGTCGAAACGGGTGAAAATCGACCCCTCGGAAAAGTTGGGTTTTTTGCCATCTTTGAGTCCTGCCGGGACCCCCGATGAATGTTTGGGGGGTTTGGCCCACCTCCCGGGCCGGAAAAGTGGCGTTTCAGCAGCTTGAAAAAATGCGATTTCGCGACAGTGCCGGCACTGTCGAAACGGGTGAAAATCGACCCCTCGGAAAAGTTGGGTTTTTTGCCATCTTTGAGTCCTGCCGGGACCCCCGATGAATGTTTGGGGGGTTTGGCCCACCTCCCGGGCGGGAAAAGTGGCGTTTCAGCAGCTTGAAAAAATGCGATTTCGCGACAGTGCCGGCACTGTCGAAACGGGTGAAAATCGACCCCTCGGAAAAGTTGGGTTTTTTGCCATCTTTGAGTCCTGCCGGGACCCCCGATGAATGTTTGGGGGGTTTGGCCCACCTCCCGGGCCGGAAAAGTGGCGTTTCAGCAGCTTGAAAAAATGCGATTTCGCGACAGTGCCGGCACTGTCGAAACGGGTGAAAATCGACCCCTCGGAAAAGTTGGGTTTTTTGCCATCTTTGAGTCCTGCCGGGACCCCCGATGAATGTTTGGGGGGTTTGGCCCAACTCCCGGGCCGGAAAAGTGGCGTTTCAGCAGCTTGAAAAAATGCGATTTCGCGACAGTGCCGGCACTGTCGAAACGGGTGAAAATCGACCCCTCGGAAAAGTTGTTTTTTTTGCCATCTTTGAGTCCTGCCGGGACCCCCGATGAATGTTTGGGGGGTTTGGTCCACCTCCCGGGCCGGAAAAGTGGCGTTTCAGCAGCTTGAAAAAATGCGATTTCGCGACAGTGCCGGCACTGTCGAAACGGGTGAAAATCGACCCCTCGGAAAAGTTGGGTTTTTTGCCATCTTTGAGTCCTGCCGGGACCCCCGATGAATGTTTGGGGGGTTTGGCCCACCTCCCGGGCCGGAAAAGTGGCGTTTCAGCAGCTTGAAAAAATGCGATTTCGCGACAGTGCCGGCACTGTCGAAACGGGTGAAAATCGACCCCTCGGAAAAGTTGGGTTTTTTGCCATCTTTGAGTCCTGCCGGGACCCCCGATGAATGTTTGGGGGGTTTGGCCCACCTCCCGGGCCGGAAAAGTGGCGTTTCAGCAGCTTGAAAAAATGCGATTTCGCGACAGTGCCGGCACTGTCGAAACGGGTGAAAATCGACCCCTCGGAAAAGTTGGGTTTTTTGCCATCTTTGAGTCCTGCCGGGACCCCCGATGAATGTTTGGGGGGTTTGGCCCACCTCCCGGGCCGGAAAAGTGGCGTTTCAGCAGCTTGAAAAAATGCGATTTCGCGACAGTGCCGACACTGTCGAAACGGGTGAAAATCGACCCCTCGGAAAAGTTGGGTTTTTTGCCATCTTTGAGTCCTGCCGGGACCCCCGATGAATGTTTGGGGGGTTTGGCCCACCTCCCGGGCCGGAAAAGTGGCGTTTCAGCAGCTTGAAAAAATGCGATTTCGCGACAGTGCCGGCACTGTCGAAACGGGTGAAAATCGAACCCTCGGAAAAGTTGGGTTTTTTGCCATCTTTGAGTCCTGCCGGGACCCCCGATGAATGTTTGGGGGGTTTGGCCCACCTCCCGGGCCGGAAAAGTGGCGTTTCAGCAGCTTGAAAAAATGCGATTTCGCGACTGTCGAAACGGGTGAAAATCGACCACTCGGAAAAGTTGGGTTTTTTGCCATCTTTGAGTCCTGCCGGGACCCCCGATGAATGTTTGGGGGGTTTGGCCCACCTCCAGGGCCGGAAAAGTGGCGTTTCAGCAGCTTGAAAAATGCGATTTCGCGACAGTGCCGGCACTGTCGAAACGGGTGAAAATCGACCCCTCGGAAAAGTTGGTTTTTTTGCCATCTTTGAGTCCTGCCGGGACCCCCGATGAATGTTTGGGGGGTTTGGCCCACCTCCCGGGCCGGAAAAGTGGCGTTTCAGCAGCTTGAAAAAATGCGATTTCGCGACAGTGACGGCACTGTCGAAACGGGTGAAAATCGACCCCTCGGAAAAGTTGGGTTTTTTGCCATCTTTGAGTCCTGCCGGGACCCCCGATGAATGTTTGGGGGGTTTGGCCCACCTCCCAGGCCGGAAAAGTGGCGTTTCAGCAGCTTGAAAAAATGCGATTTCGCGACCTGTCGAAACGGGTGAAAATCGACCCCTCGGAAAAGTTGTTTTTTTTGCCATCTTTGAGTCCTGCCGGGACCCCCGATGAATGTTTGGGGGGTTTGGCCCACCTCCCGGGCCGGAAAAGTGGAGTTTCAGCAGCTTGAAAAAATGCGATTTCGCGACAGTGCCGGCACTGTCGAAACGGGTGAAAATCGACCCCTCGGAAAAGTTGGGTTTTTTGCCATCTTTGAGTCCTGCCGGGACCCCCGATGAATGTTTGGGGGGTTTGGCCCACCTCCCGGGCCGGAAAAGTGGCGTTTCAGCAGCTTGAAAAAATGTGATTTCGCGACAGTGCCGGCACTGTCGAAACGGGTGAAAATCGACCCCTCGGAAAAGTTGGGTTTTTTGCCATCTTTGAGTCCTGCCGGGACCCCCGATGAATGTTTGGGGGGGTTTACCCACCTCCCGGGCCGGAAAAGTGGCGTTTCAGCAGCTTGAAAAAATGCGATTTCGCGACAGTGCCGGCACTGTCGAAACGGGTGAAAATCGACCCCTCGGAAAAGTTGGGTTTTTTGCCATCTTTGAGTCCTGCCGGGACCCCCGATGAATGTTTGGGGGGTTTGGCCCACCTCCCGGACCGGAAAAGTGGCGTTTCAGCAGCTTGAAAAAATGCGATTTCGCGACAGTGCCGGCACTGTCGAAACGGGTGAAAATCGACCCCTCGGAAAAGTTGGGTTTTTTGCCATCTTTGAGTCCTGCCAGGACCCCCGATGAATGTTTGGGGGGTTTGGCCCACCTCCCGGGCCGGAAAAGTGGCGTTTCAGTAGCTTGAAAAAATGCGATTTCGCGACAGTGTCGAAACGGGTGAAAATCGACCCCTCGGAAAAGTTGGGTTTTTTGCCATCTTTGAGTCCTGCCGGGACCCCCGATGAATGTTTGGGGGGTTTACCCACCTCCCGGGCCGGAAAAGTGGCGTTTCAGCAGCTTGAAAAAATGCGATTTCGCGACAGTGCCGGCACTGTCGAAACGGGTGAAAATCGACCCCTCGGAAAAGTTGTGTTTTTTGCCATCTTTGAGTCCTGCCGGGACCCCCGATGAATGTTTGGGGGGTTTGGCCCACCTCCCGGACCGGAAAAGTGGCGTTTCAGCAGCTTGAAAAAACCCAACTCTTCCGAGGGGTCGATTTTCGCCCTTTTTTTCAGTGCCGCCACTGTCGCGAATGACACTCTATATTCTTTATAGAGTGACACTCGAAGCGAATGACACTCTATAAACATGAATCGCAAATTCATGTTTGTAACAAAAGCTTGTTATTATTATTAAAACAAATAAACAAAAAACGATCGGTACTGGATCAGATCGGATATTTAAAAAAAAGCCAAAAAATGCGGATGAGGACATCCCTACCTTAAACACTTGTAAGAAATGTCTTTGCTTAAAAAAAAGGTAAATAAAACTTTTGTTGGTAAATACTGTAACTTTCAGCTGTTGTTTGAGAAAATGTAAATCCAAATATTTTGACCTCAACACAAATCAATATGTTGCTGTTGCTTGGAAAGTGTTTGTTTTTGTTGCTACAATGGTATTTTTAAAAGGTATTGTTCGGTTTTGATGGTAGAGTTTCATTTTGACAAACCTGTGAGGCTTTTTCCAACATATGTTGTGTCCTATCTTGCTTAAGTTTTAACACATCGAAAATATGTGTTAGCAATCGGCAAAAACTGTAACATGTAAAAAAAAAAAAAAAACTCCAAAGGAGTCAGCCATGACCTCACTGCGTCACTGCTGTTGTGTGGCGTCACGTGGGACAAAGCGGGACCAATTAATGCCACAACTGCTTCCCGGATGTGGGAATTGCATAACAATGCATAACCATGCGGGAACAATGCACGTCCTGCGTACTGTCGTGCACTAGACGTAAACAGTACTCGACTTACATAATATGTTGTGCGAGCATTTTCAACTGGCTTTAGCTCGTAGCTTGTAAGGGAGGTAGTCCATTGCTAATTTACTTTGGTACAAGGCTAACATTCTTATTCACAAAGACAGAGAGGTTGGCTGAAGTTTGAAACCACTGAGGGGTGCCACTGCTATTTTGTGTAATACATGCAAGCAAAGGTTATTCTTCTTCTACTTTTGGCTTCTCCCATTTGCCGTTGTCACAGCGTATCACGTGCTTCCATCTGAAGAATATCAATAGTAAAACAGCTTATACCCTCCAATGCTTCTAGTCTTGCTGCCTTTACATCTGCTCTCTTGAACACACAGTGTATTCATTTTTTTCCTCCATCATGGCTGCTATCGCTCTACTAGGGATGTGCCGGATAGTCAATGTAGATGAGTATCCGTTATGGATAATGCGTTTTTGCCGAGTACGAGCATGAAACGAGTGTAGCTCGTCATTATCCGTAATTGTGACGGAAAATCCTCAATATGTATTCATTCTTCACACTCTGTGATTGATATTTTTAGAACAGGCTGGTGCGGACTCATGTGGTCCTTAGAGGCCACCTGGTGCCTGTGGGCACCGTTTTGGTGACCAAATTTAGACGACACATACACGCATAATAAAGACGTTGATGTGATGTTTGGAGTGTCTGTGAATGTATCTCGCGGTCTGTCTAGTGACAACAAGGAAGTGTCGTTGCAATGACAAATGGACTACACACGTTTATTTAGTTTGTTTAGAGTTGGAAATACACATATGGTGTTTGAATTGCACTGCTGCTGATGTGTTCAGGTCAGAATAAACATAAACATAAATAAAGGAGCAACCGATTCTGTGGGGAGCTACACAGTGCCGCTGTCTGTCATCATGTCATGTTAGTAAACAATGCTAGTGATGGTCGTTATATACTGTCATTTGTCCCACCATTATAAAACTGGACATATTTTCACAGCTTTTTCGTGGAATGTCTTCTCAAATATTTTGAAGCCAACCCAGAGGGGGTGCCGCAAAAACCATTTGACTCTAGAACACCGTGTTTGAAATGCACCTTACCGCACGAGACATGTGATTGGCTAAAGATGCTAACCTAGGTTCCAGCTCAGTGTGTTGTTCAAGGTAGCCTCTGGATCCTCTGAAAAGGAGTTTTCTTTCAAATGTGTGGTTCTTTGATATCCATCATGATGTGAAGCAACATTCATCACGTCCACTCCTCAGATGTCTATTAGAAGAATGTAGTGCTTGTTGCTAACCATTTTGACTAAGCTAATGTAAATTTCTTTTTCTCACAATTACATGGAGAAATAAAGACTTCAATGCTAACAAGTGTGGTCGTATGCTTTTGGTCACAAGATGACACAACAATTGATATGTTTCGAGATTTCTTTCATTTTCACTCTGTATATGATTGGATTGAACAGAGGACCACACACAACTATTTGTAAACTCATTATTAAATGAACACTTTTTGGAAGATCGGACTCCAATTGAGCTGAAATGACATCAAATACACACCAAAAAAAAAATAGCACATTAAAACCATCAGGTGAGGTAAACATGTCTCTGCTGCTTTTTTCTGACTTCTACACAACTGTGATAAGTTATTATAAATGTGTGGTTGTCTCCTATCCATCATGGCGAGGAGCACCTTTGATCACATCTGTTATAGAGATGGCTGTTTAGAAGTATTTTAACTCCCCATGCTGACTTCATGCAAACACAAAAGTACATGTCAGGATAGTTTATTGAGGTGCAGAAGGTGTCAACAATCACAACATTTTGCATTTCATATCCTTTAAATGGCTTATGCATTGATGAAGGGGGAGGGAAGTGTTAAATCACACACATAAAACGATAAGTAAATATTTTTATAACATTATTTATTGAAGTCTACTCCTCCAAATCTCAACAATTACTGGTAGTTTGTTCGCTCCCTGTGTTTAGATATGACCATTTTATGCATACATACAACTATATATGTAAATATAAAAATAAATAATAAATGAAATTGATAATAATCACATAAATATAGTTTTGTAAACGAAGACATGGATGGATGAATGGATAATAGATAACGGGGTAGAACGTGACAGAAACATTGTATACTGTATAAATACATGCAGGAAAAAATGAAGCTTATTAAATAAAATAGTTGAATACAATTTTTGATCAATTATATCAGATTCAAGATTCAAGAGAGTTTTATTGTCATGTGCATGGTAAAACAGCAGTTATACCATGCAATGAAAATCTTATTCTGTTCATTCTCCCAAGGAAAAGAAAGAAAAACACAAGAAACATCAGATGGTGTTGTTGTCAGCTTTCTTCATCTTCTTCCACATATACTGTATCTTATAAATGCCACTTTCTAATGTAAATGACATTTTCTAAGGATTACTTGTAGAAATTGCGTGTAGTCACAAGCTGACACAACAATCTCTTGATGTGTTTCGAGATTTCTTTCATTTTCACTCCGTATATGATTGGATTGAACAGAGGACCATACACAACTATTTGTAAACTCATTAAATGTACACTTTTTGGAAGATCTGATTCCAGTCGAGCTGAAATGACATCAAATATGCACAAAAAAAGGCAGCACATTAAAACCATCAGGTGAGGTAAACATGTCTCTGTAGCCTTTTTCCTGACTTCTACACAACTGTGATAAGCTATGACAAATATCTTTATGTAGGTAAAAAGGATGAAAATCATAGGAACAACAATAATATTTAGCATGGCAAACAAACCATAAGCATTAAGAAATGTTGATTTTACACAATAAAGCCTAAAAATGTTACTGTTGCAAAAAATTCCGTCTGTTGTAAAGTCACAGAGTTTTTGTTTAGAATTAATTACAATTGCTACTGCAACCTCGAGTGCAGGTAGAAACCAGGCCACAGTCAAGAGGACAGTGACAGTTATATTTGCCATGATAGTTGGATATTGCAGAGGTTTGCAGATAGACACATACCTGTCATAAGCCATGGCTGACAGCAGTAAGATATCTGACATTCCTAAAGAATAAAATATAAAATATTGAAACATACAAGCTGAGTAAGAAATGGTCTGTTTTTGAGATAAGACATCAATGAAAAGTTTGGGGTAGATAGCAGTGCTAAACAAAACAGAGTTGAGTGACAAAGCTGCAATGAAAATGTACATAGGCTCATGAAGGTTCCTGTGAATCCAGATTAGACATATAATGGTGCAATTAGTGCACAGGATAAGAATATAGAGTGTCATCAAGATGACAAAGTAAAGATATCTGTATTTGTCCACTGCTATATAGCCACCGAGAGTTATATATGTTCCATTGAATTCAGCATCCATGAAATAAATCCCAGATGAAAAAGACTAGCAGACTGTGTCAAAGCAAATAATGAAGATCACATCGATGTACAGGTAGCTTTTACCTCCCCAATACACACACTGAGGTGTTGGATTAACATGACATCTTTTATAAGTCCACTCTCCATGAATCTCATGAATTGCTCCACCAAGAGTTGCTGTCATATTAGCAAGCCTATTCAAGCCTTCATGGTGGTGTTGATAGAAGTTTCTGTGAGCAGTCAATGTTGAGAAGAGTAACAGGTCATCCACCTTATAAGGATGACTCACAGGATGAAGACTGCCTGCGATTGGCCTCCAAGTTGAGGAGGCGTTTTGTAATCTTTTAGGTACCGTAGTTACAACCATCAGACCATTCTCACAAAAGGGAGGTGGGCCGTTGCTCATTTATGAATCATCAAAGAATGATTCATGAGATGTATTCCATTGTAACCTTCATGTTCAAATAAACTAAACCAAACCAAAACTTAACAATTACATCACATCTTCTTTAGCTGTGGAACACACGTAAACAAGATGGCCGTGGCGCTCCATCGCGGATGAAGATGCGGGCATCTTCATCACATACACACAAATGGAGAGGCGGCAAAGGTATTGTTAGGTTTTGTTTGTAGTTTCATTTTGACAAACCTGTGAGGCTTTTTCCAACATATGTTGTGTCCTTTCATGAGTTTTGACACAGCGTAAATATGTGTTAGCAATCGGCAAAAACTGTAACATGTAAAAAAAAACTCCAAAGGAGTCAGCCATGACCTCACCGCACATTACTCCTGTTGTGTGGCGTCACGTGGGACAAAGCGGGACCAATTAATGCCACAACTGCTTCCCGGATGTGGGAATTGCTGGTGACAATGCATAACCATGCGGGAACAATGCACGTCCTGCGTACTGTCATGCACTAGACGTAAACAGTACTCGACTTACATAATATGTTGTGCGAGCATTTTCAACTGGCTTTAGCTTGTAGCTTGTAAGGGAGGTAGTCCATTGCTAATTTACTTTGGTACAAGGCTAACATTCTTATTCACAAAGACAGAGAGGTTGACTGAAGTTTGAAACCACTGAGGGGTGCCACTGCTATTTTGTGTAATACATGCAAGCAAAGGTTATTCTTCTTCTACTTTTGGCTTCTCCCATTTGCCGTTGTCACAGCGTATCACGTGCTTCCATCTGTAGAACATAAATACTAAAACAGCTTATACCCTCCAATGCTTCTAGTCTTGCTGCCTTTCCACCTGCTCTCTTGAACACAGTGTATACATTTTTTTCCTCCAATCTCTCTAGTAGGGATGAGCTGGATAGTCATTGTAGATGAGTATCCGTTATGGATAATGCATTTTTGCCGAGTACGAGCATGAAATGAGTGTAGCTTGTCATTATCCATAATTGTGACGGAAAATCCTCAATATGTATTCGCTTTTCACACTCTGTGATTGATATTTTTAGAACAGGCTGGCGCGGACTCATGTGGTCCTTAGGGGCCACCTGGTGCCTGTGGGCACCGTTTTGGTGACCCAATTTGGACCACACATACACGCATAATAAAGACATTTATGTGATGTGTGAAGTGTCCGTGAATGCATCTCGCGGTCTGTCTAGGAAGTGTCGTTGCAATGACAAATGGACTACACACATTTAATTAGTTTGTTTAGAGTTGGAAATACACATATGATGTTTGAATTGCACTGCTGTTGATGTGTTCAGGTTAGAATAAACATAAACATAAATAAAGGACCAACCGATTCTGTGGGGAGCTACACAGTGCCGCTGTCTGTCATCATGTCATCTTAGTAAACAATGCTAGTGATGGTCGTTATTGTCACGTGGTGGCACACGGCCTGGTAACTGGATTCCAAGATGCAGAGAGACACCGGTGGCAATTTATAATATTTAATGCGTTAGTCGTGGTACAGAAAATTTACAGTCCAAAAACATACACAGCCGCGGGGAAAAACAAGAACTAAAGGCGCTGCACAAAAAAACTGGCAGGAACTAAGGACAAAATACAAAAACTAAGGTAGATGCGAACAAACAGAAACTACACAAAAACTAGGAACTGAACTAGATACTTCAGCCAAAAGCAAAAACATCTACAGCAATGTAAACTAAGGATGAATATCATTAGCGTGGAACCTGGCAAATGACTAAGTGTGGAGCACAGGTCTAAATAGTCCAACGAAGATTGAGAACAGGTGTGTACAGGAACTCCTCCCCTAGGTAGGCAGGTGCACTGCAACAAAATACCATTTGGTGGCAGGATAGCAGCAACATAACTATGACAGTACTCCCCCCTCTTAAGTCGACCCATGGCGGCTTATCTGGTTTATCAGGATGGGACGAGTGGAACTCGCTAATGAGAGTTAGATCAAGGATACAGGAGCGGGCAACCCACGAACGTTCCTCAGGACCATACCCTTCCCAATTGACCAGATACTGCCACCCTCTACCCCTTCTTCTAACGTCTAAAATAGCCTTAACTGTGTAAGCGGGTAAGCCATCGATCATACGCGGCGGGGGCGGATCCTCGACCGGAGGGCACAGCGGACTTGAAGATACTGGCTTGATCAGAGAGACGTGGAAAACAGGATGAACCCTCATCATCGACGAGAGTTGGAGCTTGACTGGCAAAGGGTTAATAATAGTCTCAATACTGTAAGGACCGATGAATCTGGGGGACAGCTTCCGGCTGGATCCTGCTAATGGTAAGTCACAGGTGGAGAGCCATACCTGGTCCCCCAGGTGGCACGGATAATCTTCCTTCCGGGCACTCGCTTGGCAGTTCCAACTCCGTGGCTACATCCATCATTCTTTTCTCAATGTCCCAGCGCAGTCCCCCCAAGACTCGGGCTACAGGTAAGATGGTTTCTGGTGGTCCGTCTTCCTAGACAGGGTCGAAGATTCTGGAGAGAGCATCGGGTTTAATATTTCTTGAACCAGGTCTGTAAGTAATGGAAAAATTAAATCTTGTCAAGAATAATGACCAACGGACTTGATGAGAGTTGAGTCTTTGAGCCGTACGGATGTAGGCTAGATTCTTGTGGTCGGTGACAACAATGAAAGGTTGGGCTTCACCCTCCAACCCGTGCCGCCACTTCCGCAGCGCAAGAACAATGGCAAGTAATTCTCTGTTACCCACATCATAATTACTCTCAGCCCTGGTGAGGCGACAAGAGAAGAATGCACACGGGTGGAGCCTCTGGTCAACCGGGGATCGTTGGGAAAGGACGGCTCCCACTCCTGTATCCGAGGTATCAACTTCAGTACCGGCGCGGAAGTAAATGATTTAAGCTTGACAAAAGCGGTTTCGGCTTCTGGAGACCACTAGCTTGGTAGATGTAAGCTTCGTCAGAGGTTCCACCTTACTGCTGTAAGGGTAGAATGAAACACCTATAAAAATTGGCAAACCCCAGGAACCTCTGTAGATGCTTCCTTGATGTGGAAGAGGGCCAATCGACCACTGCCTGTATCTTGGCGGGATCGGCTCTAAGTTGACCATTCTCCACAATGTACCCCAGGAAAGATACCGTAGAGACATGGAACTCGCACCTCTCTGCCTTGACAAAGAGCTGGTTCTCCAGAAGCCGCTCAAGCAGGATCAATAGGCTGATCAGGAGAGCGAACTCTGTCCTGGACGGTCCTCTGGACTCCGTGGAGGAAGTGGGGGAGAGAAGGATGTTGGCTAAGCTGACATCCATCATGAACAACACCTCTCACCCGCTACATGACACTGTTGTTTCCCTGAGCAGCTCCTTCAGCAGCAGACTGTTACACCCACGGTGTAAGAAGGAGAGGTTCCGCAGGTCCTTCATACCGACCGCTGTCAGGCTCTACAACACCTGCACCACCTGAACCATGTTGTAGACACTATGCTTTCTTTACACTGTTCTCTTTACTTGTCTTGCTGCTGTAACAAGTAAATTTCCCCGCTGTGGGATAAATAAAGTACATACAATACAATACAATACAAGCACCTGACGTACATGGCGAACGTGATCCTGTAATGAATTGGAGAAGATTAATATGTCGTCCAAAAAACAAAGCAGAACTGATTAAGATAGTCACGGAGAACGTTATTGATGAGATTTTGGAAAACGCCGGGTGCGTTGGTGAGACCAAAGGGCATGACTAGGTATTGGTAATGTCCGAGTGGAGTGTTAAATGCTGTCTTCCACTCGTCTCCCTCCCTTGTGCGCACCAGGGGGTAAGCGTTCCGTAGATCTAATTGTGAAAAAACTTTAGCTGCATGTAGCGAGGAAAAAGCTGAGTCCATGAGCGGAAGAGAGTAGGAATTCTTACCTGTGATATCATTTAATCCACGATAATCGATACAAGGTCGTAGCGACTTATCCTTTTTCTCGACAAAAAAGAAGTCGACCCCCAGGGGCAACGTGGAGGGTCGGATAAGCCCTGCTGCCAAAGAAGTAGTTATGTAATCCTTTAAAGCCTTTTGCTCGGGTGCCGATACATGGTAAAGTCTAGCATTAGGCAGGGGTGCGTCGGGCAAGAGCTTGATTGCACAGTCATAAGGACGATGTGGTGGTAAGCTTTGGGCTCTGTCCTTACTGAAAACGCGAGCCAAGTCGTGATATACTTTAGGAACTTGGGATAGGTTGATCCTTTCTTCAATAACTTTAACCATCGGACTCTCGGGTACCGCTGAACGTAAACAGTTAGCGAAACAATGATTACCCCAGTGGCTAACTGTCATATTTTTCCAATCAATAGACGGGTTGTGAAGCTTCAACAAGGTGAGACCAAGAACAACGAGTGCGGCGTGAGAAGGAATATTTAAAGAATCGAATCATTTCCTGGTGGTTACCTGAGAGTCGTAAATTCAATAATTCAGTCTGATAGGATACTATGGCCAATAATTCCCCGTCAAGGGAGCGCACCTCCTTAGGACTAGGTAACTTAACTTTGGGAATACTATAAACTTCAACAAACTTGTAATCCAAAAAATTATCATCTGAACACTGGTATGTCCCCCCCCCAACCATGGTTCCAGCAACGTAAAGTCTTAATTGAGGCATTCTCCCGCTTGCCTGCTTGGCCGAGTACTCACAGTCCGATATGGGGGGTCGATCTCCGGCTAACTTCTGGTCGGCACCAGTAGTTGGACGAGACGACTTGACGACATCTGGCGGTGACGATGGGCGGCGAGGCGGCCGAGTTGGGCCGGACGCAATGTGGTGGTTGTCCGCTCCACAATACAGGAAGAGATGAAGTCGACGTCGTCGTGCCCGCTCCGCTTGTGGTAGGTTCCGTGCTTCCAGCTGCATGGGCTCCTCTTGGGTGCAGCCAGTGGTATCTGCAGCAGCATGGAAGCGCCGTTGCTCCCTGTATGGCGCAGGCGTCACCCATGGTATCGGCCGTGGAGGGGATCCTCCGGATCGTCCTTCCTGAGCATACTCCCGGTCGCATTCGCGTAGGCGGTTGTCCAAGCAAACTGCCAAGTCTATGAGCTCATCCAACGTACGGGTGTCATCACGTACGACTAATTCGTCCTTTATACCGTTATGTAGGGACTTACAAAAAGTCCCGCAGCACTGTCTCATCGTAACCGGCAGCCAAAACCCGAAACTCAACGGAGTATTTGGCGACTGAATGTTTTCTTTGCCTCAAATCCAGTAATCTACTTCTTGCTTGTCGTCCTCTAATGGGGTGATCAAAAAGTTTACGTATTTCACTCAAAAATAAAGACAGTGGTGAGCGTATGACTGGGTTGGCTTTACTACTGGCTAGTGCCCAAGCTGCGGCCCGATTGCTTAGAAGGCTCATGATAAACGCGACATTGGCTTAATGGGAGATATACGTACTGGGCTGTTGATAAAAAAACGAGCGAACATTGGTGTAAACATGAGTCCGTCTCCCCAGAAAAACGTGGTGGGTGCGGTGTACTAGGTTCTCTAAAGGACATGAGTGAATGAGATTCAGAGGAATCAGAACCGGAGGAAACTGAGCCCTCGCTCTGAGGTGTAGTTACAAAAGGGTGTTCGAGACGCCGATCCAAAGAAGATAAGCTGGTGGGCAAAGTGTTCAGTGCCTCCATGACCTCCTTAAGGGTCTTGTCATGGCTCCCTACCAGGTGGCCCTGGTGTGCCAAAGCCGACCGGAAGTGGTCTAACTCTGCGGAATCCATCTTGGCCAGATTGTACTGTCACGTGGTGGCACACGGCCTGGTGGTAACTGGATTCCAAGATGCAGAGAGGCACCGGTGGCAATTTATAATATTTAATGCTTTCGTCGTGGTACAGAAAATTCACAGTCCAAAAAAATACCCGGGCACAGTCGCGGGGAACATCGAAAACTAAAGGCGCTGCACAAAACAACTGGCAGGAAGTAAGGGCAAAATACAAAAATACAAAAACTAAGGTAGATGCGAACAAACAGAAACTACGCAAAAACTAGGAACTGAACTAGATCCTTCAGCCAAAAGCGAAAACGTGGCAAAAAGCATGGCTATGCAAAAACATCTACAGAGATGTAAACTAAGGATGAATATCATTAGCTTGGAACAAGAGCATGGTCAGAACTAAATACTCACAAGAACTAAGGCAGGCCAGAACAATGCGTATCAAACAAAGGCAGAGCATGAGCATGGAAAGTCAGAATGAGAGAAGACAATCTGGCAAATGACTAAGCGTGGAGCACAGGTCTAAATAGTCCAACAATGATTGAGAACAGGTGTGTACAGGAATCCTGACCGAGGTAGGCACAAAATACCATTAGATGACAGCAGAGCAGCAACACAACTATGACAGTTATATACGGTCATTTGTCCCACCATTATAAAACTGGACATATTTTCATAACTTTTTCGTGGATTGTCTTCTCAAATATTTTGAAGCCAACCCAGAGGGGGTGCCGCAAAAACCATTTGACTCTAGAACACCGTGTTTGAAATGCACCTTACCGCACGAGACATGTGATTGGCTAAAGATGCTAACCTAGGTTCCAGCTCAGTGTGTTGTTCAAGGTAGCCTCTGGATCCTCTGAAAAGAAGTTCTTTCAAATGTGTGGTTCTTTGATATCCATCATGATGTGAAGCAACATTCATCACGTCCACTCCTCAGATGTTTATTAGAAGAATGTAGTGCTTGTTGCTAACCATTTTGACTAAGCTAATGTAAATTACTTTTTCTAACAATTACATGGAGAAATAAATACTTCGATGCTAACAAGTGTGGTCATATGCTTTTGGTCACAAGATGACACAACAATTGATATGTTTCGAGATTTCTTTCATTTTCACTCCATTTTATGATTGGATTGAACAGAGGACTATACACAACTATTTGTAAACTCATTATTAAATGTACACTTTTTGGAAGATCGGACTCCAATTGAGCTGAAATGACATCAAATACACACCAAAAAAAAAATTGCACATTAAAACCATCAGGTGTGGTAAACATGTCTCTGCTGCTTTTTTCTGACTTCTACACAACTGTGATAAGTTATTATAAATGTGTGGTTGTCTGCTGTCCATCATGGCGAGGAGCCCCTTTGATCACATCTGTTATAGAGATGGCTGTTTAGAAGTATTTTAACTCCCCATGCTGACTTCATGCAAACACAAAAGTACATGTCAGGATAGTTTATTGAGGTGCAGAAGGTGTCAACAATCACAACATTTTGCATTTCATATCCTTTAAATAGCTTATGCATTGATGAAGGAGGAGGGAAGTGTTAAATCACACACATAAAACGATAAGTAAATATTTTTATAACTATTTATTGAAGTCTACTCCTCCAAATCTCAACAATTACTGGTAGTTTGTTCGCTCCCTGTGTTTAAATATGACCATTTTATACATACATACAACTATATATGTAAATATAAAAATAAATAATAAATGAAATTGATAATAATCACATAAATATAGTTTTGTAAACGAAGACATGGATGGATGAATGGATAATAGATAACGGGGGTAGAACGTGACAGAAACATTGTATACTGTATAAATACATGCGGGAAAAAATGAAGCTTGTTGTTGTTAGCTTTCTTCATCTTCTTCCACATATACTGTATCTTATAAATGCCACTTTCTAATGTAAATGACATTTTCTAAGGATTACTTGTAGAAATTGCGTGTAGTCACAAGCTGACACAACAATCTCTTGATGTGTTTCGAGATTTCTTTCATTTTCACTCCGTATATGATTGGATTGAACAGAGGACCATACACAACTATTTGTAAACTCATTATTAAATTTACACCATTTGGAAAATCTGACTCCAGTCGAGCTGAAATGGCATCAAATATACACAAAAAAAAGCAGCACATTAAAACCATCAGGTGAGGTAAACATGTCTCTGTAGCCTTTTTCCTGACTTCTACACAACTGTGATGAGTTATTATAAATATCTTTATGTAGGTAAAAAGGATGAAAATCACAGGAACAACAATAATATTTAGCAGCATAAACAAACCATAAATATGAAGAAATGTTGATTTTACACAATAAAGCCTAAAAATTTTACTGTTGCAAAAAATTCCATTTGTTGTAAAGTCACAGAGTTTTTGTTTAGAATTAATTACAATTGCTCCTGCAACCTCGAGTGCAGGTAGGAACCAGGCCACAGTCAAGAGGACAGTAACAGTCATTTTTCCCATGATAGTTGGATATTGCAGAGGTTTGCAGATAGACACATACCTGTCATAAGCCATGGCTGACAGCAGTAAGATATCTGACATTCCTAAAGAATAAAATATAAAATATTGAAACATACATGCTGAATAAGAAATAGTCTGTTTTTGAGATAAGACATCAATGAAAAGTTTGGGGTAGATAGCAGTGCTAAACAAAACAGAGTTGAGTGACAAAGCTGCAATGAAAATGTACATAGGCTCATGAAGGTTCCTGTGAATCCAGATTAGACATATAATGGTGCAATTAGTGCAGAGGATAAGAATATAGAGTGTCATCAAGATGACAAAGTAAAGATATCTGTATTTGTCCAATTCTACATAGCCACCGAGAGTTATATATGTTCCATTGAATTCAGCATCCATGAAGTTAGTCCCAGATGAAAAGATGATCACGTTGATTCATGTGCACGTAGCTGATGTTACTCTTTATCTCCACAAAACAAAGTGAAGTGTTGGAGTACGATCAGGTTGTTTATAAGAGTTGTTCATCCTCCATGGATCTCATTAAGTGCTCTACCAAGAGTTGCTGTCATGTCAACAAGTTTCTCCAAGTCTTTATGGTGATGTAAGCTTACTCGTGGATAGCCAATAGTACATTTTTCTGGGTGATAATTGTCCTACAAATTATTGCCAATAAATGATATTATTGTCAACATTATTTTGAGACCATTTTTTCATTAATGATGTAGTGATAATATGTGACACATTAATGTGTACACAATCTCAAAAGAAATAAACTTCAATTTCTTATGAGTATTAACATTGAAATTGGAATGTCAAGAGTATTTAAATAAAATAAATTAAACGCGCGCAGAAATGCACGCGCTGATGTAAAACAACAGTTCCCCAAAGTGTATTGAAAAAAATAGATCAGAAAAGCGAAACGTAACGTGTATGATGAACACTACACCATATTTCTTTTATTTTGAATCAGTGTCACTTTCGTTATTGTTAAAAAGCCAAATAACCCGGAATTACTCTGAAGTTCACATTGTGTGTCAATGCAGATGTCTGCTCATTTGCATATACACTTCCTTGATTCGATTTCAGCAACATTGTGTGTGGAATATGCTGTTTACATATAATGAGGTGTAACGTTTTGTCGGAGTTTAGTCAAAGTACATGTTTCGGATGCAGCAAAATACCTTAGTTGCACAATGAGGTGTTATACTTCGGGAATCACGGCAGCTGAAACGCGAGTTCCGCCGTTTTGTATTATTTAATTGTCTTTGTCACCAACTTTTTCATTTCAAACGGGCATGTGTTTGATACACAACAGGTATGAAGAAAGTATTCGATTGTGTAGCACATGACATACACAGCTATCAAGTGCACACACAGAGTGCTGCACCAGCACTCGCTAGCGCCCCACCTCTCCCTACTGGGACAAAGAGACTGAATTACTGACAGGAGGGTTCGCTCACTCTGTTCATTCCGCTATAGAACCAACACGCCCCGGTGTTGAGACAGATGCACACAGTGAACTCTCTTGTCATCCAGTTTGTTTGGTAGCGAGAGAGGAGAAAAACAACCACACATGCACCTGTCAATATATCAAGGCCGGCAAAATGATCATGTTCGTTTTTATTTAGCGTGCGTTTAATTGATTTATTGATTATTGTGGCAGGCGTAGTACCAAGCTAGCTTTTAACTTCGACGGCACTAATCAAAATCGTCGAGGAAATTACCAGCTCTATAGAGTGCAACAGTGGGCAGCCAGTGTGTTTATCAATCTAACAAAAGCATTCGATACAAATAATCACAATATCCTAATGAACAAATTAGAATGGTATGGTATCTGAAGTTTGGTTTTTAACTGGGTAAAAAGCTGCTTCACGAACAGGAAACAACATATGACGCTAGAAGAATATATATCCTCAAGCTTAAATGCATCTTGCGGCGTCCCAAAAGGTGTCAATGCTAGGGCCAAAACTCTTCACTCTATATATAAATGACATCTCAAAAGTCACAAAAGACCTAAAGGTAGTATAATTTGCAGACTATACTCCTGCTTTTTGTTGTGGAGAAAACACACAAGAGCTCATTTAAAAAAGTCACAGATGAAATGACTCGACTAAAAAGATTAAAAAATAGACTATCCATAAACCTAAACAAAACACAAAAAAATGTTACTTGGTATAGTACAAGTAGAAAGGACACTCGTACACAATTACAAAAAGACAAAGTAGACATTGACAGGATGAACGAAAATAAATTTCTAGGTGTTATAATGGACGACGAAAGAAGCAGGAAAACCCACATTAAAAATATACAACTTAAATTACCAAGAAATACTTCAGTATTGAATAAATCATCAATGCAAACAGTTATTATAAAATCTACTTGTAATAATTATTTACCATCTCGGTAAATTAATTTTTTCCGACATGTGCGTTGTAAATTTTTAACACTGGAAGATGGTCGCTGATGTTGTTGATTAACAGGCCGCTAGTTGTGTTATTGTCAAAGTCATTGGTGAATATAGTATCGATAAGTGTGGCACAGTGTTGTGTTATTCTACTTGGTGTGGTGATTTTAAGATATACTGTAGACTCACACTATAGATTGTACCTATGAAGTCATCTATTTACGTTGTTTTAATCCAAACCTCAAACGTTTCAATAATTGACTTTGGAGTTCTAATTAACACATTTTTGCTTTTTTCTTTACAGATTTCAATTGTTATACATTCTAAGATGTTATCAATAGCAAATGACATATTCTTGACCGTTTTATATTTCAGATGTTTGTCCACACACACAGCCACTCCTCCTCCACTTGTATTATTCCTGTTGGTGCAGGTTATTACATAACCTTCCAGCTGAAAGTCCATGCCTTTGTCAGCATTTATCCAAGTTTCTGAAAAAGTAAGTTTCCAAAAAGTATTTGGAAGCAATTCAAATGCTGTTGATGTGTTCAGGTCAAAATAAACATAAAGATAAATAAACGAGCGACAGATTCTGTGGGGAGCTACACTGTGCCACTGTCTGTCATCATGTCATGTTAGTAGACAATGCTAGTGATGGTCGTTATATACTGTCATTTGTCCCACCATTATAAAACTGGACATACAGTATTTTCATAACTTTTTTGCGGTATGTCTTGTCAAGTATTTCAAAGCCAATCCAGAGGGGGTGCCGCAAAAACCATTTGACTCTAGAACACCGTGTTTGAAATGCCCCTTACCGCACGTGACATGTGATTGGCTGTCAGTGTGTCAGAACATGTGATGGAAGAACCTTGTGGGATGAATTTAAAAATAGTAGTCCTAACCGCAAGAAAAAAGGTGGCGGCTGGAGACGAGTCTGGATGTAGTTGTTTTGCGTCAAGACTTTGAGGCACTGGCCGAGGTAAAATATTAAAATTGCTTTATTTTTGATGAAGTGATGGCCAATTTTAAATTAACAAACCAAGTTCATTTGTAGTTCAAAACTTAAGGTGTTTGTACTGACTTCACATCATCAGCCCTTCAAGGTGAAGCACTTGTTTTTTTTCAATGCCAATCTTCAGTAAAGATATGACAATTACCTGGCTGCTGCTTTTTCTGTTTGTTTTGCACGTTTTAATTTGTGTTTTGTTGATGTTGTGTTGTCTGATTGTAAATCATAAGTTTTGTTTTAGTCATGGTTTTAGTCTGTTTAGTCTTTGTTTTTGTATTTTATAATATATTATTTTTTTGTAGCTGTTCATTGATGTTTTAAATAAATCAATTTAAATAGTAAACGTTTGATATAATGTATAGTATTTTTTACATTATATGATTTTACAAAATACACATAATTTGGTCATAAATTAAGACAAAAAAAAAAACTGAGGAGCCACTTTGGAGCTGAAAGAGCCGGCTCTTTTTAGTGAGCTGAGCCAAAAGCACTGGCTCTCTAAAACGAGCCAGAATTTACATCACAGGATTTGACTTTTCCTATGGTTTTACAGTATTTGTTTCAAACATGCTTCATAAAGTTAGATCACATTGCATTTATAATTACACTATTAAAAATGGCCAAAAGGGAAAAGGACATAAACAGAAACAGAAACATAGTTTATTACTGCATAACAATTACTGCTGGTATGTTCACTTCCTGTGTTTGAATATTTTTCTAACAGGGAAAGGAAAGAATAGAGAATGTGTGACAACACATAGATGTCTTATGCGGTGCTGAAGGGGGAAAAGCGTGTTGAAGTACATGCATAAACATACATAGTACAAGTAAATATAAAAATAATTATTTCAATTAATAATAAAAAATAATAATCACATAAATGAATGAAAATGAATTAAGAGATTATAGACCAGAGATGGGCAAACTACGGCCCGTTGTTCTTTTTAATCCGGCCCGCCGAAGATTGTACAGAATTAAGGTTTGATGTGAATGATTGCATTCATTTCATTTTGACTTGTAACGACGGCATTTCAACACCAGGTGGCGCCGTAGCCGCCGTGACTTGAGAGAGCCATTTCCAATTACCGCTCTTCTTCTACTCACTTGCCATCGTTATCACAGATGGATCGCCAAATCTGACAGGAAAAAACGTCGGGATGCTCAAGAGAATTCAGTGAAAGAGGAAACCCTGAGCAGGAGGTCATTTTTCTACACTTCATAATTCACCAGGAAGCGCTGTGTAAATCCGTGTTGCAGCTTGACCACGTAATGAAGCCGGTTGTGAAACTCGTTTGTGATTTAGCTTTTACTGTGGACAATCTGGCACGCATGGACGAGCTGAATGTGAAGCTACAAGGGAAAAACCAATTTGTGCATGAAATGCAAGCCAACGTCTGAGCCTTCAAAACCATGCTGTTTTTATTTTCCAATCAAATGTATGTTAATACTTTAATGCTTTTTTCTGTTTATGTTTCATATGTACTGTTAACAAATGCAGCTTTTTTATACGTATCGTATCTTGTGCTGACCCGGCCCGTCTGTCAAATTTTAAAAGTCAATGTGGCCCCCGCCCCGAAAACTTTGCCCACCCCTGTTATAGACACATGGGTAATTAATAAAAACAGGAGTAAAAATAAACTGCAACATTGTATATTGTAAAAAATACATGCAGGAAAACGAAGCAATAACTTGTGAAATTATAAAAGCTGAATAAAATGTAGGATACATGATATCAGATAGTGTGGTTCTTAGCTTTCTCTTCCATATATACCTTGTGAATTCCATATGCTAATGTAAATTACTTTTTCTAACAATTACATGGAGAAATAAAGACTTCGATGCTAACAAGTGTGGTCATATGCTTTTGGTCACAAGATGACACAACAATCTCTTGATATGTTTCGAGATTTCTTTCATTTTTACTCCGTATATGATTGGATTGAACAGAGGACCATACACAACTATTTGTAAACTCATTATTAAATGTACACTTTTTGGAAGATCTGATTCTAGTCGCGCTGAAATGACATCAAATACACACCAAAAAAAACAGCACATTAAAACCATCAGGTGAGGTAAACATGTCTCTGCTGCTTTTTTTCTGACTTCTACACGACTGTGATAAGTTATTATAAATATCTTTATGTAAGTGAGAAGGATGAAAATCATAGGAACAACAATAATATTTAGCATGGCAAACAAACCATAAACATTAAGAAATGTTGATTTTACACAATAAAGCCTAAAAATTTTACTATTGCAAACAATTCCGTCTGTTGTAAAGTCACAGAGTTTTTGTTTAGAATGAATTACAATTGCTACTGCAACCTCGAGTGCAGGTAGAAACCAGGCCACAGTCAAGAGGACAGTGACAGTTATATTTGCCATGATAGTTGGATATTGCAGAGGTTTGCAGATAGACACATACCTGTCATAAGCCATGGCTGACAGCAGTAAGATATCTGACGTGCCTAAAGAATAAAATATAAAATACTGAAACATACAAGCTGAATGAGAAATGGTCTGTTTTTGAGATAAGACATTAATGAAAAGTTTGGGGTAGATAGCAGTGCTAAACAAAACAGAGTTGAGTGACAAAGCTGCAATGAAAATGTACATAGGCTCATGAAGGTTCCTGTGAATCCAGATTAGACATATAATGGTGCAATTAGTGCACAGGATAAGAATATAGAGTGTCATCAAGATGACAAAGTAAAGATATCTGTATTTGTCCACTGCTATATAGCCACCGAGAGTTATATATGTTCCATTGAATTCAGCATCCATGAAATAAATCCCAGATGAAAAAGACTAGTAGACTGTGTCAAAGCAAATAATGAAGATCACATCGATGTACAGGTAGCTTTTACCTCCCCAATACACACACTGAGGTGTTGGATTAACATGACATCTTTTATAAGTCCACTCTCCATGAATCTCATGAATTGCTCCACCAAGAGTTGCTGTCATATTAGCAAGCCTATTCAAGCCTTCATGGTGGTGTTGATAGAAGTTTCTGTGAGCAGTCAATGTTGAGAAGAGTAACAGGTCATCCACCTTATAAGGATGACTCACAGGATGAAGACTGCCTGCGATTGGCCTCCAAGTTGAGGAGGCGTTTTGTAATCTTTTAGGTACCGTAGTTACAACCATCAGACCATTCTCACAAAAGGGAGGTGGGCCATTGCTTATTTACTTAACAATTACGTCACATCTTCTTTAGCTGTGGTACACATGTAAACAAGATGGCCGTGGCACTCCATCGCGGATGAAGATGCGAGCATCTTCATCACATACACACAAATGGAGAGGCGGCAAAGGTATTGTTAGGTTTTGTTTGTAGTTTCATTTTGACAAACATGTGAGGCTTTTTCCAACATATATTGTATCTTGCGTTTTGACACAGCGTAAATATGTGTTAGCAATCGGCAAAAACTGTAACATGTAAAAAAAAACTCCAAAGGAGTCAGCCATGACCTCACCGCACATTACTCCTGTTGTGTGGCGTCACGTGGGACAAAGCCGGACCAATTAATGCCACAACTGCTTCCCGGATGTGGGAATTGCTGGTGACAATGCATAACCATGCGGGAACAATGCATGTCCTGCGTACTACGTCATGCACTAGACGTAAACAGTACTCGACTTACATAATATGTTGTGCGAGCATTTTCAACTGGCTTTCGCTTGTCGCTTGTCAGGGAGGTAGTCCATTGCTAATTTACTTTGGTACAAGGCTAACATTCTTATTCACAAAGACAGAGAGGTTGGCTGAAGTTTGAAACCACTGAGGGGTGCCACTGCTATTTTGTGTAATACATGCAAGCAAAGGTTATTCTTCTTCTACTTTTGGCTTCTCCCATTTGCCGTTGTCACAGCGTATCACGTGCTTCCATCTGCAGAATATCAATAGTAAAACAGCTTATACCCTCCAGTGCTTCTAGTCTTGCTGCCTTTCCACCTGCTCTCTTGAACACACAGTGTATACATTTTTTTCCTCCAATCTCTCTACGAGGGATGAGCCGGATAGTCATTGTAGATGAGTATCCGTTACGGATAATGCGTTTTTGCCGAGTACGAGCATGAAACGAGTGTAGCTCGTCATTATCCATAATTGTAACGGAAAATCCTCAATATGTATTCACTCTTCACACTCTGTGATTGAACAAAACAGAAACTACACAAAAACTAGGAACTTAACCAGATACTTCAGCCAAAAGCAAAAACATCTACAGCAATGTAAACTAAGGATGAATATCATTAGCGTGGAATCTGGCAAATGGCTAAGTGTGGAGCACAGGTCTAAATAGTCCAACGAAGATTGAGAACAGGTGTGTACAGGAACTCCTCCTCTAGGTAGGCAGGTACACTGCAACAAAATACCATTTGGTGGCAGGAGAGCAGCAACACAACTATGACAGTACTCCCCCCTCTTAAGTCGACGCCTGGCGGCTTACCTGGTTTATCAGGATGGAACGAGTGGAAATCGCTAATCCTCGACCGGAGGGCACAGCGGACTTGAAGATACTGGCTTGATCAGAGAGATGTGGAAAACAGGATGAATCCTCATCATCGACGGGTGTTGGAGCTTGACTGGCAAAGGGTTAATAATAGTCTCAATACTGTAAGGTCCGATGAATCTGGGGGACAGCTTCCGGCTGGATCCTGCTAATGGTAAGTCACGGGTGGAGAGCCATACATGGTCCCCCAGGTGGCACGGATAATCTTCCTTCCGGGCACTCGCTTGGCAGCTCCAACTCCGTGGCTGCATCCATCATTTTTTTCTCAATGTCCCAGCGCAGTCCCCCCAAGACTCGGGCTACAGGTAAGATGGTTTCAGGTGGTCTGTCTTCCTAGACAGGGTCGAAGATTCTGGAGAGAGCATCGGGTTTAACATTTCTTGAACCAGGTCTGTAAGTAATGGAAAAATTTAATCTTGTCAAGAATAATGACCAACGGACTTGACGAGAGTTGAGTCTTTGAGCTGTACGGATGTAGGCTAGATTCTTGTGGTCGGTGACAACAATGTAAGGTTGGGCTTCACCCTCCAACCAGTGCCGCCACTCCCGCAGCGCAAGAACGATGGCAAGTAATTCTCTGTTACCCACATCATAATTACCCTCAGCCCTGGTGAGGCGACGAGAGAAGAATGCACACGGGTGGAGCCTCTGGTCAACCGGGGATCGTTGGGGAAGGACGGCTCCCACTCCTGTATCCGAGGTATCAACTTCTACAAAAAAATTGTAAGGCAGGATTAGGATGTGTCAGTACCGGCGCGGAAGTAAATGATTTAACCTTGACAAAAGCGGTTTCGGCTTCTGGAGACCACTAGCTTGGTAGATGTAAGCTTCGTCAGAGGTTCCACCTTACTGCTGTAAGGGTAGAATGAAGCACCTATAAAAATTGGCAAACCCCAGGAACCTCTGTAGATGCTTCCTTGATGTGGAAGAGGGCCAATCGACCACTGCCTGTATCTTGGCGGGATCGGCTCTAAGTTGACCATTCTCCACAATGTACCCCAGGAAAGATACCGTAGAGACATGGAACTCGCACCTCTTTGCTTTGACAAAGAGGTGGTTCTCCAGAAGCCGCTCAAGCACCTGACGCACATGGCGAACGTGATCCTGTAATGAATTGGAGAAGATTAATATGTCGTCCAAATAAACAAGCAGCAGAACTGAACTGAATAAGCAGAACTGATTAAGATAGTCACGGAGAACGTTATTGATGAGATTTTGGAAAACGGCAGGTGCGTTGGTGAGACCAAAGGGCATGACTAGGTATCCGTAATGTCTGAGTGGAGTGTTAAATGCTGTCTTCCACTCGTCTCCCTCCATTATGCGCACCAGGGGGTAAGCGTTCCGTAGATCTAATTTTGAAAAAACTTTAGCTGCATGTAGCGAGGAAAAAGCTGAGTCCATGAGCGGAAGAGAGTAGGAATTCTTACCTGTGATATCATTTAATCCACGATAATCGATACAAGGTCGTAGCGACTTATCCTTTTTCTCGACAAAAAAGAAGTCGACCCCCAGGGGTGACGAGGAGGGTCGGATAAGCCCTGCTGCCAAAGAAGTAGTTATGTAATCCTTTAAAGCCTTTTGCTCGGGTGCCGATACATGGTAAAGTCTAGCATTAGGCAGGGGTGCGTCGGGCAGGAGCTTGATTGCACAGTCATAAGGATGATGTGGTGGTAAGCTTTGGGCTCTGTCCTTACTGAAAACGCGAGCCAAGTCGTGATATACTTTAGGAACTTGGGATAGGTTGATCCTTTCTTAAATAACTTTAACCATCGGACTCTCGGGTACCGCTGAACGTAAACAGTTAGCGAAACAATGATTACCCCAGTGGCTAACCGTCATATTTTTCCAATCAATAGACGGGTTGTGAAGCTTCAACCAGGTAAGACCAAGAACAACGAGTGCGGCGTGAGAAGGAATATTTAAAAAATCGAATCATTTCCTGGTGGTTACCCGAGAGTCGTAAATTCAATAACTCAGTCCGATAGGATATAGTGCCAAAGCCGACCGGAAGTGGTCTAACTCTGCGGAATCCATCTTGGCCAGATTGTACTGTCACGTGGTGGCACACGGCCTGGTAAGTGGATTCCAAGATGCAGAGAGACACCGGTGGCAATTTATAATATTTAATGCGTTAGTCATGGTACAAAAAATTCACAGTCTAAAAACATACCCGGGCACAGTCGCGGGGAACATCGAGAACTAAAGGCGCTGCACAAAACAACTGGCAGAAACTAAGGGCAAAATACAAAAATACAAAAACTAAGGTAGATGCGAACAAACAGAAACTACGCAAAAACTAGGAACTGAACTAGATACTTCAGCCAAAAGCAAAAACGTGGCAAAAAGCATGGCAATGCAAAAACATCTACAGAGATGTAAACTAAGGATGAATATCATTAGCGTGGAACAAGAGCATGGTCAGAACTAAATACTCACAAGAACTAAGGCAGGCCAAAACAATGCGTATCAAACAAAGGCAGAGCATGAGCATGGAAAGTCAGAATGAGAGAAGACAATCTGGCAAATGAGTGGAGCACAGGTCTAAATAGTCCAACGAAGATTGAGAACAGGTGTGTACAGGAATCCTGCCCTAGGTAGGCATGTGCGCTGCAACAAAATACCATTAGATGACAGCAGAGCAGCAACACAACTATGACAGTTATATACGGTCATTTGTCCCACCATTATAAAACTGGACATGTTTTCATAACTTTTTTGTGGAATGTCTTGTCAAGTATTTTGAAGCCAACCCAGAGGGGGTGCCGCAAAAACCATTTGACTCTAGAACACCGTGTTTGAAACGAGACATGTGATTGGCTAAAGATGCTAACCTAGGTTCCAGCTCAGTGTGTTGTTCAAGGTAGCCTCTGGATCCTCTGAAAAGAAGTTCTTTCAAATTTGTGGTTCTTTGATATCCATCATGATGTGAAGCAACTTTCATCACGTCCACTCCTCAGATGTCTATTAGAAGAATGTAGTGCTTGTTGCTAACCATTTTGACTATGCTAATGTAAATTTCTTTTTCTAACAATTACATGGAGAAATAAAGACTTCAATGCTAACAAGTGTGGTCGTATGCTTTTGGTCACAAGATGACACAACAACTGATATGTTTCGAGATTTCTTTCATTTTCACTCCGTATATGATTGGATTGAACAGAGGACCATACACAACTATTTGTAAACTCATTATTAAATGAACACTTTTTGGAAGATCGGACTCCAATTGAGCTGAAATGACATCAAATACACACCAAAAAAAACAGCACATTAAAACCATCAGGTGAGGTAAACATGTCTCTGCAGCTTTTTTCTGACTTCTACACAACTGTGATAAGTTATTATAAATGTGTGATTGTCTGCTGTCCATCATGGCGAGGAGCACCTTTGATCACATCTGTTATAGAGATGGCTGTTTAGAAGTATTTTAACTCTCCATGCTGACTTCATGCAAACACAAAAGTACATGTCAGGATAGTTTATTGAGGTGCAGAAGGTGTCAACAATCACAACATTTTGCATTTCATATCCTTTAAATGGCTTATGCATTGATGAAGGAGGGGGGAAGTGTTAAATCACACACATAAAACGATAAGTAAATATTTTTATAACATTATTTATTGAAGTCTACTCTTTCTCCAAATCTCAACAATTACTGGTAGTTTGTTCACTCCCTGTGTTTAGATATGACCATTTTATGCATACATACAACTATATATGTAAATATAAAAATAATAATAATAAATGCAATTAATAATAATCACATAATTATAGTTTTGTAAATGAAGACATGGCAGAACGTGACAGAAACATTGTATACTGTATAAATACATGCAGGAAAAAATGAAGCTTATTAAATCATAATAGTTGAATGCAATTTTTGATCAATTATATCAGATGGTGTTTTTGTCAGCTTTCTTCAACTTCTTCCACATATACTGTATCTTATAAATGCCACTTTCTAATGTAAATGACATTTTCTAAGGATTACTTGTAGAAATTGCGTGTAGTCACAAGCTGACACAACAATCTCTTGATGTGTTTTGAGATTTCTTTCATTTTCACTCCGTATATGATTGGATTGAACAAAGGACCATACACAACTATTTGTAAACTCATGATTAAATTTGCACCATTTGGAAAATCTGACTCCAGTCGAGCTGAAATGACATCAAATATACACAAAAAAAAGCAGCACATTAAAACCATCAGGTGAGGTAAACATGTCTCTGTAGCCTTTTTTCTGACTTCTACACAACTGTGATAAGCTATGATAAATATCTTTATGTAGGTAAAAAGGACGAAAATCGCAGGAACAACAATAATATTTAGCAGGATAAACAAACCATAAACCTTAAGAAATGTTGATTTTACACAATAAAGCCTAAAAATTTTATTGTTGCAAAAAATTCCATTTGTTGTAAAGTCACAGAGTTTTTGTTTAGAATTAATTACAATTGCTACTGCAACCTCGAGTGCAGGTAGAAACCAGGCCACAGTCAAGAGGACAGTGACAGTTATATTTCCCATGATAGTTGGATATTGCAGAGGTTTGCAGATAGACACATACCTGTCATAAGCCATGGCTGACAGCAGTAAGATATCTGACGTGCCTAAAGAATAAAATATAAAATATTGAAACATACAAGCTGAATGAGAAATGGTCTGTTTTTGAGATAAGACGTCAATGAAAAGTTTGGGGTAGATGGCAGTGCTAAACAAAACAGAGTTGAGTGACAAAGCTGCAATGAAAATGTACATAGGCTCATGAAGGTTCCTGTGAATCCAGATTAGACATATAATGGTGCAATTAGTGCACAGGATAAGAATATAGAGTGTCATCAAGATGACAAAGTAAAGATATCTGTATTTGTCCACTGCTATATAGCCACCGAGAGTTATATATGTTCCATTGAATTCAGCATCCATGAAATAAATCCCAGATGAAAAAGACTAGCAGACTGTGTCAAAGCAAATAATGAAGATCACATCGATGTACAGGTAGCTTTTACATCCCCAATACACACACTGAGGTGTTGGATTAACATGACATCTTTTATAAGTCCACTCTCCATGAATCTCATGAATTGCTCCACCAAGAGTTGCTGTCATATTAGCAAGCCTATTCAAGCCTTCATGGTGGTGTTGATAGAAGTTTCTGTGAGCAGTCAATGTTGAGAAGAGTAACAGGTCATCCACCTTATAAGGATGACTCACAGGATGAAGACTGCCTGCGATTGGCCTCCTACTTGAGGAGGCGTTTTGTAATCTTTTAGGTACCGTAGTTACAATCATCAGACCATTCTCATAAAAGGGAGGTGGGCCATTGCTCATTTACTTAACAATTACATCACATCTTGTTTAGCTGTGGAACACACATAAACAAGATGGTCACATCCACACAAATGGAGAGGTGGCAGTGCGCAGGGACACAGCGGGATACAGATATAACGCAGAGCGATTTGTGAGGTCTGATTTTTTTGAGGAGGTTATTTTTATGACGCAAATGTATTACTCTACTCTTGTAACACATATTGTTTTGAGAAGCCAAAGTCTTTACTTAAATGACTCAGCAACTAAGCAGAACTACGTTCCAGACTTTAAAAGCCAAAATCTTGGAAACAAGTGGGTTCAATATGATCTTCTGTCAGGTTTTCACACTGTCATGATCTCTTGACATTTCATCATTTTTATTTATCATCAGACCTGTCAGTCATTTAAAACTTTAAAATCCCAATGGTTATGGAACAAAAAAGTCAAGTGGTAGACCCCAAAAATTTCATAGGCCCTAAACCGGAGGATCCGGTTAGCTGTCCGTCAAGACACGAGATGAGCCTCGGCCCAAAGGTTGTTACTGGTGCCAAGTGCAGTTCAATAACCTTCAGACGGCGTCTGCAAGAGAAGGGTTTTGAGAAGAAAAATCATCTTCAAAGGCCTCATGTCCTTCAACGCCACAAAATTGCCCGTTTGGAATTTGCACGAGAGCGTCAAACATGGGACACTGAAAGGTGCAAGAAAGTTTTATTCTCATGATGAGAAAAAAATGTAACCTGACGGTCCTGATGGCTTCCAACATTCGTGGTGCAACAAGGAGAGCCCACCTGAAATGTCTTTCTGATGGCACAGTGGAGGGGGCGCATCATGATCCGGGGTGCATTTTCCTTCAGTGGAACAATGGAGCTACAGGTTGTGAAGGGGCGTCAAATGGCAGCTGGCTACGTGGAGATGTTGCAAAGAGCATCCCTCATGACTGAAGGCCCCCTTGTCTGTGTGGTAATGACTGGGTTTTGCAACAGGACAAAGCTGCAATTCACAATGTCCGCCTAACAAAGGACTTCCTCCAGAGGAATGATGTCACTCTTTTGGACCATCCTGAGTACCCTGATCTAAATCCAATTGAGAACATTTGGGGGTGGATGGCAATAGAAGTTTACAAAAATGGACATCAGTTCCAGACAGTGGAAGCCCTCGGTGAAGCCATCTTCATCACCAGGATTAACATTCCCACTGGCCTCCTGGAAACACTGGCATCAAGCATGCCAAACCAATTTTTGAGAGTGGCGCACCTGGGCACACTTTGGACACCACTAGACTAAATGAATAAACGTGTTCTGCTAGAAACTGTGCATTGTTTCAGAACTGTTAAGCTTTGATGCAATGACTGCTTATTAAAATACAAGTGATGGAATAATTTGCATTTTACATCAAAAAGTGGATTTGTTGCTTCTGTTCCTCAATGCATGCAACTTGTCAAAAATGTGGGCTGCCAGTCTGACTGCTACTATTACAACAACAGCAACATCAATGGTGCAAAACATTAGCTAAGCTAATTAGGTCCAAGCCAAGCCCCTCTGTGGACGCTAACAATGTTGCGGTACCTACCACCCTGCGTCCGGACTCGGCACGCCTTCGCCCAGCTTGAGCCATTGCCTGGTGGAAGGGGAGTAATGTACAAATACACTTATTCTGCCTCAAAGAAGTATCTCCGCACATACACTATAGGGCCCTTTTTCCACACTTTCTACAGAAAGTCCTGCGAGGACAGAGGATTACACACAATTAATTGTAAACTCATTATTAAATGTACACTTTTTGGAAGATGTGATTTCAGTCGTGCTGTAATGGTAACAAATAGACCTAAACAAATCTGATATCTGACGTGGCTAAAGAATAGAATATAAAATATTGAAACATACAAGCTGAATGCGAAATGATCTGTTTTTGAGATAAGAAATCTTTCACCTTTGAATGTACCGTAAACTCCAGCGTTTATTGTACATTTGATTTGTGTCAAACTAAATCTAGCTCGGTATATTTGCTGAATGTGTAAATGTGATGTTGAACTCAGTACATATGCTGAATTAAACTGAATATGGGTTAATGGATGTCTGTATTGATACAATGAAAGATGTGAAGTTCGCTGTGTCTCATGTACGGGTATTTATCCTGTTTTCAGAGAGAGCATTTAAGCTGTCTAATGGTGCCAGACGGTACCTGCAGCACACAGTTCACAGTCTGATAGACTTCTGGATGACTTGTTCCTGCAAGACAGCTTTTCTCTAAACAAGAAATATTGTCTGGTTTTAATCTTTGATCTTGTGACACCCCTAATCCTTAGCGTAGAGTTGATCAGGTGTTGATTGTGGCCTGTGGAATAGTGGCCCACTCCTCTTCAGTGGGTGTGTGAGGTTTGTGGACATTGACAGAAGCTGGAACACGCTGTCATATACAGTGTTCCCTCGTTTCTTGTGGGGGATAGGTTCCCAAAATAGCCTATAATAAGTGAAATCCGCAAAGTAGCCAACTTTTTTTTTTTTTTTTTTTTACAATTATTAGATATGATTTAAGGCTGTAAAACCCCTCACCATACACTTTATACACTTTTCTCAGATAGGCGTGAACATTTTCTCACATTTCTGTCTTGTTGAAACACTCGAACGTCAAATTTTGTTTGAATTTTAATGATCAAACTACTAGGTTGGACACAAACATTGAATTAAATCATTGAATGAATTGATTTATAACGTGTAACGTGTATTTGACTCCTCTGACTGTGACTCTTTGTCCTGGCGCCGCTCCGCTGAAGTGTTTTTGTGTCCTTGTTAAAACATATTGCTGCTGTCGACATATTTTCCTCCTCCTCGTCCGCCTCCTTGAACCGAAGATTAATTTATAGTATTGCGCCAATCATATATTGTAGCTCTACTGCGGGATCAGAATATGCTCATACAGGCACATAAACACATACTGAGACGAGTTCTCATCTTTACCCCATCTGCACACGTCCTCAACTCTCGCATGAGTATACAACACCCTCGACTGGTAGCAGTAATAAATACAGTAACAGACACATACAACAGAGTACAGATAGAGATAGCTCTAATACACCACAAGGGCACAGAACACAATGCACGTTCAAAACTTAAAAAAAAAAAAAAACATGCAAAATTGCACTTTAAAAAAATCCACGAAACAGTGAATCTGCAAAAGGTGAACCGCGATGTAGGGAGACTACACGCCAAAAAGTACGCCAATCCAGAGCGTCCCAAACATGCTGAATGTGTGACATCACATTCACATTCACGTCCATTCTTGAGATCATTCATTAGAGGAATGTAATGGCTTGCAATAATAAATGAATTAATTCATCACATGATAAATGAAAATTAACTCTATAATTTTTCCCGCCTCCATAAATTGCCATGTGCAGGCATGTCCGTTTTCCTCGTCTCTTGCCTCCAAAAGGCGCAGGAAGAGCGTTTACTGTGCATTGGTTCAGCACCTAGACGCTTCATAGAACAACATCAATACTATCTGACATATTGCAATGTAACTTGTATGCATGTTCAAAATAAAATAAACCATTACTATTACCATAAACCACAAGGTTAGCTTACGTGTTTCTATTTACACAATTAAACAACAAGGAGCAGGAAGAAACATAACTTATTTAATCTTACTCCTTCTCCATGTCTCAGCAACTACTGGCTGTTCACAACCTGCCTTTAGATATTACCCTTTTCTAATGGGGAGAGAAAAGAATAGAGAATGTGTTACAATCATAGATATGCAGCGATGAAGGGGTAAAAAAGTGTATACCTACACATATGTTAAATATATAAATAATAAATAAAATTGATTTTCAAATATGAATCACAAACTAATTTAGAGATGATATGTCAATATGAATAAATATAACATAAAATAAATATACATAAAAATATAGGAGTAAAGAGTGACAGAAACACTGTATATTGTATAAATAAATGCAGAAAAAGACAAAGCAATAGCTCAAATAATGACAGATGAATACAATTTAAGATGAGTGATATCAGAGCGTGTGCTTCCCAGTTTTCTTCTTCTTTCATATACTATACCCTATAAACACTATATACGAATGTCAGTGACTTTTTCTAAGGATTGCGTGAAGAAATAAAACTTCAACCCTAACAAGTGTGATCATATGTTTTTGTTCACGAGTTGACACAACAATCTCTTGATGTGTTTCGAAATTTCTTTCATTTTCACTCCATATATGATTGGATTGAACAGAGGATTATACACAACTATTTGTAAACTCATTATTAAATGTAAACCTTTTGGAAGTTCTGACTCCAATCGAGCTGTAATGGCATCAAATACACCTAAACAAGAGAAGCACATTAAAACCATCAGGTGAGGTAAGCATGTCTCTGCAGCTTTTTTCCTGACTTCTACACAACTGTGATAAGTTATTATAAATATCTTTATGTACGTGAAAATGATAAAAATCACAGGAACAACAACAGCATTTAGCAAGATAAACAAACCATAGATGTTAAGAAATGTTGACTTTACACAGTAAAGCTTTAACATTTTATTGTTGCAAAAAATTCCTCCTATTGTAAAGTCACACATTTTTTGTTTAGAATTAATTACTATTGCTAATGTAAACAGGAATGCAGGTAGGAACCAGGCCACAGTCAAGAGAACACTGACAGTTATTTTTCCCATAATAGTTGGGTATTGCAGAGGTTTGCAGATAGACACATACCTGTCATAAGCCATGGCTGACAGCAGTAAGATATCTGACGTGCCTAAAGAATAAAATATAAAATATTGAAACATACAAGCTGAATGCGAAATAATCTGTTTTTGAGATAAGACATCGATGAAAAGTTTGGGGTAGATAGCAGTGCTAAACAAAACAGAGTTGAATGACAAAGCTGCAATGAAAATGTACATAGGCTCATGAAGGTTCCTGTGAATCCAGATTAGACATATAATGGTGCAGTTAGTGCACAGGATGAGAATATAGAGTACTAACAAAATTCCAAAATAAAGATATCTGTATTTGTCCACTCCTACATAGCCACCAAGAGTAATATATGTTCCATTGAATTCAGCATCCATGAAGTTAGTCCCAGATGAAAAAAACTAGCAGACTGTGTCAAAGCAAACAAGAGTCTGACAATGACGATCACATTGTCTCATATACTGATAGCTGATCTTTTATAAGACTTGACCACCCTCCATGGATCTCATTAAATGCGCCACCAAGAGCTGCTGTCATGTCAACAAGCTCCTCCAAGTCTTCATGATGTAGTGCAGGCTATTTGCTAACTTTAACATGTGTTAACCTCTTAAACCCTGGGCTCGAGAGGCCCATCCATCCATTTTCTGTACCGCTTGTCCTCACTAGGGTTGCAGGTATGCTGTAGCCAATCCCAGCTGTTGGGCGGGAGGTAGGGTACACCCTTGACTAGTGGGCTTGAGAGGCATATCCAAAAGATATCCAAAATAAATACATTTTTTCTCGGTATCTACATGGTCTACATGGATGATCCTGGTATCAAAGTAAAGGGGACACCTGGATGGTTCCTGTCAGTGTGAAAATGTGCATATTGCTACTAGGTAAGAGCAAACAAAGCTGCTTATTCAGTGAGTTTTAGCAATAGAGGAGCAATACTTACCGTTGGAAGGGTTAAGTGTTAGCTTTTAAACAATGCTAAGTTTGTTGCATTAATATTTTGTTTTATTAAATTATTTATGACATACCCAACGCTAGCGTTCTTCAGGTTACACGGATGTATAGCATGTGTATGTTGTACAAGCATCGATTAGCAGTGACCATTAATTCAGCACCACAAACACAACCATGCTGCCCCCTGTAATCGGGGCTGGAGGTTTGAAAAGATTTGACAGCATTGGTCAACATGTTAATAGTCATCATATAAATGGTCATCATGTCAATGGTCAACATGTCAATTGTCAGCTTGTCAATGGTCAACATATCAATGGTCAACATGTAGACGAACATGCCAATAGTCATCATACGTATAAATGGTCATCATGTCAATTGTCAGCATGTCAAGGGTCAACATATCAATGGTCAACATGTAGACATGTCATGTCAATAGTCATCATATAAATGGTCATTATGTCAATGGTCAACATGTTAAGGATCATCATGTCGACGGTCAACATGTCAGTGGTAAATAATGAGAAGCGTGAAGGGTGAGGAATGTTAGGCTCATGGCTAGAAAAAAATCACGGGCTCGGTGACTGGTGAAAGCACGAGTGGGGGGTGGGTCGGTTGGTGTCAATTCCGGGAGTCCAGGCACGAGTGCTCGCTCAAGGCGCTGATCTAATGCACCTACACTGGTGGGTGTGGGTGTGTCTTCAATCGACACATTATTTTAAGTCTGAAATTCCAAGCAGACGGAAAAGAAACCAAAACACCGACAGTGACCAACGCAACACGAGCCGTTTACAGCTATATCTTGTCAAATGCACCGCATACTCCTCTCCGTGGCTGTAGGGAGTCTGTCTAGGGAGGGGCGGTCACTGTTTGTGACTGGCCAATCATAGAGCGTGCTTACAGAGTGAACACATAAGTAGTTGCGCAATGAGGATGTTCCTTCATCATGATTACGGACAATGACAATAATGACGAGCTGTACTCGTTTCACGCTCATACTCGGCAAAAATGCATTATCTGTAATGGATACTCGGCAGTCTTATCCCTATTAGTCACACAGTTCGGGTGGACTGTGTGTTTATTTTTCCAAAACAGATTTGCTGTACAACAGGTGAGTCCGGTATACACCTCCTTTCAATTTGTGGTGCAGTTTTACTTTTTAAGTCACCGAACAGTACATGATTTAAAAAGGCACTCACAAAAAGGATAAAGAGAAAAAGTGATAGAGAATACAATACGATGAGACGATATACGAGAACAAGACGAGACGATATTTTACGTTTACTTTTAAGAAAACTACAATGACAGAAAACATGACTGCATAAACAGACTTTTTAATTTAACTGAATCACAAAACAATGCAGGTACATTTTCAAATGTTTTACAACTTTCTTTTAGGAAACAATAAGGAATGTTTGCTTAAAATGGGACTTTTTTTACTTCTACTACTACTTTACTACTAGTTTTGCAGTGAGGACTTTAAGTACTTCCAGTCAACACACTTGCATCGAGAGTGTGGAAAAGAGGTGAAGGAGCGAGTGCAAGTAGGGTGGAGTGGGTGGAGAAGAGTGTCATGAGTCCTTTGTGACAAAAGAGTATGGTCAAAAATGAAAGAAAAGATCACTGGACGGTAGTGAGACCAGCCCAGATGTATGGTATAGAGCTCTGACCACAAGACAGGAGGCAGAGCTAGAGGTGGCAGAGCTGAAGGTCAGAAGGACATCCTCTTAGTTTATGATGAACTCATTAGGGTCAGGCAGTTGCGGAGCTATGGCCAAAGAGTGACCTGGGGTGGTCACCCCACTGGAGACATTATTAACTTATTGCCACTCCTATGTGAGTAATGGTCTCACCTTGCCCACCCCAATGAAAAATTTTTGGCTCCGCCACTGGGATCAGGCAAGTTCTTATGGTTCATTTCAGCTGTAAGTAAATACATGACGAACACCGTCATTTCTGGTGTGTAAGCCGCTACTTTTTTCTTACTCTTTGAACCCTGCGGCTTATACAGTAGTGTGGCTAATTTATGTTGTAATCTCATGACATCTCCTTTACTTCAGAACTACTACTAATCATTTAAATATCGTGCCGCTCGCGAGTCAGAGAGGAAACGGTAGCAGGGAATCAGGGAACTGACGACGAGCTTGTCAACCCATCGTAAATCGCAGGGCGAGAGGTTCCCTCTGGTGGACAGAGGCAACTGAATGAATCATTGCCAATGACCAATGAAATGCTTTGCTGGGAAGAAATGCATGATGGGAAACCGTTAAAATAGTTGTTTTTTTATTCAAAACTCGCATTGATACTTACCTACCTTAAGTGTGTTAACAGTGTTAAGTTGCTGTGTGATGATTTAAAAATGACTGTAATTATAAGATGACACCGTGAGTCAGACTATTATATTGAATAATGACCTGCAATTTCTGATGGGTTGACAAGCTCTTTGTGAGTTTTCTCATAGCTCATGATTGGCACCTGTCAAATGAAGAGCTACCTAGTCCTAACGGACTCGTGCGTGCCGCAGTATGTCATTTTATGACGTGGGCACGTGCGGTTTATAGTCTGGTGCGGTTTATACAAATCTATTTTTCTCTAGTGGGTGTGTCTTAAAGACTAGTGTGTTTTATAAACTGGAAATTACAGTAAATTTAAATTAGGTCCACTATCTTGTTGGCTATTCTTCCAATGACTCTTATTTTGAATCACCACCTCAAAGTCCCGCTAAATATATCCCTCTGTAAATACAAAAGAGTCGGGCCACTTCTCATAGCTTTGCATAGCAACATTAAGCGAGCAAACTGGTTTAAACATGGCAGCTGAGTAGAAGCACTACAAGTCTTATAAAGGATGAGATTTTAATCCAGTACTTCACTGTGTGCATTGTGGACATATAAAGTATATATGGAAGAGGAAGAAGGCTGAGAAACACACTGTCTGATATCATTTATTGTCAATTTGATTTGATTTTGATAAGTTATGTCTATATCCTGCACTTATTTATATATTATACAATATTTCTGTCACTTTTTACTCCTATTTTTATTTGTTTATTATTCATTTATCAATAGCATTTTCATTTATTTCAATGTAATTCAGTCATGTAAATACTGTGGCGGACACTAGAAGACATGTCTCTTGGGGGTGTGGTTTGTGGACTAGATTTTGGGCGCACAAAGTCTAGTGCCAAATAGGAGTTTCTTGTCTTGGAATTCATTCTGTTTTGAGCAGCTGAATAACATTCTGCAAGAGACCAACGACTGCATGTTCCTTGCAATTGCCACATATTATTTTTTAATTACAGTCAAACCTGTCTTAGCAGCCACCTTTATAGAACGGCCACCTGCCTATAGCAGTCACTGAAAAATCCCCCCCAGCAAATTTACATGTTATAGACCTTGTGTATAGCAGTCACCTGTCTAACGCAGCCAGCGGCCACCCATTTTGTCTCCCTTGGTCAATATCTGACTGCATATAGCGGCCAAATTACCGACTCAAGTAGAAGCTTCATGCACGAAAAAGTTTTCTTTTTCAATCAATGAAGGCGTCGTGTGTAGATTTTAATTACTGAGTCCTAGCTCAGTCACAATCATTCACAAGATCCACACAAACTGTCAGTTGTTCCACATATAAAAGCCATCTTCTTTTGAGCTTGCTATTTCCTGGTCAAACATGTAACTTTAAAAGCATTTGCACCAAAACATTACCGCAAATTAGGCTGGGAACAGGACGTGCTCCCAGCGACGCTACAATAACAAAAAAAAACACATACGCTAGCATGCATGCGGCAGCGGGAGCAAAACTGAGTTCGGTTGTACTTAATTGAAGTATTTTAGAATGTATTGTATTGTATTGTATTGTATGTACTTTATTTATCCCACAGCGGGGAAATTTACTTGTTACAGCAGCAAGACAAGTAAAGAGAACAGTGTAAAGAAAGCATAGTGTCTACAACATGGTTCAGGTGGTGCACAGTAAATACAGTACATACATACAGTACTCACGTTATTTTTCATCAATCCTCATCCACAAATCCATCAAAGTCCTCATCTTCTGTATTCGACACAAAAAAAGCCGTCTTCTTTTCCGTTCGCTACTAGTCTGTTAACTTGTCAGTGTTATTCAGCTCCGAAGCAAAGAAGGAAACTTCTCCTGTTTCTTCTGCCAACTTTATTTATTGAACACGGCCACCAGACAGCAGCTCAGAACACACACACATCTCTCAGCATCGTCTCTCCTTCCTGCTTGCCCACAAGGCAAAGGTTAAACAAGCCCCACTACATAGCTGTCCAGCCAATGCCTGTAAGAAATGACACCGTTTATTTCCTGGTGTGCACTGGTCAATACTGTAATGCCGCTTGTTGTGGGGAAGGAGAGACTCACGTCGCCGATGCACTTCAATGGCTTTATTAACAGCGGAGAACACTGCAGGACTTTACATCCACGCCAACATAAACACACTTCCCAACTCTCTCAAAACTCACAGCTAGCACTGAGCCTAGCTCTCCTGCTCGGGACGCCCACCGTCACTTCCCGTCACTTCCTGATGAACTAAAGCTGTAAAAAGTAAAATCTTAAAAACAAGCGTAAGACATTACTAGCACAGCTTTGTTCTGTGGGTCGTGGATATATTCTATCATTCATTATTAAGCCTCTAGCTTCCTTTTAGTAAGTAAAAACCTTGGCTATGATTGCACTACATTGTCATGTAGACCTACAAAGTACCCTTGGAAGAACAAGAGGTGAATAAATGTATTGCAACTGATGTGAAACTGATGAGGGGTAGGATTAAATAAGCTTTGCTTCTTCCTACTCCTTTTTGGACATGCAAAATTGTGAATTGTACTATGTGATGTGCTACTGTTTGACTCATGCATGTTCAGGATTAAAACCATGAACCATGATAATAACAAGCCTAGTAGTGCTGTACAACTTTTATCCGCAGTCTGCAGTGCCCTCTACTGGTCAACATTATTATTATTATTATTTTCCCTTTTTTTTCGTTTTTTTCCTCTACTGGTCAACATTCAACCTGGACGCCAACCTGTCTATAGAGGCCACCTGTCTATAGCGGCCACTTTTGCAGACTCCCTCTAGTGGCCGCTATAGACAAGTTTGACTGTAATTCTATTTGTCAATTATTTATTATTTTTATATTGGCTTATTTTTTTATTAAACACTCGCCCCCATCATCATTAAATAAGCCATCTGTCTATTGTTAAACATTCTCTATTCTTTTCTTTCTTAAAAAATGGTAATATTTAAACACTGGAAGTGAACAATAAATTAATTGCTGCGATAGTAATTGCTGGGATATGCAGAAGGAGTAGAGTTAAATAAGCTCTGCTGTTTGTTGAATTGTGGAAATGTGATGTACTTGAATGTAACTTTGTGAAATACCGTATTTTCACGAGCATAAGGCGCACTTAAAAGTCTTAAATTTTGTCCAAAATGGATGGGGCGCCTTATAATGCAGCGCGCCGTATGTGTGTACCGAGTTCCAAAATCTGTAAGTGTTGCTGTGTGACTTTTATGAGCGCTCCGCTCGACTGACTGGGAGCGTCTCCTGCCGACACGCTGCTTAGATAGAGGAAAGGTGGACGTGATTGAGGACGCTAAAGGCACGCCCCCAGTTTTTATATAGGTATATTTTATGAAACAGCGCCATCTATCCATCCGGGCAAGGAATACCATGGTGCAGCAACATCCAGCTGATTACAAAGAAAGCTGGCCATCTTCCGCTCTTACTGCAGTAAAAACATTGCATTATTCCAAAGAAATAAAGCACTGTCGCTTCCTCACTGACTTCTGGGCGACACGGTATGTTTTAGCATGCATACCTGCGCCCAATAATACGGTGCGCCTTGTGTATGTGTTAAATACAGAAATAGCACCTGTAACTGAGACTGCGCCTTCTAATACGGTGCGCTTTATGGTCGTGAAAATACTGTAAATAGTAAACATTTGATATAATGTGTTTTTTACATTACATCATTTTAGACAATACACATAATTTGGTAATAAATTAAGACAAAAATAATGAGGAGCCACTTGGGAGCCGAAAGAGCCGGCTCTTTTTAGTGAGCTGAGCTGAGCTCTAAAAAGAGCCAGAATTTACATCACAGGATTTGACTTTTCCTATGGTTTTATTTGTTTCAAACATGCTTCACAAAGTTAGATCACATTACATTTATAATTACACTATTAAAAATGGCCAAAAAGGAAAAGGACATACACAGAAACATAGCTTATTACTGCATAACAATTACTGCTGGTTTGTTCACTTCCTGTGTTTGAATATTTTTCTAACAGGGAAAGGAAAGAATAGAGAATGTGTGACAACACATAGATGTCTTATGCGGTGCTGAAGGGGGAAAAGCGTGTTGAAGTACATGCATAAATATACATAGTACAAGTAAATCTAAAAATAATAATGAATTCAATTAATAATAAAAATAATAACCACATAAATAAATGAAAATAAGTTAAGAGATTATGGACACATGGGTAATCAATAAAAACATGAGTAAAAAATCAACTGCAACATTGTATATTGTAAAAAATACATGCAGGAAAATGAAGCAATAACTTGTGAAATTATAAAAGCTGAATAAAATGTAGGATACATGATATCAGATAGTGTGGTTCTTAGCTTTCTCTTCCATATATACCTTGTGAATTCCATATGCTAATGTAAATTACTTTTTCTAACAATTACATGGAGAAATAAAGACTTCGATGCTAACAAGTGTGGTCATATGCTTTTGGTCACAAGATGACACAACAATCTCTTGATATGTTTCGAGATTTCTTTCATTTTTACTCCGTATATGATTGGATTGAACAGAGGACTATACACAACTATTTGTAAACTCATTATTAAATGTACACTTTTTGGAAGATCTGACTCCAATCGAGCTGAAATGACATCAAATACACACCAAAAAAACCAGCACATTAAAACCATCAGGTGAGGTAAACATGTCTCTGCTGCTTTTTTTCTGACTTCTACACGACTGTGATAAGTTATTATAAATATCTTTATGTAAGTGAAAAGGATGAAAATCGCAGGAACAACAACAGCATTTAGCATGGCAAACAAACCATAAAAATTAAGAAATGTTGATTTGACACAATAAAGCCTAAAAATTTTATTGTTGCAAAAAATTCCGTCTGTTGTAAAGTCACAGAGTTTTTGTTTAGAATTAATTACAATTGCTACTGCAACCTCGAGTGCAGGTAGAAACCAGGCCACAGTCAAGAGGACAGTGACAGTTATATTTGCCATGATAGTTGGATATTGCAGAGGTTTGCAGATAGACACATACCTGTCATAAGCCATGGCTGACAGCAGTAAGATATCTGACGTGCCTAAAGAATAAAATATAAAATATTGAAACATACAAGCTGAATGAGAAATGGTCTGTTTTTGAGATAAGACATCAATGAAAAGTTTGGGGTAGATAGCAGTGCTAAACAAAACAGAGTTGAGTGACAAAGCTGCAATGAAAATGTACATAGGCTCATGAAGGTTCCTGTGAATCCAGATTAGACATATAATGGTGCAATTAGTGCACAGGATAAGAATATAGAGTGTCATCAAGATGACAAAGTAAAGATATCTGTATTTGTCCACTGCTATATAGCCACCGAGAGTTATATATGTTCCATTGAATTCAGCATCCATGAAATAAATCCCAGATGAAAAAGACTAGCAGACTGTGTCAAAGCAAATAATGAAGATCACATCGATGTACAGGTAGCTTTTACATCCCCAATACACACACTGAGGTGTTGGATTAACATGACATCTTTTATAAGTCCACTCTCCATGAATCTCATGAATTGCTCCACCAAGAGTTGCTGTCATATTAGCAAGCCTATTCAAGCCTTCATGGTGGTGTTGATAGAAGTTTCTGTGAGCAGTCAATGTTGAGAAGAGTAACAGGTCATCCACCTTATAAGGATGACTCACAGGATGAAAACTGCCTGCGATTGGCCTCCAAGTTGAGGAGGCGTTTTGTAATCTTTTAGGTACCGTAGTTACAATCATCAGACCATTCTCATAAAACGGAGGTGGGCCATTGTTCATTTACTTAACAACTACATTGCATGTTCTTTCGCTGTGGAACACACGTAAACAAGGTGGCTGTGGCGCTCCATCACGGATGAAGATGCAAGCATCTCACTTGTAGTTTGATACTTGTAGTATCACACCTGTCCAAAACTTGAGAACCTAAGGTAGTCCAACTTCCATTCTGTGGTTATTTTGTACGAGTGGATTCAAAAGGTCAGCGAGGAGTATTTCACAACATACCTTTCTTTTTTGCCCACCTCAGACAAAACAAGTCGTGGAACTATCTAATGTAATCCATAATCTGAATATTGTAGGAAACACCTAGTTTGTCATTTAAATTTCTATTTATTTCCTTTTTTAAACTTTTTTTTTGTTAATTATGTATACTTTGCTTTCTTTTCTGTTTTGCAGCAGCCGGTTCTGGCACTATTTCATCCTGGAAATGTACTTGAAAGTGATGCCACAACCGGAAATGGGTTGCATCCAAGTTCTTTATGCGTTTTTCCACATGGCCAAGGTGATGCAATGACATGACATGAAGTCTCACTGCTGCCATTTGCTGATGATGTGTTTAACATTGCCTCTTCAGTGTTTGCTGCTGCTTATTGTGAAGTCGTGTGGATGAGAACATGAGGCCTGATTCTCAGATTCTCAGTTGGGAAACAGTGCATTTCTGCCTAAGGTGGAGGTGTTCAAGAACAGAACGTCATCATCCATACACATACATAAATATTATGCAAGATTTTGGAAATCTGTTTTTTTTTTCAATTTGGATGAGTAATTTCCTCAGTTATGTCGACTAGTGGTGGGCAGATCGATCCAAATATCGATAGTATCAATACCAAAGGTATACATACACACATGCGCGCACACATGTATGCAGAAGAGAGTCAAACACTGTGACCATGATGATCACATTGATTCATGTTACAGGTAGCTGATCTTACTTTTCATCTACACAATACACACAGTGAGCTGTTGGATTACGATCATGTCATTTATAACATAGGTCCCCATAGGTCATTTGGTACCGGGCCGCACAGAAAGAAAAAATAATTTCCATTTTTTTTTTATGTTTTATTTTGAAAAGTGGCCAGATTAATTACCTCTCAACAAAAATTCAGACTTTACAATAGGAGGAATTTTTTGTAACAATAAAATGTTTAAGCTTTCCTGTGTAAAGTCAACAGTGTTTAATGTTTATGGTTTCTTTAGTGCTATTGTTCTTCCTTTGATTTTTATCCTTTTTACCTACATCCTCTCTTGACAACAGAGGTAGTCCTTTTGATTCATGGGTAGCATGACTCATGGGCCCATTTCAGGTTATCCCTCTGAGAGGTTTATGCACAAGAGCCCAGAATTTGGTGCTTCGCGTCTGGTGCAGTAGACATGCAGGTGGTAGGTCTGACAAAGGAAGATGCCAAATGACAAATGGCAACTGCCAAAAGTAGTAGTAGAAGAAGAAAATTCTTTGCCCGCATTTATTATACAAAATAACTGTGCCACCCCTCAGTGGATTCAAACTTCAGCAAAGCTCTCTGTCTGTCTTTGGGGCAATAATGTGGATAAGTATGTAGGCCTGTTAAAAAAAAGTAAATGAGCAGTGGTCCACCTCCCATTGGTGGCCTTACATGCTACAAGTTGAAGCCCATTGAGAATGGTCTGATGATTGCAACTGCCCAAAAGATCACAGAACACCTCTTCAACTTGGAGGCCAATCGCAGACAATCATCCTTATCAGGCAGATGACTTCTTATGCTCCTCAGCAATGACTGCTCACAGCAAGTTCCACCTACATCATCCATGAAGACTTGGGAGGAGCTTGTTGACATGGCAAAAACTCTTGATGGAGCATTTAATAACTAACAAGTCTCATAAAAGATGTGATTCTACTCCAACACTGTTTTGTGGCGATAAAGAGTAAGATCAGCTAACTGCGCATGAATCAGTGTGATCTTCATTGTCAGACTCTTGTTTGCTTTGTCACAGCCTGCCAGTCTTTTTCATCTGGGACTAACTTCACAGATGCCTAACTTCATAACCATTGGTGGCTATGTAGAAGTGGACAAATACAGATACACTCATGATCAAAATCTCAAGACCAGTTGAAAAATTGCTAGAATTTGCATTTTGCACATTTGGTTCTTAATGAGGTTTTAAGTAGAGCTACAATATGCAAAAACAAGAGGGAGTGAGACAAAAAACATTTGGAACTTGTAATTAAAAAAAAAAAAAAACTGAAATAGGTTGTTTATCACCTGATCAACAGTTTAAGACCACAGGCTATAAAAACCAAAATCTGCTAAAAATGTTCTTTTTCTGTCAGGCATTCAGTGTCATGCCCTCCTGATGGCTAAAGCTAAGAAGCATTCTCTTTTTGAACGTGGTCGGATTATCGAGCTGCATAAGCAAGGCCTCTCGCAGCGTGCCATTGCTGCTGAGTTTGGGTGCAGTAAATCAGTCATTCTACATTTTTTGAAAGATCCTGAGCATTATGGAACAAAAAAGTCAAGTGGTAGACCCAAAAAAATCCCACTTGCGCTGAGCCGGAGGATCTGATTGGCTGTCCATCAAGACACAGGGCGGTCTTCCACCCAAATTAAGGCCCTTACTGGTGACAACTGCAGCACAATAACCATCAGACGGCATCTGCGGGAAAAGGGTTTAAAAAACAAAAAAAGAATTCAAAGACCTCGTCTCCTTCAACGCCACAAAACTGCCTGTTTAGACTTTGCCAGGGAGCATCAAACATGGGACATTGAAAGGTGGAAACAAGTTTTATTCTCTGATGAGAAAAAATGGCTTCCAACGTTACTGGCATGACAAGGAGATCCCACCTGAGATGTTTTCTACCCGGCACAGTGGAGGGGAGTCCAGCATGATCTGGGGTGCTTTTTTATTCAGTGGAACACCGGAGCTTCAGGTGGTGCGGGGTCGTTAAACGGCAGCTGCTTACGTGCAGATGTTGCAGTGGGCATCCCTCATGACTGAGGGCACTCATCTGTGTGGTACCAGCTGGGTTTTTCAACAGGACAACGCTGCAGTTGACAATGCACGCTTGACCAAGGACTTCTTCAGGGAGAATAACATCACTCTTTTGGACCATCCTGCATGTTCCCCTCATTTAAATCCCATAGAGAACATTTGGGGATGGATGGCAAGGGAAGTTTATAAAAATGCCCATCAGTTCCAGACAGTTGATGCCCTTCGTGAAGCCATCTTCACTTGCTTTTTGCCTCACTCCTCCTTCTTGTTTTTACATATTGTAGCTCTACTTAAAACCTCATTAAGACCCAAATGTGCAAAATGCAAATTCTAACAATTTTTCAACTGATCTTAAGATTTTGATCAGGAGTGTATCTTTACATCTTTACTGATGTATGATCAAGTGTGGACTTTTCATCCATTAATGCTCCACACACACACACACACGCACGCATGCACACACACACACACACACAAACTAATCACCTTGACATAATTACACAAGTTATCATTTAATACTGCTGACAGAGTAGACCAATCCGGTCTTGGAACTTTTTTCACTTATATTTGATTGTTTTTCCAACTAACTCACCACATACCTTATAAAGTGTGTACTAACACAAATGTGTGTGAATTGATTTTATATGGATGCTGGTTGACCATTTTGCACTTCATTAAACTTCTCAATGTCCGCAGAAACGTGAAGGAAGCAGTGTGACACACTTTGGTTAATTGGGAGTGAAAGAGTGATGTCAGGATACTGTAATATCATGTGAATAACAAGGCAGGCCTCAGGGGAACACAGTTAATTATGAGCCAGTGGTCACAGTGGAGTGGTCTAATGGGAAGTTGTGTCTGACAAATAAGCACATTCTCTTGATGACACCATCACAATCATGTTGTTTGCTGTGGTAGCTTCTGTAAACACATGCAACAGTGTGCCGTCAACACAACAAACTTCAACTTGCCTCATTTCATCACCTTCAGTCATATGGGTCGTGATTTAAATCTAAAATGTAAATGTAAGTTTTGTATAAATATGTCATGGTGGCCATGCCAAGCCCAGTGAGAGAACAGCATTTGTCATTGGACAGTGAGAGAATCAAAACCATCAATGCTGTACAATGACAAATATCAATATAATATATCGGGATACTCGTCTTATGGGCGCCACACACGGGAGGTGACAAACACTAGCTACACCAATGAGCGACACATTCACATCCAGAGCGAATTGTACGAGTCTCCCATGGTTTTGCTTGGCTGTCCGATGTGGAGGGAATTTGGGGATATGAAAGTAATTCAGAGGAGGAAAAGCGGCCGGTGTTGATCGAGTAGTAAGAGTCGCTCAAAAAAATATCACAGAATCTATTCTCAGAATAAAAAAATAAATACCGTAAATCACTGTGTATAAACCGCAATTTTCCCACTGGTAAGAAGCAAAAAATCAGGGTGCGGTTTATACACGATGACAGGTCTGTGGCCAGACTCGGTACGGTGAGAAACTGACTAGAAGCCCATTTTAGAATAGCCGTCTGTGGGGCAGACAGTTGCTTTGACTTTAGCGCCCTCTGCTGTACAGTTGCTGAAAATGCTTGTGTATGCAATTTCTTTCTCACTTATCTGACAGCTGTCTGTATTTTCACACAGTGAAACGATCTCTATATACACTGAAGCTATCCTAAGCTTCCATTAAAACATTCAGAACACGCAGAACGCCGCTCTATCACCGCTTGCGTCACCGCTAAACCAACATTCGCTACCGTTAAATCAAGGCTAAGGCAACGCCGGCTTCAGCGGTGCACCGCTAAGACAATGCCCGTGTTTTCTATTTTTTTTTCCCATTTTGTACACGGTGACGAGCATTGTTGCAATTCGGCCCCCTCTTCCTACCGTTCAAGGGACGCTACAGCAAAGTTCGGGCGGTGTGACCGGGCCTGTACCCTCTCAAAATGCCACGACAATCTTTCACCGCAGCGTTCAAACTCTCAGTCTGCCAGTATGCAGAAGAGTTTGGGAACCGGGCAGCAGGACGGCAGCACGGAGTGGACGAGTCAGTCATCCGCCGTTGGAGAGCGGACATCATCGGCAAGTTGACGGCAAACTTTTCTTACATGAATTCTATTGCAGATGAATTGATCGACGGCAGATTTCTCCTTTCTTCTTCTTTTTGAAATTGCTTAGTACCTTTACGCATGTTGATTTGAGATGAAAGAGTTGGCAAGCATTTATGAACTAAAAAAATTTCTTCCCCCGCCGTGAGCGTGAAAATGGAGGTGCGGTTAATACACGGGTGCGGTTTATACACGGTTTTTGATTTACGGTAAACAAGAAATTATTCATAAAATGAAAGAAATGCCCCTCCCTGAAAAGACAGTCAAGGACAGGACCAATAGGCAAGAAACATCACCAGTTGGCAAACTGATGACATGAATTCACTGCAAGCATATTGAAGGACTACGTCACTTCCTCCTTTAGCAAATTTTTACGACAGCGCTTCTGTCACGTCACGTGCTGTGATAGTTATTCTTTTTTAAATGTGTGAACATAAATAGGTCAATAACCATACTTCATATATGTAATATGTTGGGAGGTTATTTTATGAGTGACTCTTGTTAAAATACCTCATTAGCATGTGGATGTTTCTACCGTCTTATGACATCCACCAAGACTGAGCTACGTAAAAACCTACGCAATGCACGGCACGTTGAGCAGACGTAAACGTCATATCCGGTTACATATAACATACATAAATAAATAAAATAAAACACACAAAATGCAGTGATATTTCAATGTAAACAATCATAAGCAGAGTGCAATGATGGATTAATCTAGAGCCTAGGTTCCCAAAGTGGGGTACGCGTACCTGAATGCCTCATAACACAGAGCATACGGTCATAGCAGAAAGAAGGAAGGAGACGCATCATGAAGTTGCTCATTGCTCTGTGTGAGTTATATGAATAAGTTTGACCATGATGTTGTGTATTAAGTGTGTTTAATCTTGAAGGTTTAATTTATATTGGTGTTCCAATCCCCGCACTGTGAAAACCTGTCAATGTATGTGCGTGTCAGGATGAGAGAGTGGAGATTCCCCTGAAAATTAGGTTTTATCATTGCTTGTATGTATTCTTCTACTTTGGATACTCCTTTATCATGTTTGTTCAACTTTCCCTTTCAATTTGTTATCAAATTAATGTGCAGATTTACATTAAGTCATAGCGATTGCAAGTGGACAAAAGTGAAACTCAAGTTCTACCCATTCAAAGGGAAGGATCCCAACATCCGACTGAAATAAAACATATGTCGGACGAATACTTAGATACTCTATTCATCTCCAAGAGAAATTTACATTTTATCTATTTATCAGTGCTCATGTAAAACCTTTATCAAAATTTGACCATGCACAATTGAGCCACAATTACTTATATTGCTTATTGCTTGCTGCTGTAAAATAGATCGACGGATGGCATAGATTACGCATGCCTAACATGTTACTACCGAAAAATAGGCCAACCGGATGTAGACACGTTCTGCACATGCGTTGAACTCAGTTGAAACGATTGCATTCTGAGTAAGTATTGCGTAGCGACAGTGACCACAGCAGGTGTCTTTGTTATCCAACATACACACTTACTCCTCTGTAAAATTTTCAGCAGGGAATTACATTAGTGGGCCTTGAGAATGTTGAGAATGGTCTGATGATTGTAACCGCCCAAAAGATTACAGAACGCCTCTTCAACTTAGTAGCCAATTGCAGACAGTCTTCTTCCTGTGAGTCATCCTTATAAGTTGGATGACCTCATACTCCTACACAGCAAATTCCACCTACCTCACCATGAAGACTTGGAGGAGCTTGTTGACCTGACAAACTCTTGGTGGAGCATTTCATGAGATCCACGGAGGATGAACAAGTCTTTTGAATGTCTACTCCAATACTTCAATTATTGTATTGTGGAGATGAAGAGTAAGATCAGCTATCTGTACATTAATCAATGTGATCTTCATTGCAAGACTATTGTTTGCTTTGTTTCTTTGTTGATTTACTTCAAACATGCATACGTGTTACATTGAACTACATCACATATTCACAATTCACTCCTCAAGGTGTCTCAAAAGGAGCAGGAAGAAGCTGAGCTTTGACACAGTCTGCTAATCTTTTTCATTTAGGACTAAGTTCATGGATGCTGAATTCAATGGAACATATATAACTCTTGGTGGCTATGTAGGATTGGACAAATACAGATATCTTTATTTTGTCATTTTGTTGACACTTTATATTCTCATCCTCTGCACTAATTGCACCATTATATGTCTAATCTGGATTCACAGGAACCTTCATGAGCCTATGTACATTTTCATTGCAGCTTTGTCATTCAACTCTGTTTTGCTTAGCACTGCCATCTACCCCAAACTTTTCATTGATGTCTTATCTCAAAAACAGACTATTTCTTATTCAGCATGTATGTTTCAGAGTTTTATATTTTATTCTTTAGGTTGTTCAGACTTCCTGTTGTTGTCAGCCATGGCTTATGACAGATATGTGGCTATCTGCAAACCTCTGCAATATCCAACTATCATGGGAAATATAACTGTCACTGTTCTCTTGACCTTGGCCTGGTTTATACCTGCACTTGAGGTTGCAGTAGCAATTGTAATTCATTCTAAACAGAAATTGTGTGACTTTACAACAGATGGAATTTTTTGCAACAATAAAATTTTCAAGCTTTACTGTGTAAAATCAACAGTTCTTAATGTTTATGGCTTGATTTTTATTCTAAATGCTGCCGTTGTTCCTGTGATTTTCATCCTTTTTACCTACATAAAGATATTTATAATAACTTACCACAGTTGTGCAGAAATCAGGAAAAAAGCTGCAGAGACATGTTTACCTCACTTGATGGTTTTAATCTGCTGCCTTTTTTTGTCTGTTTTTGATGCTGTTTCAGCTCGATTGGAGTCAGATCTTCCAAAAAATGTCAATTTAATCATGAGTTTACAAATAGTTGTGTATGGTCCTCTGTTCAATCCAATCATATATGGAGTGAAAATGAAAGAAATCTCGAAGCATATCAAGGGTTTGTTGTGTCAGCCCTTGACCAAAAGCATATGATCACACTTGTTAGCATTGAAGTATTTATTTCTATATGTAATCCTTAGAAAAAGTCATACATCAGCATATGGTGCGTATATAAGATATATTTGGAAGAAGAATAAGAAAACTGAAGACCACACTGTCCATACAGTTATTTTTTTCTTCCTTGGTAATAAAAAATGTCACTTAAAAACTGCATTTTGTGTTCAGCTGTGTTGTCATTGACTAATATTTAAATTTGTTTGATGATCTGAAACATTTAAGTGTGATAATCATGCAAAAAAATAAGGAATTAGGAAGGGGGCAAACAGTTTTTCACACCACTATAATATATATATATATATATATATATATATATATATATATATATATATATACACACACACACACACACACAGTATAGATATGCATATGCATGTCATTTATGTTGTTGTTATACTTATCTGGTTAAATTGTTCACAAATAAGTTTATTAATAAAAATATTTTTGTCCTGTGTTTTGTGATCATAATTCTGATGAACAAATTTAGGGGCTATAAAGTATTTTAGTGTTTCAGCCTCTCATCCGTAGAACGTAGTCCCGCTTAGTTGCTGGGTCATTTAAGTAAAGAGTTTGGCTTATCAAAACAATATGAGTTCAAAAGAGTAATACATTTGCATCATAAGAATGCCTCCTCAAAAAAATGAGACCTCACAAATCGATCGGCGTTATATTTGTCTCACGCCGTATACCTGCGCACTGTTGCCTCTCCATTCTTGTCTATGTGATGAAGATGCTCTCATCTTCTTTTGCAATGGAGCGGCTTGTTTAAGTATGTGTTACACCGCAGAAGAAGATGTGACGTCTTCATCACATACACAAGAATGGAGAGGCAACAGTGCACAGGGATACGGCACAAATATAACGCCAAGTCATTTGTGAGGTCTGTGCTGATGGGGATGTCAAACAACTTCATGTCCAAAAATCCGAATTATCCCCATTAGCTTTTCACATGCAGCGATACAGACAACTACCACATCCATGGTGCCAAGCAAACACAAGTCAACAAATATGTGGCACACAACTTAACCTACCCACTGCACCGTCTGGGCAGTAAAAAAGGAGGGACGTTCACATACTCTTTAATAGTCAATGTTTTATCGTTTGTAGTTCATATTGTATATCACACATCCTTTATTCATGTATATTATTCAGTAAAAAAAAACTGTAAAAATTCAATTTCGTTATTTGATGTGGTCTGATATTTAAAGTGCTCCTGAAAAAAAAGACACAAGCACATATAGCAGATTGTATGACACTTAAAGATAAAATAACACAAATAATTGTTAGAATTATAAGCTTAAACTAGTGTGTGTGTATCAGATATATTATCTGGCCCCCCGGCCAATTTTGTTAACTCAATGCAAGTCAAAAAGTATTAATGATTTATCAACTGTAATGTTAATGGTTTTATTTGTTTCAAACATGCTTTCACAAAGTTACATTAAAGTACATCCTATGCTTACAGTTACACAATTCAACATGTCCAAAACATAGTAGGAAGAAGAATAGCTTATTTAATCCTACCCTTTCTCCATACCTCAGCAATTACTGATAATTTGTTCTCTTCCTGCATTTAAATATCACCATTTTATAATAGGGAGAGAAAATAATAATGAATGTGGAACAATACATACATGTATTATGCAGTGATGAAGGGTATAAAGTCTATAAGTAAAAATAATAATGACAATTACAATTAATTACAATAATAATACTACTCACATTAATAATTTACATAAAATAAGTAAAAACGTTTATGTATAAAATAGTAAATAAATATAGGAGTAAAAACTGACAAAAACATTGCATAATGCATAAATAAATGCAGGGTATACAATAAGCAATAATTGATTAAACAATGATAGATTAATTCAATTCAGGATATATTATAACAGACATTATGGTTCTCAGCTTTCTTCTTTGTCTATACACACCTTGTAAACACTTTATGCTACCGTACGTGACTTTTTCCAAGGATTACATGGAGAAGTGAAGACTTCACTGCTAACAAGTGTGATCATAAGCTTTTGGTCACGAGATGACACAACAATCTCTTGATGTGTTTTGAGATTTCTTTCATTTTCACTCCATATATGATTGGATTGAACAAAGGATTATACACAAATATGAGCAACGTCATTACTGAACGTACACTTTTTGGAATATCTGACTCCAGTCGCGCTGTAATGATATCAAATACACTCAAACAAGAGAAGCACATTAAAACCATCAGATGAGGTAAACAGGTCTCTGCAGCCTTTCTCCTAATCTCTACACACTTGCGATACGTTATTATAAATATTTTTATGTAGGTAAAAAGGATGAAAATCACAGGAACAACAATAAAATTTAGCATGATAAACAAACCATAAACATTAAGAACAGTTGATTTTACACAGTGGAGCCTAAAAATTTTATTATTACAAAAAAATCCTCCCGTTGTAAAGTCGCAGAGTTTTTGTTTAGAATTAATTACAGTTGTCACTCCAAGCTGGCTTGCGGGTAGAAACCAGGCCAAAGTCAAGAAGACAGTAACAGTCATTTTTCCCATAATAGTTGGGTATTGCAGAGGTTTGCAGATAGACACATACCTGTCATAAGCCATGGCTGACAGCAGTAAGAAGTCTGAAATACCCAAAGAATAACAAATAAAATATTGAAACATACAAGCCGAATGAGAAATGTTCTGTTTTTGAGATAAGACGTCAATGAAAAGTTTGGGGTAGATAGCAGTGCTAAACAAAACAGAGTTGAGTGACAAAGCTGCAATGAAAATGTACATAGGCTCATGAAGGTTCCTGTGAATCCAGATTAGACATATAATGGTGCAATTAGTGCACAGGATGAGAATATAGAGTGTCAATAAGATGACAAAGTAAAGATATCTGTACTTGTCCAATTCTACATAGCCACCAAGAGTTATATATGTTCCATTGAATTCAGCATCCATGAAGTTAGTCTCAGATGAAAAAGACTAGCAGACTGTGTCAAATCAAACAATGAAGATCACACTGATATACAGATAGATGATCTTACTCTTCATCTCCACAATGCAAACATTGAAGTATTTGAGTAGACTTTCAAAAGAATTATTCAATCTCCATGGATCTCATTAAATGCTCCACCAAGAGTTGCTGTCATGTCAGCAAGCTCCTCCAAGTCTTCATGGTGATGTAGGTGGAACTTGCTGTGAGCAGTCAATGCTGAGAAGACTAAGAAGCCATCCATCTTATAAGGATGACTCACAGGATGAAGACCGTCTGCAATTGGCTTCCAAATTGAGGAGGCGTTTTGTAATCTTTTGGGCGGTTACAATCATCAGACCATTCTCAACATTCTCAAGGCCCACTAATGTAATTCCCCGCTGAAGGTTTTACAGAGGATGAGGTTCTGTTGGAAAACAAATAAATCTCCTCTGGTCATAAAACCCCTCTATTTATTAATATACTGACTGGACCTCAAACAGTTCTTAGATTGAGCCAATTAGCAAATGAAGCTCTATAAATAAATAAATAGGCTTTTCTGACTGTCATTTAAAGTGGCTGTCACCAAAGCTGTTCTTTAGAAAGTTTATCTTGATCCAGATCTCTTAGCCAATGACAGACCAATATCCAACATTCTAGAGCATTCTTAGCGCAGCCTTTGACAAAACTGTCACATTCCAATACAGACATTAGAACATGTCATTGCCATTAAAGGAACGGCCTTAAACTGATCGAAACCCTGTTTGTGAGATTGCTTCCAGTTTGCAAATCATGGTAGTAAAAGCTCCATGTTTGTAAGTTTGTTGTAGCGTCCCGTAGGGCTCAATGCTTGGACTGGTGCTCTCAAGTCTTTCCAGCTTCTGCCTGTGAATATTCTCATTCATGTAGGTCATTGTATTCTCAGGGCAGTGACTTGATTGCAACTGGACTGGTTCAGGGTTTTTTTTTTACAGCTACTGTTGATATACTGTATTTCCCTCAGGCAGTGTTATTAGAATGCTGAAGTGTCTGAAAAACCTATGAAACCACATGTTTTCCAAGAATGTGTAAGTCGCCAATTTGGCAGTAGTCCCCAGCCACCATGGTGCAGCTGGGCTGCGGAAAACTTTCAGGCGCAATAATAAAATTAAAAAGCGCTTAAAAAATATATTTTAAAATAACTACATCAAATTTTATGTAAATGCATATCAATTTTGCAAAAATAGGCCATTGATGTTGAAAAAAATATACAATTAGAAATCCCAAAGCTTTTGCATGATTTTGTTGTTTGTTACGAGCGTTGACTCATCCCACTTTGTTGGACATCCCTTGAACGCACCATTGTGCATGCGCTAACTTTCTACCATACACTACAGAGACTGTTTGTCGTTTTGTTTCACCTCGTATTTGGTCCCAAATGCTGATACTCTGTGGGAATGGATAAAGGTAATGTTTGATGACGTTATTGAGTGCTTATGCGCATATTTGTTCTGTTCACAACCTCAAGTTAATTTATGTTAGGACACTGGCTGTTACAGAACAACAAAAACAAACTCCAGGCTCCTATGGTGGATGGTGGGCAAAAGAGACGGCACACCATAAGATTACCTCGAAGAGCCATTAGGTAATCTGGTCTTTGCTGACTGTCAAATGGGGCCAATCAGACTCCAAATTATTTTTTATTATGCTCTTAAAGCACTGGGTTTAAGATATAGAGAAAATGAATGAAGAGCATCAAGTAGGCTTTTGAGCTTCAAATGGAGGAACCACATGTGGACAGAGATGTCCCAACACTATATCTATCTATCTATCTATCTATCTATCTATCTATCTATCTATATATATATATATATATATATATATATATATATATATATATAAAATAAATATCAAAAGAGGCTTGCCACCGAAGCTACCTCCTCCAACCGGTGTGTGTGCCTGTATCCAGCCTTTGCTTATAGCGGGGGTCATTTAGTGATAGTGCTACAAAAAAACAGCATGAACACACTCATTTGTTAACACTCCCCCACACCTGTGAAATATGTAAACCAGGGATGTCCAAAGTGCGGCCCACTGGTCATTTATGGACCGCATTTTTATGGGCCTGTGAACGGCACATTGTAGACACAAAATATAAAATAAAACTGGAAAAATAAAACAAAAAAAGCAAAAAGTAACTAAGAAAAAAAAAATGTAAAAAAACAGGTAAATTGAGTTTGAGACCCCTGACATAACTTTGTACAGTTCACATTTCCATATCTCACTTCCTTTTGACCAACACAACTACAGTTTGGCACAAATTACCATTAATTGTATTTATTTGTTCTAATAACCCTTTTAATGCATTCCATGACATGCTTACTTTATGACACATGTCCTCTTAAATGTTCACATTTGTACATAAACATCTGTAATACGACAGGTTACTGGATTTTTCCTCACAAAATATATGATTATGTATCATGGTAACTTTTCTTGTAACATATTTCTGTACACACTTACACTATTTTAAATGTTCTTAACAAATACTTTCGCTATTAACCCATTTTTTATGACAATTGCAATACCACGCAGTTCCACTGGATGGCGACCTAACCAAGAGCTCTGTCTCCCGCCAATTCGAGTACATGGAGCAGCGGCTATGCCTTTGATATATTACGATATAGTGTCTCTCTAACTTTCACTTATTTTACCAAATTAAATCAGCGGATAGTTTCACAATATACATCCTAACATGAACACATGTACTTATATGGACTTATTGTGTTGTTTTTCGGACAATTTACCGACCTGAATGGAAATGCAGGCTGAACAGCAAATTGAGGACAACGTGTAGGTCCCTTGCAGATTGCATCTCACGCAATACAGGAAGTGTCTCTATATAAGTGTCCTGCCGCAACTGAAGAGACACAAATGTTCCGCCTCACGCTGTACAACACAAACTGCAAATCCACTTCCACAAATGTCAACAATACATACAACCACCACATTTCGAAAATATAAAATTCTGCGCAGTATTATAGCATATTTTACCTCAATAAACACAAATTTAAATCTATGTGGTCACCATATTTTTGAGTGTGCCACACATTGCTAAATGGTACAGAATAAATTGTTATGTGTTTATTTTATTTGCAATTCAGGTTGGATTTTATTTTGTGTGCTGCATAAATTTGCTGTGCACTGACAACGCGGAGCAGTGCGTGATTATGCACATGTGCACCTTAGAGGGAGCACTGGATTCATTTGTACAGTATATTTTGACTTCACGCTACAATCAGACAGGAAATCATTTTTATTTAAACAACAATTTTATAAAAAAAAATTTCCAGCATGTGTGAGGATCAGTGAAACCATCACTATTACACAGACATTCACTTTTTACTAATGTTTTGTTTCATGTGTTTGATCTGACATAACAATCTCCCGATGTGTTTAGAAATTTCTTTCATTTTCACTCCATATATGACTGGATTGAACAGAGGATTATACACAACTATTTGTAAAGTCATTACTAAACGTACACTTTTTGGAAGATCTGACTCCATTTGATCAGTAAAGACATCAAATACACACAGACAAGAGAAGCAGATTAAAACCACCAGGTGAGGTAAACATGTCTCTGCAGCTTTTTTTCGGACTCTCACACAACTGTGATAAGTTATTACAAATATCTTCACATATGTAAAAAGTATGAAAATCACAGGAACAAGAATAATATTTACCATGATTAACAAACCATAAACAGTATGAAATGTCGAGTGTACACAGTGGAGCTTGGTTGTCGACTTGTTGCAAAAGATTCCTCCTGAAATAAACTTGCACAGTTTTTGTTTAGAATTCATTACAACTGCCACTGCAACCTGGCATGCAGGTAGAATCCAGGCCAAGGTCAAGAGGACAGTGACTGTTGTTTTTCCCATGATAGTTGGATATTTCAGAGGTTTGCAGATAGACACATACCTGTCATAAGCCATGGCTGACAACAGGAAAAAGTCTGAACCACCTAAAGAATAAAATACAAAACTCTGAACCATACAAGCAGAATAAGAAATGGTCTGTTTTTGAGATAAGACATCAATGAAAAGTTTGGGGTAGATAGCAGTGCTAAACAAAACAGAGTTGAATGACAAAGCTGCAATGAAAATGTACATAGGCTCATGAAGGTTCCTGTGAATCCAGATTAGACATATAATGGTGCAATTAGTGCAGAGGATAAGAATATAGAGTGTCAACAAGCTGATAAAGTAAAGATATCTGTATTTGTCCAATCCTACATAGCCACCAAGAGTTATATATGTTCCATTGAATTCAGCATCCATGATGTTAGACCCAGATAAAAAACACTCACAAGCAACAAAGACTGCATCGATTCACATGCTAATCATGTGATAGCACACAGTGAAAAGTTGGATTAGCGCCAGGTCTTTTAGAAGACTAGATCACCCTCCATGGATCTCATTAAATGCTCCACCAAGAGTTGCTGTCATGTCAGCAAGCTCCTCCAAGTCTTCATGGATGATGTAGATAGAACTTGCTGTGAGCAGTCAATGCTGAGAAGACTAAGAAGGCATCCATCTTATAAAGATGACTCACAGGATGAAGACTGCCTCCAAGTTGAGGAGGCGTTCTGTAAGTGTGTAAGGCCCACGAAAGGGAGGTGGGACATTGACTATTTATGTTTGGTAACAGGCCTTCATTCATATCCTCATGGTCGCCCCAAAGACAGTGAGGTTTGATGAAGTTTGAATCCACAAAGTGTAGCTATTTTGCAGATATTTTGTGTAATATATACGAGCATTTGTGTAATATAAATAATAATAATAATAATATATCAGGGATTCTTTTTCTGAATGCCTGTTGCTCAACATAAACACAATAAGAAGGCACATATTAGCACCGTACATGCTTGTCTTTCAGCTTCCATACCAACACCTACCAAAAAAGCCAAAAAAGGGACATATTTCTGTAAATCCATTTTCTATACTAAATTACTCAATTAAATACTTAATTATCTTAATCCTCGTTAGGGTTGTGGGCGTATGCTGGAGCCTATCCCAGCTGACTTCGGGCGAGAGACAGGGTACACCCTGGACTGGTCGCCAGCCAATCACAGTCTTTCTGTACACTCAACAAAAATATGAACACAACACTTTCTCCATTCATGTGTATGTGATGAAGACGCTCGCATCTTCTTTCTTGCAAGTCCCGGTTGCAGTGTCCACGTCGATGCCAAACGCAACAAATGTCACAGCTCCAAGCCAAATGTCACACGCTGATGAAAATGGAGACAAATGTCATCATTCACTAGCGGGACAGAGTTGAATTCCCATGCTTGACCCTCACCTCAGAGGCACCGGAAGCCACTCTGATCCAGGCAATGTCTTCAGAGATGTTTGCCAACTGTCCGGAGCCAGTGGCTGTGTTTTACTGGGTTGATCACCCATCCATCCATCCATTTTCTATACCGCTTCATCCTCATTACGGTCGCGGGGGCATGCTGGAGCCTATCCCAGCTGACTTCGGGCGACAGGCGGGGTACACCCTGGACTGGTCGCCAGGCAATCGCAAGGCACATATAGACAAACAACCATTCACACTCACATTCATACCTATGGACAATTTAGAGTCACCAGGTTCTTTGGACTTTTGCCCATCATCCACAATCCTTATGTGAGGCATGAACACACATCTTTCTCTTTTCTGTGCATTCTAAAGGTATAAAATCAGCTAAAAAAATGGAAACTAATAAAGCATCTAATGGGACACAACTATTCCCCCTATGAAGCCCTCTGAAAAAAAACTCCAAAAACCGCCAACAGTGCCCCATTTACATAATGTGGCCTGCATATTACCCAAGCTACAGCGACATTGTTATTGTTATTAACATTGTTACGCCGAAGGACTACTTTAAATGTGTAGTGACACCTCGCCACACTACACCAGCTAGCTACTAGCCAGCTAGCGACTAGCTTCACCACACACTCGCTCACACTCGCCGCCGCTGCTGCTGTGCTTTTGTCTTTGAGTTTGGAAAACGCTAGGTGTAGCATTCGTTTGTATGTTGCCAGAGTGTGCTATGATTTTTTGTTGCATTTTTTTCACTACGGAAAAAAGTAGTAGCAGACACCTTTTGTTTGTATTCACGTGTGTCGTGCTCCTTTTGTTCTAGTTAACCTTTTTTTTAACTCCACTCTGCGTCTGTCTGCTTTGAGTTCCAAAACTACAGCTTGGGTGCCCATTGTGAGTACTTTTACCTTGATTGAAGACTTTTGTTGACAGATGCCGATAATATCACACACCGATGACACCTTCCTACTTTGCTATGAGTTATTTATTGAATTTGATAGGGTTTCCCACCTTCTTTATCAAAATGCTGGCACTTGCAACTTTATTTGGCTCCATGGTGGGATATTTTGCAGCTGTGATCAAGAAAGCAAAGCAAAGCAAAGTAAGAAAAGCAGAGACTTGTGGCGTAGCTGTGTTAGTTAGCAAAGTACTACAGAGTCAACCCTTGATGATGTCAACTGCCAGGCAGTGGAGCTGGAAGACAATGACTCCCGTTTCCGGTTTCCACGCTAACATGCTGCTGAAAGGGACGTTTTGTTATAAAAATATGTTGCAAACAGTTGGACTTGTACAGCATATAAATAACATGACAAGATCGGGGGCATGTGCTAACCAAGGTTCCACTGTATTCGTAAGGCTAGTACCAAACGTAAGAGAGTGTATCACATTAGCCAATCAGAAAACATGACAGCAAACAAATAACAGCATTCAGACATTAAGATGGACTTCAGAAATGAGAACTATGTTATTAGTTGTGCCCTACAAGCCTCACTACAGTAGTAATGATAAATAAACAGCCAGCCTGGCTTCTTCTTTTTTATTTTCTGGTGGCCTGGGTCCCCTGCTGCCTCTCACAGGTGAGTCCAGGTACTGCAACCTCTGATTTTGTGTTGGGTGCGAGATTCTGATTGTGTGTGGACAGAAGGCTCAATGTATGGTTTGCTGTGTTGGTCAACTCAATAAACACTTTAATTTCATGTCCATCCATATACCTACCTAACTGTCCACCACCATGATGTAAGATCAAATGTGGACTTTTCATTCAGTAATACTCCACACGCACACACTAATCGCCTTAAAATAATAACACATTTAACATTTAATACTGCAGACAGATTAGAACAATCCAGTCCTGGAACTATTTTTGTTTGTATATGACCGTTTTTACAACTAACTCATCTCTGAACACGTAGCTTGCAAACACACGTGTGCACTTCATTCAACTTCTGTTTGTCGCCGGGCCTTTTCAGGGAAGTTAATGTGTTGTTTTGGTGTTTATCTTCTCAGAAACGTGAAGGAAGCAATGGGACGCACTGTGATTAATTAGGTGTGAAAGACTGATGTAAGGATATTGTAACATGAGGTGAATAACAAGGCATTCCTCAAGGGAACACTACGGGGCAACTAATTATGAGCCAGTGGTCACAGTCAGGTGGCCTAATGGGATGTTGTTTTCTCGATGACACCATCACAATAATGATGTTTGCTGTGGTCCATGGCTCCCTAGCTGTAAATTCCTCAAGGAAATCAGGCCAACTTGGATCTTGTTGCTATGAGAATATGATGATGATTATTATTATTATTGTATTATTTTAATATTTTCACAACACGGTGCATTAGCTATGCAGCCGTCATTCCCGATTTAAGAGCAGCTGCTTAGATTGTTTTGTAACAACTTTTCTCAGAGCAACTTTAACAACATATATTATAAGATATAATATAGGGTTACTACAGTGTCCGACAGGGGCAAACACGCAGCGGCGTCCAAACACTCTTGTGGTGGAAAATTACTGTTAGCACCGGTGGATGTCTTTTATCATATTTATTCTGATCAGAGGGGAAGACAGTTGAAACAGAGCCTTGGGAGTCTGATATACAAACGTTATCAGGACTTTATCAGGTGCAAGGGCGTATTGTGGCTTAATCGGAAACTGTTGACATAGAAACACCATTGGAGAAACTTTTTTTTGGAGACTGGAGGTCTCTAGTCATGAGCAAATAGTCCTAACAAAGCATAGTTTGTTCTTCAAGCAAATCAGTATAACATTAATGTACATTAGCAGAAATACTATATATCTTCAAATCCATCCATCCATTTTCTATGGCGGGGGCAGGCTGGAGCCTATCCCAGCTGACTTCGGGTGACCAGCAGGGTACACCCTGGACTGGTCGCCAGCCAATCTATAGACAACCATTCACACTAACATTCATACCTATGGACTATTTCATCATGCATGTTAGGAAACCGGAGTACCCGGAGAAAACCTGCGCACGCACGGGGAGAACATTCAAACTCCACACAGAAATGCCCAGGGGAGAATCGACCCAGGTCTTCCCGATCTCCTGACTGTGACTGTGTGGCCAACATGCTAACCACTAGACCAGGGGTCTAGTGGGGTCTAGTGGTTAGTAACCAACGTTTTTCCTTGTGAGAGCTACTTTTACAAAATGAAAATGGCCAAGAGCTACTCATTTTTGTAACATTTATTTTCAGAGCTTATTTTAAACCCAAACAAAGCAAATATGCGTGTTTTACCAGAACATTAACAAAATGCTGGTGTCCACAACTCATATTTTGTATTTCAGAATGCATTTCTTTCTACTGTTTTTTCATTATTAACTCAAAACCTGAATGAAAAGCAGGCTTGCGGGCACCTCATGTGGTCGTGGGGGGCTACCTGGTGCCCGCGGGCACCACGTTGGTCACCCCTGCACTAGACCACCATGCGGCCCCATATGTTCAAATCATTTGGCCTAATGGTAAAATAGAAGATTTCCATTACACTCTAAGCACAGAAATGACCCAAAACCAAAAACAAATGGAAAAGAAAGTTCTACAAATGCCAAAAACACACCCAAAACCCCAAAACACCTGCATGAAAGAAATGCTGCAAAAATAGAATTGACATGTGCGGGATGCCTGATCTTTATGTCTTTGTATAACACTTAAAAATTGGTTGCTCTATAACACTGTAAAATTGTTTTAACTTAAATAAGTCATCATTTTTAGTTTGGTGCTCCTGGTTGCCTAAAAGGAGGATTTGGAGGGAGCGAGCCATGTGTCAAAAACAGACATTTTTATGGGCATCTCGATTACTTTGTGATTGTTGTAGCCATTTGCAGGTGGTCTTGGAGAGAAACCCCTGTGAATAGCGGGGATCTACTGTATAGGGTAGTGGGATTACTGTATATAATGATATATACCTGTTGGTGAATTTAACCTGTCGGTATTTCCGGACCATAAGTCACTCCCCAGGGTAGAAGTGGCATCAGTGGAAAAAATGTGTCATCAAGAAAAAAAAACATACCAAGTCGCATTTATTAGTGTGAGGCAGATCCAGCTATAGTGAACCACTAAGCCATTCCCACAGCGTTAGCATGTAGCACCAGAGCTATACGTTTAATGGACAATATAAGACTTACTTACACTGTCCGCTCTCACTGGGATGCCGACTGATGGGATGGCTGCATCTTTCAGCACAAGACTTTTGCTCCCTGTTGAGACGCTCAATTCAGTATACAGTAGTCTTCAGGTAAAAATTGCTGAGAGCAAATGAGCGTCTAGCTGAGTCTTCCTAGCGATGTTGAGAGCCAGTATTTTCCAAACTCAAAGGTGATGCAACAGCAAATCCAGTAGCTAACGTTACCTTTCGGTAGTGGCCTGAGACGCTGAGTGGCGTGAGTGGTGCTGTGAGCGAGGCGCTGAGGCATTACGCCAGAAAAGTAGCTCTGTGGTGTTAGCTCCTATATTAACAATGCCGTTGTAGCTTGGTTAATATGCGGGCCTTTTTAGTCGAAATAGGTGGGTCCCATTACGTACATTGTTAGCTGCCTCATGCTGGCTGTTTTTCTCTTTTAGAAAGCACATAAAATGGAAAGACGTGTGTTCATGTTTTACATTAGGATTGTGTACATGATGGGCAACATTTTTGTTTTTTTAAATGCAGTTTTCCTTTAATGAGCAACCTGTTAACTGGAAAAACGCACCGTGCGTCACTGCTACAGGTTGCTCCTCAGCCGCCATTATGTCAAGGTAGTACCGCTCTCTCTGCTACGTAGCCAAGATTTCAGAGGTCTCAAGGACCACTCTGTTAAATGAATTTCCCCTTACGTGTTCGTTAATCTCCAATTATGAGAAGAAATAACCAAGCATCCCAGGTTGTGGCCCCACTCTTTTAAACGTACTGGATTTTTGGTGTGGAGTAGACTTGGGCATGCTTCTAACAGCCTCATGTGAGGAAACCCTAAAACAAAAAGCATCGACAACTTATGAAGCATAGAAAGAAGGTGAAACAAAAAGGTTGGGTTAACCATGGAGTTGACACACAACTGACAACAAATGCAGGTAAGGAGTTGACATAAGAGGACTTGAACTAGGAAAGCATCAGTGCTGTGAGAATGTCTTCATTCAGACTGCAGAGAAAGCTTCAGGGTGTACACAAGTCATACTCTTTGGTTCTGAACTACTTAAACTTCAGCTACATACACACGTAGATTTGTTGTTTCATCATATCTACTGTGAAACATGGAGGAGACTCTGTTTTGTTCTAAGGCTGCTTTGCTGCATCTGACAAGGGGTGTCTTTAGTCCATGCAGGGCACAATGAAATCTGAGGACTATCAAGGCTTACTGGAGCCAAAGGTGTTGCCCAGTGTCAGAAAGCTTGGTCTCAGTCGCAGGGCCTCCAAAAGGACAAAGACCCAAAACACACAAGAATGGTTAAGGTCCAAAGATTGGACGGCCTTCTGTGAGCCCTGATTTAAATCCAATTGAGCATCTGTGGAAAGAGCTGAAATATCCAACATGCATGTTTGTTCATGAGGGGGCCCATGTGGGCCAAAATACTGTCTACAGATGCAGGAGTCTCATTTCAAAATGTTGTGCTACAAAATATCAGGTTAAGGGTATCATAATGTTTGTCCAGGCCAATTTCATTAGATGTTTTTTTAAATTCTCTTGACCAACGACTCAAAAGCAATTTCTGATTTCTACTCGCATTTTTCTGTATCGTCACTTTCATTTTTTTCCAATGATTTCAGATAAACATTATTGTAAGATTAAGGTCACATGTACAGTGTAATGCAAAATTTTTAAATGTAAAACATAAGTATTATTGTAAATGTCAACATGTTAAACACCTGGTGAGAATGAATTATCTTACTCTTTTGACATGTTGAATTGTGGAAGTGTAAACAAGTAATGTTCCTTAAGATAACCACAACCAGGAGTGAAATCAATCTGTTATGGCATTGTTTCCTTGTGGCTTACTTCATTGTCTTTTTCACATGCATTCTCCTTATTGGTTATTGAGTTTACCAACTACCACAATGGTACATATTCCTCGGGTCATACTCCATCAATCCCCCTTATTACTTTAGAACCAAACACAGGAATAAACCTGTGAATTATGCATTCCTTTTTGGAGGTTTAGACTATTTCAAATCTATGGATTTTTTTATTGGCTTGTTATTTTATCTTAACGCAACCCTGCCATTCAGTCACTGAATGAATTAATAAATGAATCTATTCCGATGAATAACACCATGTGCAGTAAAGTTAATTTTAAAAAAAATCAGAACTAGTGTATGGTGACGTCATTAACAACCTGCAATATCTACCTTTGTCCAGCAGATGCCAGCGTTGCAGCATAAACCATGAGAAGTGATGTCTTCTTCGTTTCCTTTCAACTGCCTCCATCTAACTCTGTCTTCTGCATCCTCTTCTCTCACACCAACTACCTTCATGTCCTCTTTCACTACATCCATAAACCTCCTCCACCTGACCATGAGAAGTGATGTAATCCATATAATATACCTGTACAATATGAATATTAAGACATGATATATAATGATGACTGTAAAAGTGTTATATAATAATCATGTCTTTATTAATAATCTCAGAATGACATACAGTAATAATAATAATATAATCATATCAATAGCAATCAGATACTTGAGGGTGTCAGTCCTGTGATTGACAGGTGATCAGTATTTGAACGCAAATACAAACATTTTAAGCCTTTAAATCACATTAGAACTAAAAATAAAAGTCAATGAGGATTAAGACGTGAAAGTGGGCGGAGCTTGATGCCAATGTCGTCAATGCAACCACAATACAAGATTTTCATCAACAAAAAAACTCAGCTAACGGCTCATGTTCGTGCATTAGCATAGTAGCATGGACGGTAACTCAGCTATCATGTGACATATCACACCCCCTCCACACACCTGCAGGTCAGAGCAGTCACCGCAGGCTGTGAACATCCACCTACTCAGCGTCAATGTGATAATCGTCCACTGTGTTTAGCCACCATGGATAAACACACACACACACATCTGTGTGTGTATATGCATGTGTGTTTGTGAGATCCCGGGTCATCCCGAATTAAGGCTGTCAAACCCGCAGAACTTCCAGCGTTTCTCCAGAGTGGCTCCCACACCGCTCAACTCCTGCCTAAACACGAGGGGCAGACGAACCATGAGGCGCTCCAGCTGCCCCGCTGACACCTACACACACAGACACACACACAATGTCCGCTGGGAACTCTAACTTTTAATGGTGTCTCATTGCAGGAGAAGTCTGTGTATACCTTCGAGTCCAGTCTCTGCATGTAAGACCACAAGTACTCCAGGTTTGCCCCAAACGGGTGAACATGGAGGAAGGTCGAAATCACCCCTGAGTTTATTAGGAGAGGAGCAGTCATCAGTGGGTCAAAAAACAAACATCATATGAACGTCCATGTTGCCAGTGAAAAGATGTTGCATTATGTTTTTAAGCCGTGCAAACATCACTACAGGAGGGTGAGTAGTTTTACTGTATTTTACTTCTTCTTACACTTGTATGAATGAATGTTGAATGAATGTTAAAATGTGACTAAAAAACATTGCCTTTAATGAAGATTTAAAGATGGACACAGTTTGACGCTAAGGAAACTTTAGAAATTAGAACAACTTGGAACACGAGCGTCACAAAAAAGATTGGGTTCCATTTTGGACGTTCGTTCCACTGAAGTACTGAATGCTGACTGTCATCACTCACCCAGAAACAGCGCCTCCTTTTCGGACAGGACGACATTACTTCTCCTCTCTCTGCTAAGGTACGCTGATGGGAGGCAACTGCTGACCCCCTAAAAAACACACACATACACACACGTTGTACACAGAGAAATATATTTTTAAAAAACATTCACTCACATTTGTTGTAAAGGGAAAAAAAATCCATATTATTAATTTATGTGACTGAACCCTAAAGAAGAGGAAGAGGAAGACGAGGAAGCAAACAAGGAAGAAGGAAGGAGAAAAAGAAGAGGAAGAAGAAGACGAGGAAGCAAAAGAAGAAGAGAAAGGTTTAGAAAAAGATGAAAAGGAACGAAGAAGAAGAGGAAAAAGAAGAAAAAGAAGAAGAGAAGGAAGAATAAGGATTGTACCTTGTCTTGGAGTGAGAGCACCTCCCCCTCCAGGAAGTGATGCTCCTCTTTCGCCTGTTCTAACTCGGCCTCCTTGCTAGCCAGCTGCTCCTGCAGGCTGTGGAGTTGCTGAGTGTCCAACAAACAATCAAATGCACATCACAGTGTCAGTGTGTGTGTGTGTGTGTGTGTGAGACATCAAATTGTCGAGATTAGAAATAACTAATATGCTAACAAACTACTATTATGGGATCTCTACGAGTCTGAGGACTTTTTAATTCCTCCAATTCCTCCAATGTCCAGCATGTGGAGACATGTAGGCCTGTTGATGTTCTGTGGTCAGCATTTGCGTACATGAACATGTATATAAATAAAATAATTCAGCGTGTAGAAGAACCTGTTGCATGCTGATGACACTCTGCTGCAGCAACTGCATGGAAGCATCTGGAAAGTGCCACCTGGTCAGCCCGACTACGTTGTTGTTGTCCTCTTTGCCCGCCTCCTTCCTTGCAAGCTCCGCCTCCTTCATGTAAGCCTCCAGCTGCCATCGCAAGGAGACGTTCTCCTCTCGCAGACATGCCTCCGTCTGATCACACAGCCCTGTAGGAGGAGACAAGGCAAGGAGAGGAGGCATTTCAAAGAAAGGGCATAGTCATTTAGACATATATGATGATGTGTTTTCTATCATACCGCTGTCTTTGCGCATCTTCTTACAAGGACTTTCATCGGAATCTTCATCCGACATCTCCATCTCCTCTTCACGTCGGATGCCCATGATCTCCTCACCATGGACTTTCATCAGCTCCTGAAATGCCATCATCACCATCATCTACAGTCAATAGTGCTCTCAACGCAGGTTGTATTATCATTTCTGCCACATTGACACACTCGTCACATTTGCTGAAGGGATCATCTCCTGCAGCTAAGCCAAGCAGCACTGTTGCTATAGCGACAGGACCGACATGTGCACTTACCATTCAGTGAAGAAACCAGGAAGGATTTAACGTTCTGAGCTGATCAAACTTTCACCGGCACGAGCTAGCAGCTGATTGGCTGTTAGTTCATACCTCCTGCCACCTGATGGCTTCATTAGTCTGCTTTCTGATTACAGATGACTACTTCCTGGCTAGCTTCATGTGAGCGGAGTCTCACAATGCGCACTCGCACCCGCTAATGACTGACTGGGCATAAAACAGGCACTCTTTCACACATGATGGACTGCCCGTGGCGACTGCTGGACCATCGAGGCCTCTGAGCATCCTCGCAAACTGGTTGACTGACTTCCTGTGGGAGTGGACAGCAGACAACAAGAAGGTGTACCAACCTCACATTGCTTGCGCCAAATGTCTATGTTCTTGCGCTGAGCTTTAGAGAAATGGTCCCATGCCTTTTGTCTGCTGGCGGCGGCGAACACGGCCGAAATCTGCTCAACTTTGGGGTGAACCAGGAGGGGATGGGGGGCATGGAAAGGGTGGGGGAGGGGAAGGGGGGAATCAAGACAAAAAAAAGCCATTTATGTGTTTGCGTGTGTTGTGGCTTTGACCAAGGAGAAGTACATCTTCATGTCTGCTCTTTGGACCAATGAATGGGAGGAGTCAAGTCATGGCCTGGTCCCGCCCCTTGTCAGCATTCTGTACTCACATTGTACTCACATTGTACTTACAGGTTTGTACACTTTACTTGCATGTATTTACATGAACTTACTAGGGATGTCACGAGCCAAGACAATACACAAGATTGGGTCTAGCCACCGAGACAAACAGACTGTATGACTAAAGAAAGGGCTCACTCCATTCGTGCCAATGTTCTATGGATCAAATTTGCCAAGAGTGAACGAGGTAAACAGAAGCATGCACACCAAGGTCAAAAGATAGGGTAGTCCAAAACTGGAAAACCCAGTGGCGATTGCTGTAAGACCGCAAGGGAAGCTCAGCTTCCCCTGAAATGTAAAAAAAAAGTGGTGAAATATGTATTGGTCTGTGTACATTTCATTGACAAAATATGAGCTACAATACCTTCATCTTTTGTTCAGAATCAGCTACTTATCACAGGTAACTGACACGACTTCCTTCTCATTTATCCCCGCAGTGCCACGGCGCTTTTAAACAGTCGGGCGCTGACCGTCTACTGGCTTCGATGGGGAAGCGTACAGGGGGTTGTACCACTGCGCGAAACTGGATGGTCATTGGATAAATGCTGGGCTTTGTCCCGCCCATCAGATTCTCAAAGTCTCTGGGGGTCTATAGGGCAGAGGGCTGGCCCGGACACTCTGCTTCTGCATGATGATTGGATGATCTGTCTGAGGAGGAATCCCTTTTTGATTGACAGTGAAATGAGCGAATCAGCGATCTTGAAGTATAACCCTCCACTGGAACATTTTCTACGTTTTTCATTCCATTGTTCTGAACTGATCCGGAGACTTTACTTATCCCCAGCGACTTTGTCTTTGTTAAAAAGCTAGAAAACTGCACATCATGGCAGACACTAGAATTTACATATACATATAGATAAACACATGTTCACCAACAGGGAATTCAAAACTGCACTACTGAAACAGGGTAAGAAGCCAAGAGGCACAAATGTCTAAATGAATGAGCATCTGACAAAATTCAACGCTGACATACCAAGAAAGCACGAGACTTGAGGAGCAGGGAAAGATACAAAGCACTTGGAGCACCAACGGCAAAATCTACATCAAGCTAAATGGAGGTCCAGCAGAGGCAAGAGTGCTTGTTGTCAGAGATATTAACAATCTGGATAAGTAGATCATATTACCACGACAACAAAGAAAATTGAGGATACAACCCACAAAGAAAGAACCATGCAGTTGGAAGGATTACATTCAATAACATTTTACTTTTGATAACATTGTTACAAGGGCCTGCTCAACAAAATCACTGGAATTCGGAACCCATGTATCTACATTCAATAACACTCACAGTACAACACGAAAGACGACAGGAAGTGGATCCGGATATCAACAGCGGGGGAAAAAAAATAATTGTTTTGGTTAATTTTTACATTTATTTTATTATTATTATTTTTTTTTCTTTTCCTTCTTGCTTAAAAAAAGAGTAAAAAAATAAAATAAAAAATTATTATTGTTACATTAACCACCTTGATTTTATGGAAGAATAAGTAAACAGTGAATTAGTCTATGTTGAATACTATTATATTAGTATTTGATTAGCAATTGATGTGATACGGAGAGGGGGTAGGATTAAATAAGCTGTGCTTCTACCTACTCCTTTTCAGACGTGGAATTGCGATGCGAACTATAACATGAAGCATTCAATGTAAACTCTATGCATGTTCGAAATGAAATAACCATAACCACGTATCGAGGCTGGCAAAATTATCAAGTTCATTTTCATTTACGGTGTGATTAACACAGGGTCAGTCTGCCCAGGGCATCATCCAAGCCAGAACCGCTACTGGTCCCAGGCCTAGCGCCCACGTTGTGTCACGTTTTAATCTTGTGAGCTCTTGTGACACCCCTAGTACTTACATGTATTTACACATGTACTTACATAAGCTCTTACATGGACTTACACATGTACATACATGTACTAACACATACTTACATATGTCCTTACACATGTACATACAGTAAGATACTTATACTTACATTGTACTTGCATGTGTCTTTACACTACATGCAGGTTGACTTGCTCCATGGTTGACATGTGATGTCCATCACATGACACATCACATGTTAACTAGCGGAAGTGAATTTTACTTTAAACTTGTTTTACTTGTACAAACCTCAATGGTAGAAAGAAAATCCACTGGTTTCCTTTTCAGAGACTTCCTTTGGATGGATGGATGGGTGGATGGATGGATGGATGGATGGATGGATGGATGCATGGATGGATGGATGGATGGATGGATGGATGGATGGATGGATGGATGGATGATGGATGGTTTATGAATGGACTGATGGATGGATGGATGGATAGTGTGGATAGTTTGACTGATGGATGGATGATGGATAGATGGATTATGGATGGATGACTGGTTAAAAGGTTGCGAGTTGCCATTGCCCTTGTGAAGAGGAAGCGACAGTGAATATGAAGATGGCGTCCATCAGCTTACACTGTGTCAAGATGGCCATCAGGGCGCACTTGAAGGCCTCCTTTGCGCGCTCCATCTCCTCCTCCTGCAGAGCCTTCTCGCTCATCAGTCTGCGCACGTGACCGTTGGTTGACTGGATCATGGAGTAGAACTGGTTGGCGGTGCGGCGGTTGACCTCACCTCGGTCCATCCAGGTGAGGAGCACCGCCGTAGCCTCGCTGAACTTGTGGTTGTCTGCAAAGAAGCACATGGAGACCTTCTGACTCCACAGCACCTTCTGTGGCATCCACCAGTGCAAGCTGGCATGCTAACTCGCATTACTTTTGGTTTGTATACTAATGCCAAACATTTGAAAACATTTTCTCAGTCAGGCAATCGGAAAAATTAACAATCCATCAAGATGCTGTAGTTAATAAAAAGTCGTCAATAATTGATACATATTATTTATCCTGCATCTCCCCACAAATGCAGGCATGTGCTTTGCTTTATTTCCTGCTACTTCCACAGTCATTCTCCAACTTCCAGCTAACATCACCACAATTGGATGTGAGAGTTCGTTCACGGGACCTTTAGCGCCCAGTCAGCCTAAACCAACGAGCGCACAGCCAGACGGCCTCCAAATTGTTCCCCAGAGGTGTCGGCAAAACAACGTCACAGCGTGCGACTCCGCCTGCCGCCACATTAGACGTCAGTCACATGAGAGCGCTCAGTTTCATTTGAATGACAATTGAAGCGCAGGGGCACCGAGGCGAAGACGTGAGTGAATTAGTGAGCGTTTAAAGAGCTCAGGAGGCGCTGGCGTGCAGATAAAAAGCTTCTGGAGCAGCAGCGGCAGATTATAGTCACATTACACCGCGTTGCACAATGATGCTCGACAATAACAACCACTATTTATTTAGGTTACAAAAAAGACTCCACAAAGGAAACACCTCTAGCATGTGTTGCTGTTAGCGACGAGCTCCGCCGCTGTCTGATGCCCTGAACGGCCATGAGCGTGCACTTGGTTGGTTTATTGATGATCTTAGGTGAGCAAAATGACATCACGCTGCCACGGTTACATCACGGCATCACAATATACTTGTATGTGCACTTGGGCTTGTACCTATGAGAAGAATGATGGTGGATATTAGTGGTCTGTGTTTGTATCTATTGGTCCGTGCACACTACTGCCCACTTGTGCTATGGCGTGTGCACTGCAGCCTCAAGTTTTGGCAAAGAACAAGATAAATAAATAAAACTAGCAAAGGCAAAGTGCGTAGAAATTGTGTGTGAATTAAATGCCGGATGGAAAAGGCACACGTACGTGAACAATGTGGCCTGAATATTTTGAAAGAGTTGAACATTTTAATGTTGGAATAGTTTGAATTGGTTGAGGTAGTAAAAATTCTTAAGATCAAAGGGAATTTGTGTTACGAATAAAAGTGGGCATTTTTACAATGCGTAAAATTGTTGGCCTGAATGTTTTGAAAAGCTCCTATGGATTGAGAAATGTGGAAAAATTACATTCATTTAAATGGAAATTTTGTGCTGCAAAATATGGAAATCTGGGAATTATAAAATGATTATATAAAAATAATATAAAACATAATTGCCTGAATGTTTTGCATGAGCTTGATGATTTTTTTGGTTGTTTTCTTTTTTGTGTCCTGTCCAGCCATTAGGGCAGATAGTATTGTTGATCTAAATGCCCTTACATGCTCAACAGATTCACTCTGCCAGGGAAAAGTGTAAGATACTCTTCCCCTGTTATACAGAATTTATTTGACTTTATTAGATGTTTAGCTGTTATGCAAATTTGGAGCAACCGGATCGGAGCAGGAGGGGATAGAGAAGAAGAGAAAAGAAAACAGAGGGTGGAGTGCGGGGACAAGTGGGGGACAAAAAAGAGTGAGACAAGAACAACAACAATTGCGACGCCAATAACAACACAACAGAAAATGTTTCAAGGGCTTGAGAATTCTGGCAATACAGAGAATTTTGGCAACGTTGGAAATTAAATGTCGAAGTTGTAAGAATGCTTAAGATTAAAAGGTATTTGTGTTACGGAAAATGTGAAATTATGAAAAAAAGTTGGAATTGTAAGGATTTGTAAAATTAACCTGAATGTTATGATCCTGGAACGACTTGAATGGCTTGAAAAGAGTAGGAAAATGGCATTCATTCAATGGGACTTTTATGGCCAAAAATGTGAAATTCCAGGAAAACTGGGGATTTTGGGAATGTTGAAAATGGTCTGAATGTTGAAGTAGGAATTTACTTTGAAAATTGTTAGTCTGAATGTCTTGAATGAGCCGGATGGTGGAATAGTTTGAATCGGTAGAGAAAAGTGCGCTGATCTTCAACAATAACACAATAAATACATACGTCTTCTTACCTTTCAGCCCCTCCGCCAATATGACTGCCTCGTGCTCAGAGAAGTGCACGACGGGGGCCGGAGACGGCGGCTGCAGGTGGTCCTCCCAGAGTGTCTGGCGGTGTCGTTCTTCTCTGGCCAGCAGCCGTTGTTGACACTCCCACTCATACAAGTCATCTCGTGCCTGAGCAAAGTCCACATGGATCTTGCCCGAGTCCTTCTTGTCCGTGCTGGACCCGATACGCATCCGGTATCCTGGAAAAACACTCAAAGCTTATTGGTTCACATCACTACACTACTATTCGACCATATATACTAGTTATACTAGTCCTGCAGCTGTCAAGTCTTCTGGTGGTCTAGTCCTGTAGTTGTCTGGTGTTCTAGTTATCTAGTCCTGTAGTTCTCTAGTCCTCTAGTCATCTGGTACTGTAGTCCTCTCGTCATCTAGCCGTCTAGTCCTCGTTCTCAAGCCCTGTAGCTGTAAAGTCTTATTGTTGTCTAGTCCTGTAGCTGTTTAGTCATTTTGTCGTTAGGCTTCTCACAATAACAAATTTTGCTGCATGATAATTGTTCTACAAATTATTGCAGATGGGTGGGCTCCTTTCCGGTTGCGAGGGTGTCTCTGGGCCTGCTGGTGTTTGGCTCCCAGTCCCGTCTGCCCTTGCGTGGTGTGATCTCTTGGCAGTTGGCTGCCGGCACCCTGTTTCGGGTTGGGATTGCCTCTTTGCGGCCCCTTGCTGGTCTTCCCGAGGGGGAGGGCTCTGTGGGCTGGCTCTTGGGGGGCTGGTCTTTGTGCTGCCTGCCCCTGTGGGCCCGGTGGCTTTCTGGTGGTGGGGGCTCTGCCTGGCTGTGTGGGGCACAGCTTGCTGGGTGGTGGGAGGCAGTCCCTCTCCTTTCATGCACTCTCAGTGACAATTACACGCTCACACATTCGCGTACCTTTATATACAGTACATGAAGACTTGCACACATACATAGATGCCTGTACACACATACATATGCACACTCACAATACATACGTACTTAACCACATTACTCACCGAGTTAACCAGGGTACTATTATGTTGGTTTTATTACAGTGACTTATGTAGAGACCATAATAGTGTACTATTATGTTGGTTTTATTACAGTGACGGTGACGTCGGCAATGTGATTACAGTTATTGTCATTCTGATCTCTATCATAGTTAATAATTTCATGTCTACTATGACTACTAATATGTATGATTGTTTCAATGCAGTATTATCATTGTGGTTGTTGATAATATTTTGTCCTTTCTGTCATGGTTTTTATAGCCGTCATAGACATTTGCTGAGTCCTGTTTGTTTCTGTTGTTTTGTTATTGTCGTCTCAGTTGTTGTTGTTGCTGTTGTCCTTGTCTCTCTCTTTTTTTGCCCCCCTCTTATCCCTGCACTCCCCTCTCTGTTTTCTTTTCTCTTCTTCTCTATCCCCTCCTGCTCCGGTCCGGCGGCTCCAAATTTGCATTACAACAAAACATCAAAGTCAAGTGTATTTCACACTTTTCCCTGGCACAGCAAATCTGTTGAGCACGTAAGGGCATTTAGATCAACAATATTATCTGCTCTAATGGCTGGACAGGACAAAAAATAAATACAAAATACCAAAAAATTAAGCCAACGTGCTCAGGTGTGAACCCTCTTGTCATCCAGCCTATTTGGAAGAGAGAGGAGGAAAACAAACACGCATGCACGTCAACATATCGAGGCTGGCAAAATTATTGAGTTTGTTTTATTTATCGTGCGATTAATTGATTTATTGATTATCGTGACAGGCCTACTTGTCGTCTAGTCCTGTAGCTCTTGATTCCTCTATGCGTCGAGTCCTCGTTCTCTTGTCCTGTAGTCCTCTAATCCTCTTTTGTCTAATTGTGTTTTCTTATCATCATCTAATTTTATGGTGTGCCAGTGATCAAGTCTGACCGTGTCTCACCTGACAGGTAGATAGCCTTGTCCACCATGAAGTGTTGGCTGAAGCGAATGTGGCAGAAGTTCTTCTTGCTCTTGCGGATGGCAGTGATGTCGCCACACGGGCTGAAGACCTCCCTGATGATGTCATCTGTGGCATTCTCCGGCAAACCGCCCACAAACACCGTCTTGCAGCCCGGGGGGCGCTCGCGGGTGGACGGTGGGGGCAGGTCTGCGGCACAGTGACATTGTGAATGTGAAAGAACTACAAGTGGTTCTCGAATGTTCTCCAGTGATCTATTCAGCGACATTATGATGGTGACTGAATGGAAGAATTGGACCTCTTACTGGGGTTCTGAGGGAAGAGAGTGCAGCTCTTGCAGTGGATGATCTCTTTGACTGGCTGCATGTCGGTGGGGGCGAGCGGGGTCGGGACCAGGCTGACTCCCGCCATGAGTGGGTTGACAGGTGCCATGAGGTCCAACGGGGGCTCGAACCTCTGGATGCGCAGAGACTCTGTGGGAGACCAGGAGAGCCAGACCAGGAGAAGCTTGAGAAGAGACCATAGTAACCTTCAATCTGTGCACTAATGGGACACGATAAGAGAATATGAGAAATGAAAAGTGGCAATGTCTCAGCCGCCTCGGTGGAGGCGGGGGCAGTGATAACGAGAGGGTCTGCAGTCAAATGTCAACACAAGAAAGTCAATAATCAAACATAATAATCAAATTTGCAAACTGGTCAAAATACGAAGTAGTCAGCTAACATCTGTCTGCCGCCGAAATAACATGCTGACAGCGTGCTATCTCTTTGTGCTAGGACAACTGTCAATCACACTGCTCTCTGACCATTTGCAGCTAATGTTAGCCTGCTGTGAAGGTAACATGCTAACAACGCACTAACTTGACTGCTAACATTAGCCTGTTAGAAACAGAACATGCTAACAACCAGCGAGCTATTTGTGCTGTGACAACAACTTTCAATCACTGTTCCCTGATCATTAGCTGCTAACGTTAGCCTGTTGTCAACATAACATGCTAACAACATGCTAGCTCTTTGGTCTCAAACTACAACTGTCAATCACACTGCTCTTTCATCAGTAGCTGCTAACATTACCTTAGCTTGCGCTCTGTCTTCACGTTGTTTTGTTTCATTTGCATTCATGTTCACTTCAGACAAGTCCAAGGCAATAAAACAATAATAAATGAGTCGTCATCAAAGAAAGTCACCTTGAATAATTGTCTTCTAATGTGTGTCAGCTTTTATCTGCTAGCAACACAAGGCGTGTTTGGTCACAGAAAAACAAGTAAACGCGAGTGTAAGCAGTTAGCTTCTAGCTCTTTGGAGAAGCCATTAAAGTGTTGTGTGCGATAACCCTGACAGCTAAATTACACTTGTTGGCGCGGCACATTCATCACAGTCCAGCTGGGCTGCTTTTGCTTGCGGCCGCCATGACTCACGCCGGCTTCGCTCTGTGCCGGCGAGACCTCGATGAATTTATTTCTTTATTTTTACTACTGGGCTGCTGCCAGACACAAATACAATGTTTGATCGTTTGGCAACCTTTTGACTCATTGGCGAGTGGCGCATCAGGATGTGTAGAGGTCAGTGCTACTACGGGACTCTTTGTGGACAAAAGTACTGGGACGTAATATCATTGATTGACTCTGAGCTGTGTCCTTGTTAGGCCTGTCATGAAAAAAACACTTCAAAAACACACAACAATCAAAACAATAAATAAAATGAAGTATCAGGTCTCTGTAAACAAAATTGCACTTCAATGCAATTGTAGTGTTCTTCAAAGCATTGTTAGCACAAGAGAAACACATTTGGCTTTTCATGGAAACATGATGTAAAACAATAGTTCCCCAAAGTGTATTGACTATAAAAAAAAAAAAAAGATCAGTAGAAAAACTAAATGTAACACGTATCATGGACACTACCCCATATTTCTGATATTGAATAAGTGTCACTTTCGTTATTGTCTGAATGTTGACAAAAACCCGCAGAAATAATGCGGAAATACTCTGAAGTTCACATTGTGTGTCAATGCAGACATTCGCATATACGATTCTGTGTGGAATACGCTGTTTACGTTTAATGAGATGTAACGTTTTGTCTGAGCATGGTCAAAGTACATGTTTTCGATGCAAAAATACATTTGGGGCACAATGAAGTGTTATACTTTGGGGATCATAAGTTCCACCGTTTTGTACTACAGTATTTATTTAATTGTCTTTGTCACAAACTTTTTCATGCCACAAAATGACGATGCGCAAACGGGCTGAAATCGTGTAGCATATGACACACACAGCTAGCGAGTGCACACTCGCTGGCGCCCCGCCTCTCCCCACTGGGACAAAAAGACTCAATGACTGACAGGCGGGTTCACTCACTTTATTCCGTTAAAGTGAACTCTCTCGTCATCCAGCTTGTTTGGTAGAGAGAGGGATGAAAACAAACACGCATGCACATGTCAATATATCGAGGCCGGCAAAATGAGCAAGTTCCTTTTTATTTATCGTGCGTTTAATTGATGTATTGATTATGGCAACAGGCCTAGTCCAGCACGGGCCATTTTGCTAGAAAAAAACATCTACAAGGTAGACATGGATGGTCTTAGTTTGAAAGTAAAGTGGAGACATTGATGGTTACTGCCCATGTGAAAATGTACATATCGTTGCTAGTGGATAAGAGTAAATTAAGTTGCTTATTCCGTGAGTTTGAGCGGTAGAGGAATGATTCTTGTACTGTTGGAAGGGCTCAGTGTTCGCTTTCAAACAATGCTGACATTGTCGCATTAGTCCCCTGTACTGGAGGTTTGAAAAGGCTAATGACGTAATGAGACAAGCTGTCAGGTGCAAGCTGCAGCGTTGCTTGAATATTCATGAGCCTCGACTCCTTACAGCTTTGTTAGCGATACTAATTAACAGCGGCTTCCCACGGACCACATGTGCATCATCCTGACAGTTGTGTCTAATATTGTGGTACATTATTTAGCGACAAGGATGTAATGAACAGACAGTACACAATAATAAACACAATTTTGACTTATTTCATATTGGATGGCATTAGATGGGGTCCCTGACAAAGTGGCTGTTGTGTCATCTGACCAACAGACAGGAAGTTACTGTACCTGACAGAAGCTGCTGCCCGCCGACACCCAGCGGCACCACGGTGAGGTTGGTCCAAGCAGGCCGCTCGTTTGGGTGCTTCTGTTGGCCGCCGTCAGCTGCAGAGGACGCAACGCTGGTCATGGTTGTCCTATCAACACCACCTGGACCAGGCTGACAGGGCGGGGCAAGGTTCCGGTGACTTCATGGAGGCTGGCCCTCACTGAGACAGGAAACAGCTACGTTAGTGAAGAAGGACAGGCTGCATATCAATCATTAGAAGACTTTCTCAACAATAAGGTTATTTACACTTATTGTAAATCAGAACATGCAGGATATTTATTTTATTTCCCACATCCCAGAAATTCCCAAGTTCCCCTGTAATTCCACACTTTCCATAAAACAAATTCCTTTGAGCTCAATAATTGTTACTACTTCCACATTTCTTGACCCATTCAAATAACTTCCAGCTCATTCGTTACTTTTATCTTCATTGAAGACGTGACTATTCCCAAAGACAAGACGTGGCAGCGAGATCAACCACCACCACCTTCCTGTTTTCAGTCACGTCAAGAATCACGTCTTCGGTGAAGGTAAAGGTAACATTAAATATTCATTTATCCCTTTCATTCATCATTGATATGCATTTTATGCGAGTAAGACTATAATTGTAAAACAATAAAAATGTGTTTTGTGTTAACATTTTTGGCTTCCTGGAACTAAGTAATTATTTCTTATGAGGAAAAATTCATTTGGTTAGCGTCTGTTTCGGTTCGAGTCAGATCTTCTGGATTGAACACCCTGGAGTGTTTTTGGCTTCCTACTTTGTCCTTCTTCTCCACTCTGTTTGAAACACTTTCTTGAGTTTAGAACTAATAAATTGGAGGCTAGCCGGTTAGCTTGGTAAACAAAGCATAACAGGAGTGATTGTAGGGGTGTTATTTCAGGGCTAAAAAACATAAAAAAACATATTTAGAAAGCCATAAACAGAGTTTCTATGCTCTAACTACGAAAATTCTATTTATTAATACTGAATAATACGTTGCGGAAATTCACTTATCGGGGTCTGGAACCAATTGACCGCGATAAACGAGAGACGATTGCATAACGCACATTTAACTAAATTAAAAGCCTGATCAATTAAATTCAAAGAGAATATTATATAAACAAATCATACAATCATAAATAAAATATTATTTAAAATATAATTTAAAAAATGAAATTTTAATAAAAATGTATATTGAATAAAATTTATGAAAAATCGATTTAAAAAGATCAATTCAATTAGAATGTAATATTTTAAATGTTCCACCACTTTACATATTAAATAATTCAATTAAATTCTGGATAAGCGGTATAGAAAATGGATGGATGGATATTATCTTTTATATCATTATTTTTATAATGACATAAAATATGTATTTTTGCCAACGTGTGCAGACCTTAAGGACAACCTTTACATTTCTACATTGCAAATAACTATTATTTTTATTCTTATTCCTGTTGTATTGTCATGAACACACACACACACACGGTAACATTTGCTGAGATTGAATGCATTTTGATCCGTGTGACGCTCAGCTCACTTTCACACATCATGAAATATTCATCATGGAACGCTTGTCCTGCTTCACTATTCATGAACACACACGCACCTTCCAGCATAGCTTTTTTTTTTTCATGTTATAGCACATAACATCCGTTGTCAAGCTAATTATTGTCTTTTTCTATGTCACATGACCTTGCAGTGCAGTGGTATCCATTATCGGCCCACTGTTCATTTTTTATTGGCCCATGCAATATTGTAAAAATAAAATGAATTTATTATTAATGTGATATATTATTAGAAAATACCCTTATTTGTCGCCTATAACACAAAGCTAACATTTGGATGTGTTGCAGTCGTGACACTAGATCAATAGTGTTTTTGCCCGCTCCACATGTAGTCCACCAGGACAGCTGCTGCGATCGTCTCTTAAAAAGCATCGCAACTCATCAAAGCTGCTCCAGTTGTTCAGAGAGAATTCTGGAACGTTCCCTGAAGAGAGTGTAAACATTCAAAGACGACACTTTCCAGGCTAAATGATGACACGTTCTCTGGGCGGCCTGTAGGAGGAGTAGTACTCTTGAGGCAACAAGCGCGCTGACTTGCGAGGAGAGCGAGACAACATGGCGGCACACTTCCTTGGTTCCTTTCCTCTCTGTGCCGCTGTGTTAGTTTTGTCAGCTTGTGTTTGTACTCCTACAGCCATTGCTGCGTCACCGTCAGGTTGCCGCCCCGGAGCTAGTGGCCATTAGCCGACGCCGCAGATGAGCGGCCAGAAGGCGACCATCATATCCTAATTATTGCGTGATGAGAAGACCGCAGGCCTGGAGCATGTGTGTGTGTGTGTGTGTGTGTGTGTGTGTGAGCTCTCTGAGCAACTAGGAAAAAATGGCTGACCCAAAGAGAGACAAATATCAATTTTATTGAATATCTAGCAATATCTATCATATTTCTTGCTGATATAATGTTAGGGTCTGTTTATTTACTGTACTGCAGAGGAGACCAAACATATGTCAATGCGTCTTACAAATGTCTTTTTATCATAATGTTCAGTCTGTCTATTATTATTCTTATTCTGCCCTTTTTTACGCTCAACTACTTTTTCAGACGATTCCAACAATTTCAACATCAAAATATTCAGCTCATTCTATTGACACATTAAAAAAAAGCTGTCACATTTGACGTAATTCCACGTTTTCGTCAACGGTAGTGGCTGCAGGCAGCAGCAGTTCTGCAGTGCGTTGTGTGTGGTAGTCTCTAACCAGTGTTTATTGTCATATTTTTTTCAAGCGATCGGTGCGTCATGGAAGCAACTGTGACTCACCCAAGATTGAGGGAATTATTCTTTATCCTACTGCTTCTATGCCACTTTTTATGTGGCTTCTGAGAACTCCGGAGGTCTTTCCAGTATGGCCAAGAGTTCCTCCTGCTTCTCCACAACTCCGGTTTGGATGCCTCTGCAGCCTTCCCCGCAGAGAACACCCATTGGGATGTTGCGGCGGCCGATGGAGGTGTGGAAGAGGGGTAGACGTGGTGATGTGTGGCAGCGGCTGAAGAGACAGGGGGCACAGGATGCCTCTTCCTACGATGATGCTTGCCAACGTTCAGTCTCTCTGTAATAAAATCAACAAGCTCCAGGCGAACACCAGGTTCCTGATGGCGTATAACAGCACTTGCCTCCTTGCTCTGATGGAAACGTGGCTTAAAGACGCGGATCTTCGGTGCGACTTGGAAGTCGAGGTGTTTGGAGTTGCATATCGCCTCGACAGAGACCCTGCGGTGACCGGCCAGTCATTTGGTGATTTGTGCCTTTATGTTAACAAAAACTGGTGCAACACTGTGGATGAGGATGAGGAATTATTCGGTTCCAGCAGCCATTGTTCTGCTGAATAACTCTGTAATGTTGGCGCTGTATTTACTGTTTTTAATATTGTATTTATTGTTGGTTTGTGTTCCATGTGATACTGCTGGCTGTGGACCAAATTGCCCCTTGAGGATAATAAAGTTTACCTTGACACCTTTTCCACAAAAAAAGTCCCATTCATAATGAATGGACAATTTTTATAAGTTGCTGATTCAAACCATCCCCACATCAAAATATTCAGCTCTTACAGGACATTCAGACAATATTCCACATCCGAAATATTCCAACTTTCCCCTGAAATTCCAAATTTTCAATAAATGCACAACATTCTGGCTATTTTTTTAATTCCTGGTTTTCCCAGTCCATATTTTCCAGAGCCCTAATTCCTTTGATTCCTTTGATCAGAACAATTCTTATGTCTTCCATCAATCCATTCAAACCATTCCAACACCAAAATGCCCAACTCATTGAAAACATTCACCTGTTTCCATCCATCCATATTCTACGCCAGGGGTCCCCAACCACCGGGCCGTGGCCCAGTACCGGTCTGTGGGCGGGGCCGAACTGGGCCGAGGAAACCTTTCAGGCGCAATGCTAAAAAAATACACACACAAAAAAAAAAAAAACATTTGTAAATAACAAAATTAAATTTTATGTAAATGCATATCAATTTTGGAACTAGTGGCCATTATTTTATTCAAAAAAATAATATAGTTAGAAGTTTTTGCATGTTTATGTTGTTTGTTGCGAGTGTCCCACTTTGTTGCTAAATGAGATAAATTAGATCGCTATAATGTACGACCCCCACCACCACCCCTGGTCAGCGGAGATTTGTGGGAACACGAGCCGGGCCGTGGGTCCAAAAAGGTTGGGGGCTATTGTTCTATGCCGCTTCTCCTCACTAAAATCGCGGGTATGCTGGAGCCTATCCCAGCTGAATTTGGGCGAGAGGCGGGGTACACCCTGGACTGGTCGCCAGCCAATGGCAGGGCACATATAGACAAACAAGCATTCACTCTCACATTCATACCTATGGACAATTTAGAGTCACCAATTAACCTAACATGCATGTTTTTGGAATGTGGAGAAAACTCACCTCTTTCCAACATTTCAAAAAGTATCAGTTTTTCAAAATTCTGTAAAATTTGAGCATAAGAATTGTTACTACTTCCACATTTCTCAATCAATTCAAACCATTCAAACACCAAAACATTCATCTCATTAGAAGCATTTAGGCTATCTACTTTCCACATTCCAACTTTTCAGTTCATTCATTATTATGTCAGTCCATATGAACATCATCTAATGTCGTCATGTGACCTGCCTCAGCCTCCATCATTGATGAAGTATGTCACTGACAAGATTCCTGTCTCTTTTTATTACTCTGTGTGTGTGCATGTGTGTGTGTGAGAGAGCACATGATGTAACAGATGGTGATGGACAAGCCAGGAGAGAGAGGCAGCGGGCGGGCAAGAGAGTTTTCTAGCTAACGTTCGTTCAGCCGCGACCACCGTGCGCATTTTCAACAGTCTGTCAGCGACTTCTCAGCCACTTAGCAATGCTGACACATAAACACACACACACACAGACATCAGGATTAAAATGAGGGTGAACACACACACACGCACACACACACACACAACACGCTGTGGCTGCATGTTAGCTAACACACACTGATCGTACTTCCATGATAAAAGCAATTTTCAAAAATTACAAAAACAACCTTCACATTATTCTATGAGGGACAGCTTCCTACAATAAATAAGCAATATATAAACAATGAACAACGTCAACCAGTCTCATCTTGTGTGTCTTCTTGAATGTTTAAAACAAAAAAAATGTACAGTATACAATTATAAATAAATAAACAGAGCATACTGTATGGAGTAGACAGAATATGGCAAATAAAAAAGACTGTATAGACTATGAATGTATAATAAAAATAACAATGTATGAAACAGGTCAACTGTACAAATAGGCAGTGGTTAGTAATAGCCGTTAGCGCCCTTAGCGTGCAGACCTGATGGTGGTACCACCCGTCTACAAGCCAGCAGGCAACACAATGACAAAACGTTTGTGTGTTGTTTTATGTGACGGCTAAACGAGCTGATTGACAGACGCATCGGGCTGCGGCGGCGCCGTCTGTTCCCATCGCTTCTAATTAAAATCAAGAGGAAGCGGCATAGGCGGGAGCGCTCGTACGAGCAGCCCATGGCGCCTCGCATGACCGCCACCGACCTCCGTGTCCCCAGGCCGGACCTGCTGACACGCTCCGCTTGCCAGTCTTTCATCTTCATGTGCACCTCCAGGACATTTTTACTGCGCTTGTGACATTGCCATGGCAACAGCTGCCAGTTGTGACTGCTGGACGGATCATTTGTGCTACGACCCGTTTGCTTGTCCCATCACTTCTATGCTGCTGTTTCACTGCAATTTCCCTGACTTTATGGATTATTTCCAGTCTTCTAATGAGCAAGGGGGCAGCTGTCATCAATTACTTGCGAGAGGAACAATCTCATTCATTAAATCACACGTCGAATGCGATGCTATGTGGATGGTTTTGAGTCTTTGTATTTTGTTTCTATTATGAATTGTGTCGGTTCTCATTAATGACCTGTGAGGAGCGATTGCATTACAGTCATTCTATGATTTGGTGATTTTGGGCGTGCCGTGTATAGTCGTGGAAAAAATGATTAGACCGCTCTTGTTTCTTCAGTTTATTGATCCATTTTAATGGCTGGTACAACTAAAGGTACGTTTCTTTGGACAAATATAATGATGATAACAAATATAGCTCATAAGAGTTTAATTTAAGAGCTGATATCGAGCAACTTCCATGGTTTTCTTGATAATAAACCAAAATCACTTAAGTTCTTACATGAATAGCTATAGCATTGAACTGCCAAAATATATTATTCTTATGAGCTATTTTTGTTGTCATTGTTATATTTGTCCAAACGAAGGTACCTTTAGTTGTATCAGGCATTAAAATGAACAAGAAACTGAAGAAACAAGGGTGGTCTAATAATTTTTTCCATGACTGTATGTATTAACCTAGTCACCAATTCATGTAGTCATCTATTATGTAGTTATGTATTTGTGTTGTCATTCGGGGATTGTAATAATAATTAAGTAATATTTTTATTTATTTTATTTTCTAGCAAGGTGACGTGTATTTATTATACAGAAATGTAGTTTTAGCGAGCATGCTGTGGGTTTTGACTTTTGAATTGTTTTGCATGTGCATCCATAATCTGTAATGTTTGGCTAGGCATGGCACACCTACCCTCTTTTGCCACGATTGGAAGAGGTGGTCATGAGCTTTGGGTAGTGATCGAAAGGACAAGACCGTGAGTACAAGCGACCGAAATTAGTTTTGTCTGTCAGGTGGCTGGGCTCTCCCTTAGAGATAAGGTGAGACGCACCGCGTCCGGGAGAAGTTCAGAGTAGATCCGCTGCTCCTCCGCATTGAGAGGAGCCAGATGAGGTGGCTTGGGCATCATTCCTTCCGGACGCCTCCCTGGGGAGGTGTTCAGGGCACGTCCGACCGGTAGAAGGCCTCGGGGAAGACCCAGGACACGTTGGAGAGACTGTGTCTCTCAACTGGCCTGGGAATGCCTCGGGATCCGCTGGGAGGAGCTGGACAAAGTAGCTGAGGAGAGGGAAGTCTGGGCTTCCCTACTTAGGCTGCTGCCCCCGTGACCTGACCTTGGATAAGTGGAAGAAGATGGATGGATGGATGGCTGGATAGATGGATGGAGGGAGGGATGGAAGAGGTAGGCCAGGGCACTGCACAACTGCATGCACACGCAAATGTGATCGCTCCTTGCATGTTATTAATGATAGCTGCCACCTTTACACAGCACAAACAACAATAATAACTCCAGATAAGACTGGAAATTATCCACAAAATCAGGGAAATTGCAGTAAAAGCAGAATAGAAGGGTTGTGACGAGCAAATTGGGTCGTAGCATGAATGTTCCACAATGTAAGTGATACTGTCCATGTTGAGGATGGGTGCAAAGTAGAGTGGAGGCACACCAAAGCGTTACGTGTGTGTGTGTGTGTGCAATCGTACCTCAGAGGACGCCTGAAGGTTGAGACTAATGAATTATTGATCACGCACACATATACACACACACACACGCACACACACACGCACGCACACACACACAGCTGCTATGCTGAACATAACCTCATTAGGATAGAATATGCACAAATGTCCATGGGGCATGCTTGGATGAGTTTGGTGTGGAAGAAGTCTTTGTTCTTGCTTCACTTCCTGCAGCTGACCCAATACTTTTGTCCATACCCAATAGAGGCATATCTTTTTTTCCTTTTGTCTTATTGTTGGGGAATTATCTTTGAGTTTGTAACAGTCCAAGATAAATGGAACACAATCATCCTTCTCTTCCGCAGCGCTCTACAGAGGACGTTATATTTGTTTACGGGAACGTCTTCTCCCGCAGCCTTTGCGGTGCTACCATTTCTTGACACAGCCTTGCTCGCCTCACACTGCCTTTTTCTCCTCTCACACACATGCGCACACACATACACAGTGATGGAGTGGCCAGTGAGCGCGCTGCAAAGCTAACTTCCAACACCATCCATCAGCGCTGCTCTGCTGCATGCAGCTGATGCATCAACATGATCCTCCAGTGGGGGAGGAGCTGATGATGTGCGTGTGTGTGTGAGTGTGTGTGCACGCAGAGGGGAGGAGGGGGAAGCAGTTGAAGAAAAAGAGACGGAGAGAAAGAGAACATTGAGGATGAAGGAAGGAAGCTGACTCCATGATGACAATACTCATTCATTGTAACGCACATTCACACACACACACGCACGCAAGCATAGACAGAGCGGCCATCTGGGCAATGCTGACCTTTCAGAGGGAAGGTCTACGTTCACACGCACAAAGGCAGTGAAAGTGCTTTTGTGTTTACACTCGCAGCGACATGAAGCCAACTCATGCTAAGCTAACGTCACCTGACATCACACCTGTCATGGGGTGGCGATGCTAAGCTAACCCTGATGAGAACCAATGAGAAAGGTTTTGGCTGAAATTTTAATTTCAATACATTTTCCCATTACTATTACTAAATGACAACATGAACACATGACCGCACAAATACATGAATAGATGACGACTAGATGAATAGATTAACAAGTGATTGCATGAATTAATAACTAGATGAAGAGACGACTACATGACTAGATGAATGGATGAACAGGTGGGTACAGGAATAGATGAACAAATGAATAGATGAATAGGTGACAACATGAGTAGACTAAATGTAGAGCCCTATGATTTCTGCGTTAACGGAGTCGCGGGCGGAATTGGCCAATAAAAACGGAATCTACTGTTAAACGCAGAAATTTGGGGAAATTGACATAATGTGAATGAAATGCTGTCATCGGGAGGGAAAGAAACATTTGTGAGGGGAAGTATTTTCCCAGCGGACCGCTCAACTGTGGCAGAATCTCGTCACATCATCGAACTACAGTAAATCTGAAACACTGGCAAAAGCTGGCATAAAAACCTTTGAAACTCCTACTTAACAGAGCGAGAATGGAATCTAGCGGGGTTAGCTTAGTTGAGCCGAGCATGCTAGCGTACCTGTGTGTGTGTGAAACTCAGGCTGTATTGTGTTTACACCGTGTTGTGTTTTGCCGCTTGTTAACGCAAACGAGCATTTCACGATGCCCGTTGACGTCGTGCAAGTTCTGAGTGAAATTAGGACGAGAGACATACTTTTTCTTGCTCCCAACTCGTCTTAACCGTCCGTCACCAGATATTCTCGACACACTTCCGGTCTTCAAAATAACAGTGCTGTTTGCCACATACTGTCTAATTGTGTAAACAAAATGTGTGTCATAAAAAATGATTACATCGGTGACAACATCTTCCTTAACCACAAGCACGGGTATTACAGCTTGAGGATTTTGTGTGTTATTTTTTGGGGTTTTGTTTCACCGTATCGAGATATTATCGTTATTGTGAGCCATGTATCACAAATCATATCGTATTGTGAGATACCCGGAGATTCCCAGCCCACTACATGAATAGACAACTACATGAATAGGTGACTGCATGAATAGATGATTACACGGACACGGACAGATGACTACATAAATAGATGACAACAGGACTACGTGGATAGATAACCAGCTAGATAGCATGACGGTGATGATGAGGAAGGTGACGGTGACTCTTCAGCCTGTCACACGAGCTAAGAGGTCAAAGGTGATTGTTATGCTAACATGTTACAAAGCGACAGGCGTTCGCAGGGTGATTTTTCAAAATAAAGGTCAGCAGCATTGCACGTTGTTATTGTGTCGGTTTGTGTGTTTGATGGCCTTCTTTTGTGTTTGTGTGCTGATGGCCATCAATCACTGGGGGGGGTGCTTGGGTATGCATCCCACCTATTGACATGACGCGTGTTCCTGATCCCCCCCCAACCCCCCTCCCCCGGGAGCCCCCACCCCCACATCCCCAGCCCGCATACATCACCATTAGCCAGCAGGGAGAGGGGCTATGCACAGGATGGTCTTCATTTCATCTGAAAGCGACTAACACAGCATCACAACATTACACAATCGCAACATTACGACATCACGCAGGCACAACATCACACAATCACAACACCACAGTGTGTCAGTCGGTGTGTTAGAGTGTTTGATGGTGTGAGGAAAGAGGAGGCGAGGGAGGAGGAAGTGAGTTTTTCTATCAGTGTGATGAGGAAGGGCAGAGTGTGTGATTGGTTGAGACGTGTGAAGTGGGGGGAAAGAGAAGCTGAGGGTGGGAGGTGTTGGCAGACCACACTTCCACTACAGTGAAGCAAAGCCCACGGAGACACATGCTTCCTGCTTACATGTATTACTTTTATTACTATTAATATCATCATCATCATCCTCATAATCATCATCATTACTATGATTACTAGTACAGGAGTACCTCAGGTTAACGTCCGCCCCCAGTTAGCACGTTTTTCAGTTAACATCCAAAATTGTTGCTAAAACTTTGCCTTGGTTTGTGTTCGCCGGCGTGATTAATATCCAAAATAGCGTCTGGTTTGTTTACGGCGCCATCTTGGATCAAGTGCAATGCATTATGGACCACAGGCCCCCTTTTATGGCAACAGCGTTTGCTTATATGAGAGCTGCTGCGCTAGAAAGAGACACACGACGTAACAAAATACACAGACCGCACACAAAAGAGAAAGCCGATGGACCCTACCAAGACAGCTTAAAGAGAAGACCGTCATCATTTCAGAAATATGTAAATGTGACGAAGTGGCTCCGTCATCAGCTGTGGTGCACACACATACATGTATATACATCTACTCTGGTTCCCGTGTAACAGTCAACCTGGCGGTGCATCCAGGGTGACATTCGGTGTTTCTGCCGTTCTCATTTTACATCCATAACACTCATTGCTGGTTCCAACAACAAAACCTAAGCATTCAAACTTATCGTACCATGTTCGCGGCATCCGGAGTCAAACATAGCACATGTCACCAGACACCTTATAAGGCATCCTTGCCGCAACGCACTTCCACAACGTCATTGCCGCCAGCGGCTATTGTTTTTTTTAATTGGTTTTATTTGTTTCCAAATTAAACGGCAAGGTACATGTCTACTGGTTCTAGTTTGATATGTTTTTTTTACATTTTTGCACATTGTGGGTGCAGCAGAATAATATGTTTATTTTGTGGTTTGATGGTTTTGTGGGGGGGTTTCCAACAAGTAGAAGTGATGTTAAATGATAATGGTAATGTAATTATTTTAGCATGATTGGCAATTGGTAAGGACACCTTAATTGTACATTTATTTATCTTTAAATGTTGACCTCAAATTTAATTGTGAAACAATCTATTTCACTTTTATTGTTCGTGACTATTTCTGGGAGCTGCCATGGAAATATTACTAAATGAGAACAAAGAGATTTCATGCCATACACCCCACCACCCCCCACATCCACCCCCCCGCTCTGTCTCTCACACACACACACACACACACACACACACACACGCACACACACAAAGAGGATTATAGATTGTGCATCCGAGTGTTTCCTATGAAATGAATAATTTCAACTATCCTCATTTCAAACACAATATCACTGCAGTGCACGGACAGCATTAGTGTGCATGTGGAAAAAGAACTGTCTGCATGCTGGGATGATGACCACACACGCATGCGCACACACACACAAGGTGAGGACGTGAGATGAAGAAAAGATTACCCATCATTATTATTAGCTATACTATAATTACCTTATAGACTGTATATATTACGGTCTATATTATTACCAATTATGCTGACCAATATTATTATTATTAGTTATATTAGTATTAGTTATTAATTTCTATATTATTATTACCTATATAGTGATGTGTCAATCACTAATCACTAATCACAATCACAAAATCTGAAGCACTGACCTACATTTACAACTTAATTTCTAGTATTTGTTCCATTAAATTTTGTTCATTTAAAAATTTTATGAACGACTTGTATCATGTCCCTTGGCTGCACAGCTTCCAGTAAGTGTAAGTGAGATTTTTTTTGTCCAATCAGATTTTAGCTTCCATGCTGCCATTTAAATGTAATCTGCCAAGGGCCTTCAGAATCAGTTGTGCTGGCGAATGTCACTTAAGCGCTATAAGCAACAAGGCTTTCTTTTTAACCAATCAAATTTCAGATTCCCCTTAATATGGCCAGCTAGCTCACCCACAATTATGTCAGTATATTTCTGTTCTCTGATTGGTTGATTGAAAGATAAATTGGCGAGCTGAATAGTCTGTAGCGATTTGCACACACGGCCACGCACAACGGCTGACGAGACAGTGACTTGGTGTCAGACGTTTTTAAAATCCATTTTCAAGGCAGACTTTTCCAGAAAAGCTAGACATCATAAGGAGAGGTCGGCCAAGCCCGAAGCTAGCTGGCTTGTCTCAGCCTGGGTTTTTTCGCCCCTTTCAAGACCAGTACTGATGGATGGTACAACTGGCTTACGGCCTCTAAGGAACATATTTTGGTGAGTTTTTACGTTTTTCTCATGTGATTAGACAAATGTTGATTCTGAACTGCTCCAGATGATATAGTAGTGTAGAGGTCTAGTGTTGTCTGATGCTTGTTACATTTGGCTGAAATTTAAGAAAAGTAACTCAGGTGTATTGGTGACCGTGTCTTCAAAGATAAAGGGTTAACTGGGTTTTGTGCTGTAGTAATAATGACATTCATCCCCAATATGTAAAATACCTCTCTCTGTAATGTCATGCCTTAATACTGTGGCTTAGTATACAGTAGTATCGATGGTTTGTATAATTGTGATGTGATAGTGGTGGTATTAAACGGTGGATTAAGGCCGTTAAATCCCCACTGAAGGCCCAGGTACCAAATGCACGGCCCGCCACTGTTATGACCTATATTATTATTTCAGTTATTGTTGTTAGAGTAATGATTTCCTAATAACGGTGCGAACAATAACGAGTCAAATGAGTATTTAGAGTATTTGATGATTTTTGAAGGTTGAATTTATTGGATGTAAATATATCTTCTCACGTGTGTTTGTGTAATAAGGGAGTGTGTGTCCTAACATCCTATATCAAGGCATTACAAATGACGGCCTGCAGCCAAAATCCAGCCCAAAAATGACATCAGACAGTACCACGAGTTCAGGAGAGACTAACTTGGGAAAGAAGCATTTTTACAGCAGATTCCTAAAAACACCAGAGGGCTGTTATATAGAGGATCTTTGACTAGTGTGTTTGACTAGTAAGTCCTTAGTAGGTCCTCAAAATAAGCAGAACGATCCTGTCATATATTGAATCTTTGACCGGCTTTTTTTACAGTGTGACCTTATACACTGCGGAGCGCTCCTGTCATACTGAGGATCGTTGATTAGTGCATTCTTGTCATATAGAGAATCTTTGACTAGCTAACTATTAGAGTGTAACAAGATCTTGTGTTGCGAGATTAAAATGTGACAAGATTTCTCATTTGGAGAAAAGTTGTCTCGCAAAAACAGAGCAGCCGGAAGCCAATCAGATTGTCAACTATGGCATCGCTACAATGAATGTTAATAGCCATCATATGGAAGTAGCAGTGCACGAGGCATTATTGGAACACATTAAGTGCTTTAGGCACACTATTAACCTTGCAATCCAACCTATCTCGGTGTTCCCAGCGTCAGCGGGTGACGTGTGGCTGTTTTTTTCCATCGGAGTTTAACAGCTGCTTCCATGTTAATACTGTAAGTTAGTAGTAGAAATGAAAGTCAGGCGTATCGGTGACAATGCATTGGAAGATAAAGGTTAAGCGGGTGTCTTGCTTCATCAATGGTACTGTGGAAATCAACTCTCTTCATAACACACCGCATACTTACTGTATGTAGAAGAGCTCCGTGCTGACAATTTAGCGACATGGTCGCTATATATAGCAAGTAGGGGTGTGCATAAAAGTGAAAGACAGGAAGTGTTTCTTGCGCCATGTATTTATTCGGTAATTAAACACAAGCGGCCAACAAAGGTGAAGTATCCACCGCACAGGCAAGCTGGAGTGGAGCTCCACTGAACACTGCTGCAAACGTTTGACACACAGTACGAATTGCCTGTGAAAAAATACATGTCACAAACTGCATTTCTGCAACTTTACAGAATGAAAGATGACATATTACAGGAAATATTGCATTATTGTGATATGTTATTTTGTATTATTATTATTATAATTATTATAAATTACCATAATATTACTGCTTTACTTGGTCTCAAAAAATGTTGACAATATAATTTGTCATCAATTTGTGCTTCAAAACGCACCTGCATTGTTTTGTAAGTCAGTTAAATAAAAAAGTTTGTTTCTCCAGTCATATTTTCCTTGTACTTTTCTTAAACTAAATGTTAAAAATCTCATCTCGTTCTCGTTTGACCTAATCTTGTGCATTGTCTCATCCCGTGAGTTGGGTGTCTTGTGACCACTGACTTTGACTACCTCTTCAGCATTCACACCACGATGACATACAGTGGGTGCTTGTCATTGGGCAAACAACAATGTTGTTTCATGAATACTTTCGCTTTCATTCATTGTGCTGTGGGGGTGTCCTCAGGCCTACAGTGGACACACCACAACTCCTCAAGTGAAGAAAAAAAGAAGCAGTCATGTGTGTGCGTCACTTTTTTCCTTCTTGAATAAAAAAACTCTTCCCTCGAGTCGCTTGTTGTCAGCGTTTGCGGGTCAGTGACGATCACTTTTACTCCCAACACACGCCAACACACACACATTACACAAATTTTGTGAGCAACCAGAAGTTCACACCATGTCATGATTCACCAGCACACTTGGGATTCTGGACCTCAAAGTCCTCCTGGTCCTGACCCACACAACCATCCATGTGCGAACACACCTGTACTCTGTACCTACACTATACCTCCTCCAAGACACAACAACTTCATACACATGTTTTTCTACAATGCTGCTAATTAACACACACTACTAATGGTTGTTTACATTGTGTGCAGTGAGATGTAAGAAAACAAATGACAGCATAAACGTCATTAAAACATGAATTAATTGTATAAATTGATCTTCTTTCTGTCAAAGCAACTACATGGAGCACACAACAGCACACAACATTACACACGCACACATGCGCGCACACACACACGGCTATATGAATGTAGATGACTACATGAACAGATGACTACGTGGATACATAAGAAGAATAAATGAAGAGGTTAAAAAATATCAATAGATGACTACATGAATAGGTGACTACATGAATATATGAATAATGACTCAATGACTATGTGAATGGATGAATACATGACCACGGTAATAGATGAAGAGATACTAATATGAATAGATGACCACATGAATATATCCATCATGACTCCATAACAATTTGAATAGATGACCCCATGAATTGATGATTGCGTTAATACTCCCTGTAGTAGAACCGCGTTAGAAAGCAGTTGTGTCGTGAACGTGCGTCGATAGTGACATGAAAATAAAAAATAAAAACATGAACAATAAATCACCTTCAAGCACTCGTTGCGCTAAAAGTGCCCGACACAATCACGCAATTACGCATCCACAACAGCACATTAGGACTTCTTACCTCCGCCAAGGAAACGTGACGATGACGACCACGAGCTGCACACGCGCCTTCCTGCCTGCCGCCGCCACTCAGCCTGCGGGAGTGCGCGCGCACGCCCTCGATGACGCGCATGTGTTTGTGCGCGCTCCCGCAGGTCTTATGAAGGCGAAACAACAGTGGACACACACACACACACACACACTATTAAAACGTGTCTAGTCTTTACATACTTTAATAGTGTGTGTATTGAATGTATATACTATGTGTGTGTATTGTGCAGTATACTGTAGGTACATCCAGTATAAACGTGCATTTACACTTTGAAGGCATGGACTTGTGTATAGACGCATGTAGAAATGTATATACATGCATTTACTTACATACACTTTGAAGGCATGTATAGATAGCTAAATGCATACGTAGTTACATCCACTACGAAGGTACTGTATGTACTGTATAGACCATGGGTCACCAACACAGTGCCCGCGGGCACCAGGTAGCCCCCCACGACCACATGAGGCGCCCGCAAGCCTGCTTTTCATTCAGGTTTTCAGTTAATAATGTGAGAACACTAGAAAGAAAAGTATTCTGCAACATAAAATTTGAGTTGTGGATACCAGCATTTTGTGAATGTTTTGGTAAAACAAGCATATTTAATCTGTTTGGGTTGAAATAAGGTATGGAAATCATTTCTACAAAAATGAGTAGTTCGTGGGCATTTTCATTTTCTAAAAGTAGCTTTCACAAGAAAAAACATTGGTGACCCCCGGTATAGACGCATGTATAAGATAAGTTACATACACTATGAAGGCATGCATAGATGCATCTACATATCAATTTTCATATACTACAAAGATATGTTTAGATAAATGTATACATTCATTTAATTACATACACTCATTGGACACACAATGAGGTACACCCTTGAACAGCGGCCGAGCTTTGGCGCCCTCTGCTGGTATAACTCACATAGGCTACATGCTACTTATTGTTTACACTTATACCTATTAACATTTTTCATTGACTTTATACTTATACTTAATATTTACTTGATACTTACTACTTCACCAGTCCTTTGTTTGATTTATTTGTCTTGAAGTGTGGACCTTCTTCTCTTTTGGGGGGTATTGTAAGTAGGAGGTTCAACAAACTCTGAGTCTAATCCTGAACTCTAATCCTGAGTTGACTAACCCTGAGATGGGTAACTCTGGGTATCCTGTTCCATAACAGCTGATCTTGAATTAGGAGTATGTTGACTCAAGAATTAAGTGTGTGCATGACCACAATAAAAAGTCATCACCAAGGGAGTCCTGATACTAGGATCACCATGGCAACTGCAGATAGAAGCAGGTTGTCTTTCCTTCACCACTGGAACTGAAAGTGTTAATGCGTGCTTATGGTGAGTATGAAAACATTTTTAGAAAGAAAATTAAGATGATGTGCTTGCCCGAGTCAATGCAAAAGTTTGAATGCAGTAAGTTTATTGATTTAACGTTTAATCACATTTTCTTATTAGGTTTCCACAGGTGGAAAAAGTGTAAAGTAGAAGAATGATAGGAATAAAATCTCATTTTAATTTAGGTGCATTCCCACGGGAGGCTCCACTTTACCTGTGACCCTAATCGGGACAAGGAAAATGGATGGATGGACAGATTAAATATGTGAAAGCAAGGTGAATAAAATATGAATGATTAAATACGTTTAAGTTCCTTGAAAAAAATGTATTGGTTTTATCTTTACTAATATTTGCTTTCTTACCAATTCTATATGTGTGTTTGGTGGGGAAACTGAGGTGCTCCTGTAAATGGTTCAGCATGGCTCAGGTGGTAGAGTGGTAGTTTCCCAACCTGAAGGTTGCGGATTCAATCCTCCATCCCCCTGTGATCATGTCGAAGTATCCTTGGGCAAGATACTGAACCCTCAGTTGCTCCTGATGCTGCGTCATCAGTAGATACTGTAAATGCGCTAACAGTGTCAAAGCGGTTTGAGTGCCTTGGAGGTGGAAATGCGCTGTACAAGTGAAAGACCGTTTAACTGAATGAACTTTACTTGACATCATACATAGCTAACATGTTGTGGTGTGTTACAACTAAATCTAATAAGCACACAGTACTGATTCAATGACGAGTTGCTTTAAAGAAGCACTTGTGATGCTTTCGTCAGAGGATTTCCAAGCTTACAAGTCACATGGTGCAAGGAGATGTGTTTTGAGCATGTGCTATTTTTACACTTTGTAATCATTTCTACCTATAATGACATCCCCCTTATAGTGACATCACCTGCACAGTTCAAGTGTGTAAAGTGTTAACATGCACCTTTTTAGTGGCTACAGTTAAATTTGCATCATAAAGGACATTGATTGTAACAATTGATTGTGACAATTTAAACAATATGTATACGTTACATATTTTTTCAGTCAGTGTTTATGGTTTATTATCCATTCAACATTTTCACATGAATAAAACAGTACAGTTGCAATAATAAAATCAGATGATTATATTATTGTTTTCCATACTTACTAACTTGTCAAAGTTCTGACACATTTTTTTTGCATGTTATCTTGTTCAGAACTATTCCACACTATTCATCTACTTTTCATGCCCAGTTCCCTGTGGACAGAATCTCGCCAGTGACCTCAGCAGCCAATGAGCCCATCTATAAATGATTTCACTCTTATTTATTCTAGGCTCCGGAATATAGTCGTGTTTGAATAAAACGAATAAAGTCGTTTTCACCGTGTGCCACATCACAGTTATGGTTACCCCCAGAGGGCAGCCTGTAACTCGAAAGTCAAATAAATGTATAATCGCCTCATGATATTACACATTTGATTATCATTTTCATTTTGTATTGTTTCACCAACAAACTTACATTGAAATCAGAAGTCAAGGTGCCAAGCAACAATGTTACTATACAGCTATTGTTTAATTCATTTTAACGTACCTTAGCAACCAATCATTCCAGACAGGTAAATTCCCAAATAAAATGAAAATAACTAAAGTAGTTCCAATCTTTAAAAATGGAAACAAACATCAATTCATAAATTACCGACCAGTGTCCTTACTGCCACAATTTTCCAAAATCATTGAAAAACTATTTAATAACAGGTTGGACAATTTTATAAAAAAAAAATGAGTTACTCACGGAGAGTCAATACGGATACAGAAGCAACATTTCAACTTCCATGGCACTGATAGAAATTACAGAGGAAATCACCAGTGCTATAGATCATAGAAAGTGCACGGCTGCAGTATTTATGGATTTAACAAAAGCCTTTGACACAATTAATCATGATATTCTAATTACTAAACTAGAAAGGTATGGAATTAGAGGGTTAGTCTTGAACTGGGTTAAAAGCTACTTAGCTGACAGGAGGCAATATGTGAAGCTAGGAGAACATACGTCCGAGGAGTTAAACATATCATGCGGTGTTCCCCAGGGGTCAATTCTAGGACCAAAACTATTCAATCTATATATAAACGACATCTGTAAAGTCCCAAGAGACCTAAAGCTAGTATTATTTGCAGACGATACAATCGCATTATGTTCTGGAGACAGCACACCAGAGCTAGTACAACAAATCACAGATGAACTAAATCTACTAAAAAGATGGTTTGATAAAAACAGACTATCACTGAACCTCAGTAAAACTAAAGTAATGCTATTTGGTAAGTGTAAAAAGGAAATGTACCAGCAAATACAAATTGATGGGGTAGACATTGACAGGGCGAACGAAAATAAATTTCTCGGGGTTATAATAGATGAGAAGATGAACTGGAAATCTCACATTAAAAATTTAAAACATAAAGTGGCAAGAAACACCTCAATACTGAATAAAGCTAAATTTGTCCTTGACCAAAAAGCACTACATACGCTCTACTGTTCACTGATATTACCATATCTAACTTATTGTGCCGAGTTATGGGGCAATAACTATAAAAGTGCACTTCAGCCACTAACTGTGCTACAAAAAAGGTCACTCAGGATCATCCATAATGCTGCTTACAGAGAACACACAAATTCCTTATTTATAAAATCACAATTATTAAAATTTGCGGATCTAGTAAACCTTCAGACGGCTAAAATTATGCATAAAGCAAACAATAACCTTCTACCAAAAAATGTAAAACAATTCTTATCAACAAGAGAGGAGAAATATGATCTGAGAGGAAAATTTAACCTAAAACACCTATATGCACGGACAACACTGAAAACTTTCAGCATTTCTGTATGTGGAATCAAGTTGTGGAATGGATTGAGTAAGGAACTCAAACAATGCACAACAATGAGCGATTTTAATAAAAAGTACAAGCAGTTGATGTTCACAAAATACAAAGAAGAGACCTGAACCACTGTGTACATACAATACAACATCTAACCATTACTATACTGACTATTAACTTTTCATTGTGGTGACTACATGGTCTGTACTCATTCATTATCAATCAAACACTTCTTCAATCATTCTATCAGTTATCATTATGCTTGTAGCTTCCTTTTAGTAAGTGAAAACCTTGTTATGATCGCACTACATTGTCATGTAGCCTTACAAAGCATACCTGGAAGAAAAAGAGGTGAGTGAATGTATTGCAATTGATGTGAAGCTGATGAGGGGTAGGATTAAATAAGCTTTGCTTCATCCTACTCCTTTTTGGACATGCAAAACTGTGAACTGTATTGTGTGATGTGCAACTGTTTGACTTGTATGCATGTTCAAGATGAATTAAAACCATGAACCATGAACCATGAACCAAATGGGGTTTGAC